>NC_043709.1:52780501-52813870 GCF_006229205.1 Suricata suricatta
TTTCCATGTTTTGGCTATTGTTGACATTGCTGCTATGAACATTGGGGTACATGTGCTCCTATGCATCAGCATTTCTGTCTCTCTTGGGTAAATCCCCAGCAATGCTATTGCTGGGTCATAAGGGAGTTCTATGGATAGTTTTTTGAGGAACCTCCACACTGTTTTCCAGAGCGGCTGCACCAGTTTACATTGCCACCAATGTAAACTGCCTCTCCACACCCTCTCCAACATCTATAGTCTCTTGCTTTGTTCCTTTTAGCCACTCTGACTGGTGTGAGGTGGTATCTCAATGTGGTCTTGATTTCTGTTTCCCTGATGATGAGTGATGTTGAGCATCGTTTTATGTGTCTGTAGGCCATCTGGATGTCCTCTCATTTTAGACCTGAAGATAACTTCAGATTAAACGTAAGGGGATGGAGACATATCTATCATGTGATGGGAAGTCAAAAGAAAGCCGGAGTAGCCATACTTATATCAGACAAACTGGATGTTAAAGTAAAGGCAACAACAAAAGAAGATGGACATTATTTAATAATTACAAGGTCTCTACATCAGGAAGAGCTAACAATTATAACCATCTATGCACTGAATTTGGAAGCACCCAAATACATAAAACAATTAATCACAAACAATCTTATTGATAAGAATGTGCTAATTACAGGGGATTTTAATACTCCCGTTACATCAATGGATAGGTCAACCAGACAGAAAATCACTAAAAAAAACAATGGAATTGAATAACATATTGGAACAGCTGGAATTGATAGATATATTTAGAACTTTACATCCTGAGGCTAGGGAATTCACTTTCTTCTCAAGTATGTGCATGGCACTTTCTCCAAGATACATCACATACTGGGTCATAAAGCAGCCCTCCATAAATATAAACGAATTGAGATCATACTGTAATGCCCATGTCACAATATCCTCAATGACCAGAGACCACCAGGGAGACCGAGGCATGCATGCAAAGGCAAAGGGCTTTATTACGGGCTTATAAGCTCGGGCTCACAGACTTCACCAGTGCAGTGGATCCGTGCTGAGAGCCCCGAACAAGGGCTGAGTAGGGTTTTTATGGGGTTTAGGAAGGGGGAGTTACAAGAAATTGTTACATCCAATCATTATTGTATAACAGCATTGGCAGAAACTCTAACCATACACATTGTCCAGGGTGTTTGTTACTTTTGGCAGGACCCAATTACAACATTTAGAGTACCTTTAAAATCAACCAATTATAGGGCAAGCCTAGGGTCTTGTTTGGTGACTATTGGGTTAACTTTAACATTAGGTAACAGAGTCCTATCTAAAGTTCCCATCTGTAGGCCTCACCCTTAGGAATGTGGAGAGCGGTAGCTGGCCTTCCCTGATTGGGTGTTGCGAAGGTGGTCTCTATGGCTCCAGGCAATGTGTAACTGCCTGTTAGTTTCAGGGAACTGAAACCTAGGCCTTCTAGATCAGAGGGGGATCTTAAAGCCTGTCATGGGGTCTGTTTGGTTTAGACTTGTGTCCTTATAATACCATGCACACTTTCAGATCACAGTGCTCTGAAACTTGAAATCAATAACAGCAAAAACAAAGCACCTAAAAGAACTAGAAGGGGAGCAGCAAAAACACTCCAGACCCAGCAGAAGAAGAGAAAAAATAAAGATCAGGGCAGAAATAAACATCATAGAATCCACAAAAACAGTTGAACACATCAATGAAACAAGGGTTGGTTTTTTGAAAAAATAAACAAAATTGATAAACCTCTAGCCAGGCTCCTCAGAAAGAAGAGAGAGAACACCCAAATAGACAAAATCATGAAAGAAAATGGATCTACTACAACTTATCCATAAGATACAAGCAATCATCAGGGAATACTATGAAAAATTATATGCCAAACAAGCTGGACAACCTAGAAGAAATGGACAAATTCCTAAACACAGAAGCACTACCAAAATTCAAAACAGGAAGAAATAGAAAATCTGAACAGATCCATAACCAGTGAAGACATCGAATTGGTTATCAAAAATCTCCCAACGAATAAGATCCTGGGGCTAGATGGCTTCCCAGAGGAATTCTACCAGAGAATTAAAGAAGTTTTAATATCCATGCTTCTCAAGCTATTCCAAAAAATAGAAATGAAGGAAAACTTCTGGACTCATTCTATGAAGCCAGCATCCCTTTGATTCCCAAACCAGACAGAGACCCAACAAAAAAAGAGAACTACAGGCCAATATCATTGATGAATACAGATGCAGAAATACTCAACAAAGCACTAGCAAATTGAAATCAACAGCACATAAAAATAATCATCCACCATGATGAAGTCAGATTCATTCCTGGGATACAGGACTGGTTCAATATTTGCAAATCCATCATGTGATACATATGGTAATAAAAGAAAAAATAAAAACTATATGATTCTGTCGATAGACGTAGGAAAAGCATTTGACAAAATACAGCATTCTTTCTTAATAAAAACCCTTGAGAAAGTCGGGATAGAAGGAACTTACTTTAACATCATAAATGCCATTTATGAAAAGCCCACAGCTAATCTCATCGTCAATGATGATAAACTGAGAGCTTTCCCCATGAGATCAGGAAACACAACAAGGATGTCTAATCTCACTACTGTTGTTTAACATAGTGCCGGAAGTCCTAGCATCAGCAATCAGAGGACAAAGGGAAATAAAAGGCATCAGAATTGGCAAAGATGATGTCAAACTTTTACTTTCCACTGATGACCTGATACTCTACATGGAAAACCTGACCGATTCCACCAGAAGCCTACTAGAACTGATCCATGAATTTAGCAAAGTCACAGGGTACAAAATCAACATACAGAAGTTGGTTGCATTTTTATACATCAATAATGAAGCAACAGAGAGAGAAATCAAGAAACTGATCCTATGCACAATTGCATCAAAAAGCCCATAAAATACCTAGGAATAAACCCAACCAAAGATGTAAAAGACGTGTATGATGAAAACTATAGAAAACTTATTAAGGAAATTGAAGAAGACACAAAGCAATGGAAAAACATTCCATGCTCATGGATCAGAAGAATAAACACTGTTAAAATGTCATTACTACCCAAAGCAGTCTACACATTCAATGCAATCCCAATCAAAATTGCATCAGCATTCTTCACAAAGCTAGAACAAACTATCCTCAAATTCGTAGGGAACCACAAAAGACCCTGAGTGGCCAAAGTAATATTGAAGAAGAAAACCAAAACAGGAGGCATCATAATCCCAGACTTTA
Organism: Suricata suricatta; assembly: GCF_006229205.1. NCBI lineage: Eukaryota > Metazoa > Chordata > Mammalia > Carnivora > Herpestidae > Suricata > Suricata suricatta. Next base: position 52,783,748 of record NC_043709.1, read on the forward strand.
GTCTCTACCACAAAGCTGTCATCATCAAGACATTATGATATTGGCACAAAACAGACCCATAGACCAATGGAATAGAATAGAGAATCTATAACTGGACCCACAAATGTGTGGCCAATTAATCTTTGACAAAGCAGGAAAGACTAGCCAATGGAAAAAAGACTGCCTCTTTAACAGGTGGTGCTGGGAGAACAGGACATCAACTGCAGAAGAATGAAACTAGATCACTTTCTTATATTGTACACAAAAAGAAACCCAAAATGGATGAAAGACCTGAATGTGAGACAGGAAACCATCAAAACCCTAGAGGAGAAAGCAGAAAACAGCCACCTTGACCTCAAGTGCAGTAATTTCCTACTCCAACACAGCCCCAAAGGCAAGGGAATCAAGAGTAATAATAAACTATTGGGACCTCACCAACTCTAAAAGCTTCTGCACTGCAAAGGAAACAATCAATAAAACTAATAGGCAACCAACAGAATGGGAAAAGATAGTTGCAAGTGACATATCTAATAAAGGGCTAGTATCTAAAATATACAAGGAACTCACCAAACTCCAACCCCAAAAAATGAATAATCCAGTGAAGAAATGGGAAGAATATATAAATAGACACTTCTCCAAAGAGGACATCCAGATGGCCAACAGGCACATGAAACGATGCTCAGCATCACTCATCATCAGGGAAATACAAATCAAAACCATTCTGAGTAACCACCTCACGCCAGTCTGAGTGGCTAAAATGAATAAATCAGGAGACTATAGAGGCTGGCGAGGATGTGGAGATTCGGGCACCCTCTTACACTGTTGGTAGGAATGTAAACTGGTGCAGTCACTCTGGAAAACAGTATGGAGGTCCCTCAAAAAATTCTGAATAGAACTCCCCTATGACCCAGCAATAGCACTGCTGGGGATTTACCCAAGGGATACAGAAGTGCTGATACATAGGGGCACATGTATCCCAATGTTCATAGTAGCACTTTCAACAATCGCCAAATCATTGAAAGACCCTAAATGTCCATCAATTGATGAATGGATCAGGAAGATGTGGTTTATATATACAGTGGAATACCACATCGCAATGAGAAAGTACGAAATCTGGCCATTCGTAGCAACGTGGATGGAACTCGTGGGTGTCATGCTAAGCAAAATAAGGCAGAGAAGGACACATACCATATGTTTTCACTCATAGGTCTAACAGGAGAAACATAACACAGGACCATGGGGAGGGGACGGGGGAAAAGTGTTAGGGAGAGGGAGGGAAGCAAATCATGGGAGACTCTTGAGTACTGAAAACAAACAGGGTTGACAGGGGTGGGGGTAAGGGGAAGGGGGGTGATGGTCATCGAGGAGGGCACTTGTGGGGAAGAGCACTGGGTGTTATATGGAAACCAACTTGACAGTAAACTATAAGAAAAGAAAAACTAACTAAAAATAAACATTAAAATAAAACTACTCAAAAAACTCTCCAAAATAAATAAAGCAAGAGTAGAAAAGATCGAGTACTTCCTCACCATAACACAATGATCTTCTAATCATATAAGTTGTATCTTCTTATTTCTGAATTTGAAACTCTTTAATTGCTTTTTCCTCTCTTAACATAAAGTTAAAACTCCCTAGCATGGCTCATGATGTCCTGCATCATATGGAGCCCAACTGCTGTGCCAGCATCCTCATCCCTCACTACTGCCCTGTATACTGCCCCTTAGTCCCTCTGGCCTCTCTATTCCTAAAATGTACCTGGTCCTTGCCTATTTCAAGGACTTTGCTTGGGTCTCTGCCATCTCTGGCATATAATCATACCATTCTCTCCTTGACAGTGACCTCCCTCTTATCCTTTCATGTCTCAACTTAAACATCTATTATTCTAAAAGCCTATCTCTCAACATCTCTTGCCCCTTTTTTTAAAAATCACACCCACCCCATCTAGCTTATTGTTCATTGTAGACTCCCAAAGTACTTTAGATTTTATATTTATAGTTCTGATCAAAATTATTTTTGTGATTATTTATTGAATCCTATATTCTGGAATACTATAATGTATTAAACAGAAAGGCCATGACTGGGTACCTCATCTCTTTGTACCCATTGTCTGAATAGTGTACTTTGTACTTACTTATTCACCATATATTTATCATTGTGCCTCTATTTCAGGAATTATTCGTGTATGCATGTCATTTTCTCAGTAGTGTTATGGTAGTAGTATGTTTATCTAAATGAAGGCATAAGCCAAACTATACTATATGCAGGATGTCTGGAACCCCAGTGAAATGTAACACACAGTTCATGTCATCCAGAGTTTATACTTTACCTTGAACTATATTCACAGAAAACACTTGGGAATCTATTTCTTACAATATACCTTCAAAAGAAAGATAGAGTGCAAACTACATTCCCTGTAGTACAGTGAAGGAAAGTAATAATTTCTTGCCATGCAGTTCACTCCTACAATCTTATCATATGACAAACACAAGTTAAAAATAAATAAAGCAATTTATAGAAAAAATAATTCAAGTTGATAGATATTTTTTCAGATTAAGTACACAGCAGGTGAATGATATATTTTTTATAATTTTGTAATCTTTAACATCTGCTTACATGCTTCTGTATACCTTCTTATACATGGATCATTTATTACTCTTGGACACACCACAATGGTACAGTAATAAATAGTAGGCTTACTTAATTAGTTAGTATATTATACTGAAGAAGCCATGGGCAAAGATTTGATCCATTAAGCATGTCAGTTGGAGCCACTTTGATTCATCATCACAGATTGCATATCTAAAATGGGTCACTTAAGAATTCACGCCAGAGGTAACTACAGAGACTTGTGGCTTCAGCAACATAATATGTTTTTATGCAATGATTATACAACAGAAAGAATCAGAGATGAACATGAAGCTAAGACAAATGATCAGTGTAAATCCAGTATAAATGTAGGAGTGATATCCTAAAATAAAAATTACTTGACACAGTGTTTGGTGCAGTAGAATATAACACTCTCATGAGCTGGTTTATGTGATCTAAAACATATCAATAAATCAGTAATTAAAAAGAATATTTCTATTACTAATCAGTGATTATCTCAGATTCTGTGTTAGCTCGGTTTCCTTACAGATGTTAAGAAAAATCCATGAGCAATTTCACCGGATATGTGGAATTACTGAGTAAGTATGACATGTGTGTTTTTGTGTGTGTTTGTGTCTGGGGGAGGATGGTATTCAACTAATTAAAATACAACTTTGAAAACAGCATTTTTTAGTTAGCATTCTATGTAGTATACAGAATGGCAGGTAATTCTCAAATATTTCCATTTGTACCATTCACTATACATTTGATGTCACCCCTCACGGTCTGCGAGTTGCACTGTCTAATACGGATCAACAGCCACAGGATACAGATGAATATTTAAGATTATATTTGAATACATTTTAAAAAATCAAAAATCATCTTCTCAGTCTTACTAGCCACATGTCAAGTGCTCACTAACTACTTGAAGCTGGGGGCTATAGTGAAACACTGTGCAAAGAGAGAATTTCCATTAACAATGAAATTTCTATAGGACAGCACTGCCTTAAAGGTGATCTATGCAGGAAAATATCATAAATGATATCAGATACTCAGTCTTATCATCTTAACACCTTTCATTTATATAAACATCTCAGATTGTGTGAATATTTCAGGAAGTATAAAACCACACATGTAATTTGAAAACTTCTCCAAGCACATTTACGCATGAACAATACTCATATGTAGAAAAGCAAATAAAAAAATTTGCATTCCCAAAACTTCAAGTCATTTTCACCTAGTAATATATTTCAAACTATAAATTAATTAAAAGTCAGTCTCTGGAGAAGGAAGGCCTATGGTTGATTGTGAATTGATCATCTTTCTAACTTTGACACTTTCTTTTGATCTTTGAAATCATCGTAAAAGCAAACCCTTTATCCCATTTTCCATATCAATGTCAGCAAAGAAAGGCTGAATTTTGAATACCTAGGGTCTTATCCTTTGTTACATTTTTCATATCTGCTCAGCTTATACCAGGCTTGAATGGCTATTGGCTCACAGTGCACCTAACATACAGCTTCATGTCTTCATGTATTTTATAATTATTTTTTATTTGATTATCTCAGATAACTCAGATATATGAAGGATTTACTCTAAGGGAACTTAAGATATCAGAAGTAAAGGATGCATGCATACATACACACACACACACACGTGGATTTACTTTAAGAACATATTTGGAATCACTCTAAAGCATAACACACACACACACACACACACACACACACATACACACACACATACATACATACATACATACATACAAAAGGAATCAATCTCCCCTTCACCCAAGAGGGTCTGAGTCTGTAAACTGGCTCAATCTGGGACTTGATGGAGGAACAATAACTCTCTTTTGATGACTCAAGTTTACCTGTGTTTATGTATCTTAGAACTCTTCCACTTATGAAGATCAGTTAAAAGTTCAGCAGAGTACTTTTTTCTTAGGATTCCCATGACCAACTAGCCAACAGTATACATAGTGAGCCAGACTACTTTTCCCCCAAGACCAAACACATTCTACTGCTTATTACACTGAATACATTCTTAAGTAAAACTGCATCAGGTAACATTTTTACTTAGATATCTTAAAATATATCAATTGAAATTGATGTTGGTGATTTCTTTTACATTTTTAGAGTTCAGCAATAAATTAAAATATCCGTTTCCTTTTTGTCCCATTTCATTTTAATGGAAGACCCTTGTCTATCCACATTGCTATAGTATAATTCCTATAATTTCTCTTTAACACCATGTGGTTTATTAGTTTTATGTGAATACATGAAGGGATTCATAAGATAATTCATATGGTTTATCTCCCCTAAATCAATATAATTTTAAATCTATCGGTTCTTTTACCCAAAGCATTCAATGAGACTAAATGGATTTTACTGAACTTGAATTCTATCACTTTTGTTTTTTTTAACTGTGACAGAATCCTTGTGATTTGTCATGACATTCTTTAAAAAGTTTTTAATATTAGTCATATATTGCTCTATACTGAAAGCCATTCTATTTAAATTTAACTTTGCTTATCCCTAATTTAGTCCATTTTTAAATTAATTGACTATTTCTTAGAGATTTAGATTTACAAAAGAAAATGAGCAGGAAGTACAGAAAGTACCCATATACCTTCTTCCATACACCCCCATCTATTACCCTATTATTAACCTGTTGCATCAGCAACATTTCTTAGGCCAATGAATCACTATTAATATATCATTAAGTCAAGCTCATAGTCTAGGGTTAACTCTTTGTGTTGTTTTGACATATGTATATTGTCAGGAATCCACCACTGCCCTAAAAATCCTCTGGGCGTCACCTACTCATCCCCCCTTCCCTCTCTCTAAACTTCTGGCAACACTGATTTATTTTTCTAATATAGTTTTGTTCTTTCCAGAATGTCATATAGCTGGAATCATACAGTATGTAGCCTTTTCAGACTGGCTTCTTTCACTTAGTGATGTGCGTTTAAAGTTCTTCTGTGTCACTTGGTGGCTTGATAGTCCATTTCCTTTTATCACTGAAACATGTTCTGTCCATTGTATAAATGTACCACAGTTTATCCATTTGCCTATTAAAAAATATCTAGATTGTTTCCAAGGTTTGCAGTTATAAATAAAGCTGTTCCTAGCATTTGTGTGCAGGCTTTTATGAGGACACAAGGTTTCAACTCACGTAGCTAAATACCAGAGTGTCACTGGTGGATTGTATGGTAAGACTATGTTTAGCTTTGTAGAAAACTATCAAACCATCTTCCAAAATGGCTGTACCATTTTGTATTTCTACCAGTGATGGAGAGTTTCTGTAGCTTCATCCCAACATTTGTTATGGCCAGTGTTTTGAATTTTACGTATTTTAATAGGTGTGCTTTGGTATCTTGTTTTACTTTGCAGTTCCCTAATGTCATATGATCTTGAGTATCTTTTCATAAGCTCATATGCATTCTGTATAGTTTCTTAGGTGAGGTGTCTATTCAGATCTTTTGCTGATGTTTTAAACTGGGTTTTTGTTTTCTAATTGAGTTTTAAAAATTCTTTGTTTATTTTGGAGAAACTCACTTTTTCAGATGTTTCTTTGCAAAACTTCTCCCCAGTCTTTGTCCTGTTTTTATTCTTTGATCAGTGCCTTTCTCAGAGCTAAAGTTTTTTAATTTAATAAAAAATTTTCTTTCATCAACTGTGCTTTGGGTGTTGTATCTAAGAACTCATTGCCAAACCCAAGGTCATCTAGATTTTTCTCCTTTATTATCTTCTAGAAGTTTTATCATTTAATTTTAGGTCTGTGATCCCTTTTGAGATAAATTTTGTGAAAGATGAAAGCTCTGTGTCTAGATTCATTTCTTCTTCATACTGATGTCCGGTTATTCTAGCACTATTTGTACCACATATCCATAAATACACATTTTTCTACAAATAGCTACTCTATTAATGCATCCAAACAGCTTATTTGTCCAAAGAGAGGAAATAAAATTGTTGCACCATGAACATTTCTCATAATATTACTTTTCTTGACAGCATTAAGATGTGCTACCACATCAAGAAAAGTCCTTATTAAGGTGACTCAGACTAGGGGCATCTGGGTGGATCATTTGGTTGAGCATCTGACTCTTGATTTCAGCTCAAGGTCATGATCCCAGGTTGTGAGACTGAGCCCTGTGTCAGGCTCCTCCACACTGGGCATGGAGCCTGCTTGAGAATCTCTCTCTCTCTCTCTTTCTCTCTCTCCCTCTCTCTCTCTCTCTCTCTCTCTCTCTCTCTCTCTCTCTCTCTCTGTGCTTTCCCTGCTTGCTTACTTGCTTTCTCTCAAAAAATAAAATAAATAAAGTAACTCGGTACAAAATAATCTGTGAGTTTAAGTGAATCTTATATTGTGAAACAAAATCATGCTTTCTATATTTCAGATTAGTGTTTACTTTGGGTACTGCCTTTAATTAAGGATTAAGTGACATAAAACATAAGAGATGAAATATGTGCTTTGTAGCACAGAACATTTTTATCTAAACTGGGTACATTGTAAGGCACCAAAATGCATTGAATTGTATAAAAAATATCGCTTAACATTCTACCTTTTGTTTGGTTATCCCAGGAAATAAAATGCTTTTCTTCCTTTTCCCAAACTTTATTTGCATAGTGGTATGCTACCTGCTGAGTCATCAGCACAGAAATCAGAGGTTAATTTTCTTCCTACTAAATGAAGCAGATAATCAGCCATTGGAGGATGGTGCTTTTGCTGTAAATAAGTCTTGACAAGCTGAGGGATAGCCCAATGCATCACTCTGTCCTATTCAAGCCATCTGTCCACAAATTAAGTCAAAGTAAGGATATTAATCTGTTACATTTCAAAAGCTGTCCTGACAGACTCACATGGACATTTTAAATGGCAATGGATAACTGAAACACTTTACTAATATTCCACAGAGTCATGGGTTATGGTGTTTGTAAACTTCCTTTACAGCAATCAACATGTGGAGAGTATTTTTCACCAGATGTACAGATGATGACTATCAAAGCAGATGCTTCTCAAAGCATTACACAAAGGAATTTAAAAAAATAAATAAAAATCTTAGAAGTTATATCAACTTCATGGCATAAAATATATCATTTTCATTGAAAGCAAATTATACAGATGACTTGGGCTTACTATGAGCTTTCCAAGAAACCATAATTATGTAATATTCTCATTTCCCTCAAAGAAATATGTGTCACAAGCTTGAAGTCAGAAACTGTAAGGGCTGTCACCTAATATGCAGAGAAAACATGTGAGATAACAGAGAGGCAAAAATTCAATTCATCTTCCTGAAAAGAAGCAATCAGCAGATGGTTTATAAGAGATAATCATGGCCATTAGAAGGTTAATTTCTACTTGTCATTGATTAAAAATAATGTATACCTCTGCAGATAGGTATATTTAAGACAAATTGTATAGCACATTGGCAAACGTTCTGTTTACTTCGACTTCTTACAAAAAGGTGGCATGGTGACAGTAATAAAAATGTCATTATATAAAAAGGTTTTTATTTTATATAAGTATACACACGCACATATATATATGCCTATACACACACACACATACATGCACACACAATGTGATAACTGGTGAGGTATATTTTTATTCATTCCTTAGAATATCTTTTATCCCCCCTTACCTGTTTTCTTTTTTCACAACTTCACTAGAGATATGTGATGAAGATACAAAATACTTTACTCTTTTTGCCCTTATTCTAAATTAAAAAAAACACATCTAGTAGGACTGTTTCATATAAAATTTCTCTTATAAAATATATTTACATATATAATGAAATCAAGTGCTAACTCACAAATAGACCTCTTTGGAGAGTAGTTTTGATGACTAATCTGGCATGCCAAACAATTTCTTTTAAACGTATAATTTTGGATGGTTTCCATAAAGTATACATTATATTATTGTATCTAATATCCTTAAAACCTACTCTTACTTTCTTTATGATCACTTACTGATTTAGAGAGAACACACAATATCATTCCCACTTTACAGATGAGTCAGTTGAGGCTCAAAAAGTTTTCCTGATTTGCCCATGTAACATCATTTTGGCTCTGAATTGAATGCTTTCGTCTTCAGTTATTCTTGTAAATTAAACAATTGATATTCTGGTATATATGAACCCTAATACATTTCATAGCATGGGTAATTTTTACATGTGTTATTTTAAGATACCACCAACTGGGATTTGTTATTCCAAACTAAGTTAGGTCCTTTTGTAAAAATTTTACCATAAAGATGAATGGTATTCTCATTAATTTCTAAATACTTCAGGATAAAATAGATTAATTTATTTTTAAGTATTCTAAGAATTACCATGATCACCTATTATTGGATGATAGAAAAACTGTATTGGCCTTAAATCAGGATCCACAATATTTGCAATATAATTGGAGCTAAACAGAGATTTTATTTTATAGCAATGACCTAAAAATACCTCAGAAAATGAAGAAAAATGAACTCTTTTATCATCCTTATATTCCCTCATCAATTTAACTTTTGAAATTGTAGGATAGCACAGAGTTTTAGGAGCTTTGTAGAGCTGATGCCAGAATTTGCTGATGATATTGGGTCACAGTTTAACATGTAGGTTAAACTTCAATGAGCCAGACCCTAAGTGAGATATAGGGTGAACAAGAGTATGAGGAAAATTTAAGTGGACTTTTAGAACTCACTCAAGGTCAGAGTTCAGATTTGAGGGAGAAATGAAGTTAAACCAAAAAACTGGAGCCTTGGGTTGGCCAGTTGTTTTGAGTGTGTAGATTTGGAATAACCTTCCACTCCTTAACAATATAAGAAACCAAAATAAAATAACTTCTCAGTCTTTCTGTTTCCTAGAAAGTGAGAGGAGTAGAGATCCTGAGGGTCATAGGTAAGCAAAGGAAGCATTTTTCAACAATCAATGATTCCATGACTACCTGGTATTGCCCTGTAGAAATAGTCTAGAAACACTGGTTTGATTCACGTGGATTTTTTCAGACCTTCCATTTCGTTACCCCAACAGGAGTGATTATTAAAATTCAAATTCTGTGCTTGGCTCACCAATAATGTTTATCTAATTGCCTGGGTTGTATAGAATGTCAATCATAAAACAGCAGCCAATGAAGATTAATGTTAATAACACTAATATGATATGAGTGAAAATCACAGGACTTGTCACTTGGAGGATTAAGTAACTCAAAGCAATTTAGATGTTTTTCTTCCTCGTGTGTTCTTGTTTTTAACTATCTGCAGAGCTTTAGGGACAGGCAAGAAAGATTTATTTCTGTAATTTTCTTTAAACTGTTCATATATCTTTCTTAAACCATAACAAAAGCCTACGCTGAACTTGTTTTCATGAACCAAGTCATATTTTTGTCATGCTACATTTTATTGTTAATATATAATACTTTAATGAAGATATATCTTTTTTTTGTTAGCCTCCAAGATTTAGCAGTTTTGTATTATATTTTTGTAGGGCTGTGTTTTGTCTGATTATCTTTTGATATCATGTCATCAAGAAGCTATTCGAATGGAGAAGGTGATCTCCAATTTGGAAGCAAGAGGGAGAAGACACTGACATCATATTTTAATCAACTCTTTAGTCTTTATTAAACACTTACCTAAATTCACCTAGCATAGCAATATTAGGCTATTATATTTTAAACATAAAAAATATTTTTTGGAAATTTAATTTCAAAGATGATTACATAAAATACTTTTTAAATAAAAGTATATATGAGTTAAAAAATCACAGAAATAAATGCATGAACATAATAGAGGCCTATCACATGATTATATATGGTTTTACTTTCTATTGTATAATTTTGGTGATTTATAATTTTCTATGCTATACATAAATTATTGTATTTATAAACAAAAATCTAATATGTAAAATAATAACCTTTTCACTTATAAAACCAGAATTTTACTATTAAAATTGGTTAATGTTCCATTATTTTAAATAGGTTCCACAAACGAACTACACAATATTTCATTGTGTTTTTTGATGTGTGGCAGGATCCATAGATAAAGTACCTACATGACTTCATTATGTTATTTTTGATAGGTGTTGTATTGTGCTAGTAAACATGAACTTACCTTATATGACTTTCTCCCCTCTATATTATAAATTTCTTGAGTCTAAGGAATCTGTAATATGGTGCTTCTAATAGATTTTCCTAAATATTTTAACACTACTGATATGTTACCTTAAGTAAACATTCACTACCTAGGTAATCTTGGGCAAATTATTTAATGCCTCCAAGCATGTTTGTTTTGTTCAACACAAAAAAATTATATAATAATGAACATACTGATCTAATGTGCTGACACAATTAAGTGAGACAGTATGAACGAGACATTTATGCATAAAGCACAGTGTTTGGCACATATTCAGAATTCAAGTAATCATAGCCACCAAGATTACATATCAATATATAATCGTATGCTTCTCTTTTATTTGATTATTTTTTAATTGAATAAATGGCAATATAGCATTCTGTACATTTTAAGTATACAACGTGTTATTTGATAATGTATACTGCAATATGATTAACTGTTAGCTAACATCTCTATCAAATCACATAATTACCCTTTTGGGGAGAGACAAGAAAATTGAAGATCAAATATTTTACCAACCTTAAAGTATATAATACAATATTGTCGACAATAATCACTTTTCTGGGCATCAGATCTCCAAAATCTATTCATCCTCTAGTTCTAAATTTGTGCCCTTTAAGCAGTGCTTCTCCATTTCCCTTGCACTCCCACAATCACCACTGTACTCTCTGTTTCTACAAGTTTGGCTTTTTTAGATTCCACACATAAGTGACATCATACAGTATTGGCCTTTGACTTGTCTTGCTTAGTGTAATGCCCTCAAAATTTATCCATGGTATCACAATGACAGGCTTTCCTTCTTTTTTATGGCTGAATAATATTCCATTTGTGTATGTACTGTATATACATACATACTGTCGCGTTCCTTCACTGAGCCCCACGTTGGGGCGACACTTGTCGGGTCTAGACGCTCCGGCCAGCGGGGCGGTGAATCCTTGCGGGTGTGTGATCCTGAGGGAGGGAGAAGAAATAGGGCAGGAAGGGGGAGCACAGAGAGTAAGGACACAACACCCGGTTTCTGATTGGGGCGGGGAACTGACCCAGGTCGGTTGCCAGGTAACAGAGTCAAATGAATATTCGAGAAAGGAGAAACCCAAACTGAAACTCCGGACACAGCATCATAAAGAAGGGCCCAGACTGGCGTCTGCAATGCTTAGCGGTGCATAATCCAAAATGCGGTTTGATCTTTTGTTCATTTTGGCTTTTTTCGTCTGGCTCAGTAGGACTGTCTCTGAATCCTGGACCAGGAAATGCACTCTCCTAGCCTCCAGATGTAAATCTTGTTTTTTGGTTGCTTCCTGGAGAGCGATATCTCCTTGCCTGAGGCGGCCCAAACTCGCGGCCCCCAACGACATACTACATATATATTGATGTGCATATACACACGCATATACTATGTATGCACGCACAGTTTTATTTATCCATCGTCTCTATCCATTCACCTATTGATGGACACTTGAAGTGTTTTCATAGCGTGGTGACTCCAAATAATGGTACAATAAACATGGGGAATGCAGATATCATTTTACTATCCTGTTCTCATTTCCTTTGGATATATACTCAGAAGTATGACTTCTGGGTCATGTGGCACTTCTGTTTTTAATTGTTTAAAGTAGGTCACAGCAAACTACAATGCTTAGATCAAAATTAGCCTGCCACTTATTTTAATAAATAGAGTTTTATTGAAATTCAGTCGTATCTGTCCATTTACTACTGTCAGTGGCTGCTTTCATATTACAGCAGAGTTGAGTAGTTCCAAAAAAATCATGTGTTCCTCAAAGCCTAAAATATTTATTCTCTGGCCCTTTATAGAAAGAGTTTGCTGATCCCTAGTCTTAGAATATAGAGTCAAACCCCTTATCATGACTTATATGACTCATTATAATCTATGTACAATTTTATGTTCTGCCCATTCCCACTAATACGATGGGCTCTTACGACATAGAAAATGTGCTTCCCAATTTTTTATGCCCTTCAGGTCTTAAATAATTTGCATGTTCCTTTATGCAGGTTTCTCTGTCATCTTCTTACCTTTCATATGCTTAGAGCACAGTCTTATTTGTCTGGCATATCTTTATTTGATGTCACCTACATTTCGACTGTTCATTCCCTGACATGGACTGTGATAAATGCCTGTCTTCCATTCATCCTTGGCTCACTGAGCTTATTTAACATGTTTCATGAGGGTCTACATTATTCGGCTACTATGCTCAATCATGGAACTGGAAATATTAGTAACATACATTCCATGGCCTCAACATAAAACTTGAATGGTTGTTGTGAATATTAAACTAACCAAAGCATGAAAATACTTAGAACAGTGGCTGATGCATGGCAAACACTGAATAATACAACAGCAAGTACTGAATGAACACTTTTTATGTTCCAGACACCATTCTGAACAGTAAACACACAATAAATTATCATGTGAAAGATGCCATCATTGTATCCATTTCACAGATAAGTAAATTAACACCCAAAAAACATTAAGCAAATTCTCAATGTACACTGATAGTGAATCCTAGTATTGTGTTCTGAACTTAAGCAAAATTATTTCCAGAATCCACATGCTCAATCACTATCAGACTACATTTTCAAAATAATTAGCAATTACTATTTTAGCATATATAGTGGTTTCTGGCACACAGAAGGCATTGATTTATGTTCAATAAATGAGTTGTTAAAGAAATATAGCTAAGAAAATACAGGTTGTGTGCAATATAACTTTTAAAAAGTTGCTTCCACATGTGAACAGTTCTTTATATGGTAGGATATAGGATGAACAAAATGACTTGCAAAAAAATGAAAATGAAAGGAAATCTAAATATTGAGCCAGTGGTTCCCAAGCCTGGATTATTATCAAAACCACTAGCAGTGATTGTTAGAAATGCAGCTCTCTTTATTCAAACACTCATCTTGATCCAGGGTATCTGAGAGTAAGACCCAAGAACACAGTAACGTATGAAAAACAAAGCAAGCAAACAGACAGACATAAAGAAGACATTCAGAACTGTGAGCTGGAATGATGATGAAAATTTATGCATACCTTCCTCACTTGCCATGAGCAAGTGTTAAATATACACTAATGATAGAAGAAAACAAACTATATCAATATATCTATCTCTGTAACAAAGCTAAACATCCACAAAACACACAGTTCAATGGGAGAGATGGAGAAGACACATTTAGTAGTCAATGGGAAGCTTCAGATTATGGGAATCCGAGATGAAAGCAGATTGAGAAGACAGTAATTCCGATAGAGTAAAATAGTATACAACGTATGGTGGACGGTTAGAGCCAGGCTCACTGTGTGAAACTATGACTGAGGCAGCCCCAAATAGCCTGGAAATAGTAAGGTTTGATTTTATATATCAAAGACAGACAGATAAACACACACACACACACATATACATACACTTTATATTCCCTAAAAAGACTATACGTATTTAACTACATGTAAAATAATGTTAAGTGACCATAGTGACTATTAAAGAAGTGTCAAGATATTCCAAATTACCGACTAGCATTACTGTGATACCAAACTTGGACAAGGACCCTGCAAGAAAGGAAAATTACAAGCCACTATACATGATGACTATAGATTTGAAAATTCTCAACAAAATAGTACCAAATAGAATTAGGTATTAGATTAAAAATATCACATACCAGGGCAGCAGGGTGGCTCAGTCAGTTAAGCATCCAGCTCTTGATTTTGGTTCAGGTCATGATCTCATGGTACATGAGTTCAAGCCTCACACTGGGCTCTATGCTGACCAGGTGGAGCCTGCTTGAGATTCTCTTTCTTTGTCTGTCTGTCTGTCTGTCTCTCTCTCAATAAGCAAACAAACTTAAAATAACCCCTGAGATGCAATGATGTTTCCACATCTGCGAATTAATAAATGTGATGCTCCCTGTTAACAGGATGACTGATATAATCCTAAGATCATCTCAACAGATGTAGAAAAGGCATGTGACAAAATTCAACATCCATCCATTATGAAAAATTCTCAATAAAATGGAGATAGAAGGAAAATACCTCAATGTAATAAAGGCTACATATGACAAGTCCACAGCTAATATCATGCTGAAACTTTTTCCTCCAAGTTCAGGACAGTATAGAATGCCCACTTCCTTCATTTCTTTTTATCACAGTACTAAAAGTCCTAGCCAGAGCAAGGAGGAAAGAAAAAGAAATAAAAGTTCTCCAAATTGGAACTGATGAAGTAAAACCACCTGTTTGCAGATGACATGATCTCTATAACAAAATTCTAAAGACTCTACCAGAAAGCTATTAAAACTCATCAACAAAATCAGTAAAGATTTAGGATACCAAATTGATATAAAATGTCACTTGTGTTTCTATCTACTAACACACTATTGGAAATAGAAATCAAGAAAACAATCTTATTTATAATAGCATAAAAAAGTAAAATACTTAAGAATAAATTCAGTCAAGGTGGTGAATGTTGAAAACTGTAAGGCATTGGTAAAAAACAACAAACACAAAAATGATGAATACTCAAACACATGGAAATGACGGTCAAAGGGTATACACCTGTGGTTATAAGATGAATAAGCTTTGGGAAATTAATGTACATCACCGTGACTATGGTAAATAATACTGTGTTGTGTACTTTAAATTTGCTAAGAAAGTAGACCTTAAGCATGATTAAGGGAAAAACAAACTAATAATAATGTATTCCGGTTACAGGTGGATCTGTTAATTAACCTGATTGTAATAATCATCACAAAGTGTATGAATATCAAATCATCATGTTGTACACTTTATGTGTTTAAGTAAATGCATTTTTTTTCGATTATACCCAAATAAAGCTAAAAAATGTTAGAAGGCAAATTTAAAAAAAGGAATACACACACATTTCTATCTGGACAGTATGAAAAATACAACATATTAAAACTTGTGCAATACACCTCAAGCCATATTTAGGGGACATGTTGTAGAAATAAATACAATTATTCAAGCAAAAAAAAAAGGTAAATAATGAACTCAGCATTCAGGTCAAGAAATTAAAAGAAATAAATACAAAGACTTTCAAAGAGATAATAGAAGGAGCATAAATTAATGCAAGAGAAAACACAAAAGGAGAGATAATTGACAGAATCCAGTGAGAATGATAAAACAGAGATAAAACACAAATTGATGGTATTAGGAATAAAAATAATGACACAATTATAACTACAACAATATTTTTAAATGATTTAAAATAAGTTTACTGACAGATATACCTCAAATTGGGTAAACTCAGATAGTGAAGAATCATGGAACCACTACTTAGAAATATTAAAATTTAGGACGTAGAATGATAAAAATGGAATATGGATTTATTACTTGTAAGAGATGAACAAAATGAGGAAAGAAAATACTAATAAGATTTTTAAGTCTTAAAATAATCAGAGTTTACATTGATACATTTTACAATATTTAGAAATATACACATTATCCAAAACCTGCATATATAAAACTCACAATCATGCTAAATCTATGCAATTAATTTTATAAAATTCAATATTCAATTGTGATAAAAAAAATCACCAAGCTAGGAAAATAGGAAACTTATAGGCTAAGGCAATTTTTTCTATCACTGTATTTAATGGTGAATCCATAGGAACATCCAAATTAGTGGCTGTTTTGCATAGAATCCTGTCTCCTGCTCTTGTAAATTCATATGTTGAAGCCCTAACATCCTGTGTCTCAGAATGTAACTGTACTTGGAAATAGTACTATAAAGGGGTGATTTATTAAGATGGGGCTATTGAGGTGGGTCCTAATCCAATCTGACTTCTGTCCTTTTATGAAGAAGAAATATGGAAACACAGTGAGACACCTGGGACATACTTACACAGAAGAAAATACCATGTGAGGACATTGGGAAAAAAGCCGCCATCTGCAAGTCAAGAGAGGGGGCCTCAGAAGAAATCAAACATGTTGACACCTTGACCTTGGACTTCAAGCCTCCAGATGGTGAGAAATAAATTTCTGTTGCTTAAGCCACCTAGTCTGTGTTACTTTGTGGCAGACTAAGAGAGCAGCAAAATGAGAAAGACATGCCCCTACTCTGGCTTCATTTCAACACTGTACAATGTACCATAATTGATGCAAAGGGGAAAAATTCTTTTTATCTAGACCAAGCAATTGTTTAATAACACCCCAATCTATGGGGAACCTGGGTGGCTCAGTTGGTTGAGGGTCTGGCTCAGGTCATAATCTAACAGCCCGTGAGTTCTAGCCCTGTGTCTGGCTCTGCACTGACAGCATGGAG
Source organism: Suricata suricatta (assembly GCF_006229205.1). NCBI lineage: Eukaryota > Metazoa > Chordata > Mammalia > Carnivora > Herpestidae > Suricata > Suricata suricatta. The sequence goes on from NC_043709.1 coordinate 52,800,715, forward strand.
AGCCTGTTTGGGACTCCATCTCCCTCTCTCTCTGTCCTGCTCATGCTCGTGCACACACACACACACACACACACACACACACACACACACACAGTCTCTTTCTCTCCCTCTCTCAAAACAAATAGTAAAAAATTAATAAATATTAATATTCCTCACTAAAACATTGATATATAAAATTCAGTAGCATTCCTATATCTTAGCCACAACTCAGGAAAAATGATAGTAAAACAAAAATAATAAAAAGTATAATGAAATAAAGGAAGAAATTTAACCAACATTTTTTTTAATCTTTAAGGAGAAAAATTCAAAATATTGCTGGAGATCATGTAAAAGCAGACATGAATAAATGTAAGAAACACAACCTATTAAAGAAGGAGAAAATGTATTACATAACTTAATTTTGGCTGGATTCATATATTCCCAATAAATGTCTCAACAGATTTTTTATAGAAGTTAATAACTGATTCTAAATTTTATCTGGGACTAAAAGTATACAAGAAAAGGAAATTCTGAAGGCCATGACCAAGTGAATATATTTGCTAAAATGATACAGAATCATTTTCAAGGTGTACTAATTTAAATAGAGCACTGGTAAAAAGAATATAGGAAAACAGAGAGCCCAGAAACAGACCTTAACACATACGTGGAATTATTACATAATAAAAAAATCAGAGAGGAAACCAAGTAATAGTACTGGCTCAACTAGCTATACAAATATAAAAAGTCAGATCTTTAGAACTGTGGGATAACACTACTTCATATCTTGTCCCAAGAAGATCAATCTTTACTGTAAAGAACAGAACAGAAACAAAAACTTGACACATTAGTAAAAGTCAGAAACTAGTTTTTAATGCAAAATGTGTAAGAGATTAGCATTTAGTCAAAAGCTGAATAATTTTTCACTTACATATTTTCTCTAACAATGGAAATTCACAATATTACGATTACCTGTTTCAGATGATTACACTTGATAAAAATTAGATTTTCTCATTATATCTTCTAAGTTGGGGTTAAATGGAAACATAAAATGCTTAATTCACTTTTTTATAGGGTTAAAGACTTTTAATTATTATCAGTTTAAAAGAAATATATCTAGTTATTAGAAATCTTTTCACTTTTTTCTATTTCCATACTATTTCATTTTTACTGAGGTTTCCATAGGTGTCCTGGCTGATCCAAACATCTGTGCTCTTTACAATGAATACGATGTGGGGATTCTGTTTTGCTATTAGCATTTGAACTTCTGTCTAAACTCCTTCTCTCTCTGCCTTCCAGACTCCTGAAAAGGTTAAGATAAATGAATTCATCCCATCTATAACCCACAGGTGTAAATCACTGCTCCTATGGAATGATGTCACTATTTTAAAAATTGGTTTAAAAACCATTCTGTTAAATTTGCAGAAGAAACAATGAATCAACTGTAATGGGACCTATGAGTTTATTTTTATTTGTTTATATAATTAAGCTATAAAGAACAAAGTGCTAAATATAGTTTTAGATAGCCTATTGTTACATAATGGGGTGTATTAATTTTTTTAATCCACACGTCACTAAATGGATTTATGTTGTGAACATAACATGGATGATGTGTTTCAGATACTGGCATTTAAAAACAACAGAAGCATCCAGCAACCAAAAAAAGCAAGAGTCCTCAAGAGAGACACCAAAAATTCTTTGGGGGCTAGACAATCTTTCTCTGTTAGTTTCTATAGTGATAAGCATTTCTAAATGTTCATGGCCCATTTCTTGGAATCTGTGACAAGTTCCAGAGGCCAAGATAATTACAGCACTAGGAAAACAGAAAGGGGAGAGACAGAACTAATCTATAAACAGCACAAAAGAATTAAAATTATTAAAATAAGGAACTAAAAAGTTGTCAGTCTCCTGGAAATTCCTTAAATTAAAAAATATATATGCCATTATACTAAGTAACATGAATATAAGAGATTATAATTGATGAAATAAATAAAACTGAGTAACCTTAAAAATAATAATAAAAACTAGTGGAATGCATGATGATAATCTTAAATATTTAATTTAGAAATAATGACATTTGGAAATTAATGAGAAATATCAATGTGACCAATCTAAGAAATTAAAAATTAAAAATTAAACTCAAGTAAGAAGATGGAAGGAAATAATATCAATAAGGCAGATAAATATAATATTCCATAAAATTAAAGTTTAGCTATTTCTTTTTTTGAAAAATATTTTAAATTTGTTTTTGAGAGACAGAAAGAGAGAACATGAGCACCGGAGGGTCAGAGAGACATGGAAACACAGAATCCGATGCAGGCTCCAGGCTCTGGGCTAGCTGTCAGCACAGAGCCTGACTCGGGGCTCAAACCCATGAACCCAACCCACAAACCGTGAGTTCATGACCTGAGCCGAAGTCAGCCCCTTAACCAACTGAGCCACCCAGGCGCCCCGCAGTTAGCTATTTACAAAAGTGTGTTTATTTAAAATAGAAAATCGTCTCACGAGATCTAACATAAAAATAGAGATATTAGGGCGCCTGGGTGGCTTAGTCAGGTGAGCGTATGGCTTTGGCTCAGGTTATGATGTTACAGTTTGTGGATTCAAGCCCCACGTTGGGCTCTGTGCTGACAGGTAGCTCAGAGCCTGGAGCCTGTTTCAGATTCTGTGTCTCCCTCTCTCTCTGACCCTCCCCTGCTCGTGCTGTCTCTCTCTCTCTCTCTCTCTCTCTCTCTCTCTCTCTTTCTCTCTCTCCAAAATAAATAAATAAATAAATAAATAAATAAATAAATAAATAAATAAATATTTAGAAAAATGGAGATATTAAAGTGTATTTCTTAAAGAGAAAATCATTACTCTAATGAAAATATAAAATGAATACACATATGGGGCACTTGGGAGGCTCAGTCAGTTAAGACTCTGACTTTGGCTCAGGTCATGATCTTGCAGTTTGTGAGTTCGAGCCCCGCATGGGTCCCAGTGCTGACCTCTCGGAGCCTGTAGCCTGCTTCAGATTCTGTGTCTCCCTCTCTTTCTCCCCCCCATTCCCTGCTTGTGCTCTCTCTCTCTCTCTCTCTCTCTCCAAAATAATAAATAAATAAATAATAAATAATATATGAATAAATAATATAATAAACAAACATAACATTTAAGAAAAGTAAAATGAATACATACAAAAGATTTTATGTAATTCACTAATTAATGAAGAAACTACTAGGATGATACAACAGTCCAAAGTGTATCTGAGGAATTAGGCATGCATAATACAGGCAATTTAATATTAAAATTTTAAGTTAAGATTTATAGTTCCTCTCTTATGGGGACATAAACTGCAATCTTTGAAGTTAACTTTTCCACCACAAAAATTTGTTGTAACTCTACCAGTTAGAAATCTACAAACTAGACTCTGCCTCCACAGAATTGTAAAATATCACATTCATTACAAGATCCATAAAAGTCTAACAACTGAAAGAACATTAATTTTATATACTTGCAAGTTTCAGATAATTTTCTGACAAAGGTAGAAATAAACATTAAAGAATTTTATAAAGGATATTACTATAGATGGAGCCAATAGCATAATAATATAATAAAGTATGAAAAATACACATATCAGAAAATATTCTCAAAACTGAACCAAGAGAGTTAGATACCTTTCCACCAAGTAAACACATAAAAACATATATTATGCATAAAAGATAAATTCATTAGATATGTCAATTTCCAACCCCAAAATTCTCAACAAATTAATAGAAATACGCCACTCTCCGTGAAATATAGAAGGTCAAGTTTGAATGGAAAGTTGAAAAAAAAGAATTATGGCACGATCACTTTAACACAGTTGCATTTTCAGGTGAGACAGTTTCAGAACGGTTTACAAAGAATTAGGTTATCTGAAAATTAATTCCCTTAAACTGTCTTTGGAAAGCTTCACATGCCTCCACATGCACAGTACTAAGATGGATGACCAGGAGAAATTTTTGGATACGTGCACAAGAGAGAATATATAACTACATTCACTGCAATGTTGTTCGTTAAAGAAAATAATTAGAAAGAAATTAAATGGCCTTCAACAGAAGAATGGATAAATTGTGGGATTGTCACAAATGAACGATTGAAAGCTACATATACAAATGAGGATAAATTTCATAAATAGAAAGTTTACTTTAAAAAAGGAAGCTGCAGGGTCGTATAAACATCATGGGAGCATTCAATAAATATACTGCAAACTCTACACAATAATACATTATAGATTCGTGCATATTTGGATTCATGCATATTTATAGACTCATGCATATTTTTCAAATATATGAACATATACACAAGAATGATAAACACAGACATCATAAGCCAGCTGCCCTTAGAGAGACAGAACAAAAAACAAAAAAGGGAAGACACTGGGCCTCAAATGTATCTATGTCACTTTAGTTTTTAAAAAGGAAAAGAGTTTCTTAAACATAAATAAGAAACTTGTTAGGATTTGATAGAGTCAGATTCTGGGTATATGCATAACCAGATTACTCATATTATTCTCTATTCCCATCTCTGAAACAAAACAAAACAAAACAAAACAAAAAACAAAACCTTCCTAATTGGGAAATAAAACCAAATAAGAATATAGGATTTCTGGATGAGAGATACTGATCAAAAAAAGACACCACCATGTGAGAATCTAAATTGTAAGTATATTTTATGGTGAGATATTTAAAAAGGTTAATTCAGATTAAACACAGTTGATATGGAGTTATGGTTTAATATGGTGAGATGAGATAATAGGTTCTCCGGATTCAAAACTAGGTAAGGGAACCTAAGAAGCAAATTTAAATTAGGATATGTACCTCAGTTTTCTTGACCGTAAAATAATTAAATGGATCTTGCTTCATGGAGTTTTTGTGTGAATTGTATGTGATTAGAAGCAGAGGGCCATTTGTAAAAATTTTTATGTGGCTAAATATATTACTAGTATCTTATGATACATAGGATACCTAAATCACTTGATTGGTTGATTAGTTGTCAATTATCTTTACTGTGAAAGTTTCCCTTTAATCTCTGTTAATACCATACCTATATACTTGTATCTACATATCTATATCAGCCTTATCTTCATTTTTATCTGAGATACATTTAATAATGGCCATTTGTTTGACTTATACTATGTGGTTTATTTAGATATTTTACACAATTTTCATAGTATTTAAAATTTAGGTTTTGCTTACTTGCAGCATTTAAATTAAATCTCTTTATAAATATCTATGTAGTTTCATTATTAAATCAAATCTAATTATATACTCACTTTGTGACACTGAAGCAAACCAAGTATTAACCTCTTTAGCTTATGGCTGTTAAATTATATGTACATGGTACATTGATTTTACATGAGCATGCACTTGTTACATTCAATAAATGAGATTCAAAATGGATTCTGAAGTATCTCCAGAACTCAGGATAGCATCCATGGAATAAAAAGCAACATCACTATATATATACATGCATATACATACCCACATACATACACACACATATATAATATTCAGACCAAAGAAATCTTTGTAAGAGAAACAATACTAGTTTCGAATGAGGAAATAAAGATACGACATACATGATTATGCATACTTAATATTCTTTATCAAGAAGATTAAAAGAATAATGGAATTTTCAGATAATTTTCACTGTGATTTTTAAGTAATTTTAATCCTCTGCCAGTTTTACTGTACTAACTTCAAATGATCTCTGACTCTCCTACTTAGAATTAATCCAATTCCCTAAGCAGCTGTTTTCCATTTTGAATTGTGAATAATTCCTATCATTAACAATAAAAGTTCCAACAGCAAGAAATTTATGACTAAAATAAGTAATAGCAATTTCTTCCTCACTTAACTGTTAGATTCCAGGTTACTGAAATTATATCCCTTTGCCGTGAATGAGATAACCCACACTGTCCATTTTTATACCAATTCAAGTTCTTTACTGATTCTTAATATATCATACCATGTTTTCTTTCTATATTCTTGATTATTTACAGCCTGGCTAGCCATTATTTATATTTCTCTGCCTTAAATGTTATTTGGGTGCCCAATATGTATTCTTCAATCAACAAATTTTAAATTACCAAAAGCTAAAGAGACCATACTCCTTCCTTTCATCTTTTACACTCTCTGGTTTTACTACCCTTAATCGTATATCAATTTGCCAAAAACACAGCAAATACTTACTGAACATTTGTTATGGACCATATTCTACTATGCACAGACCATGAGAATAATAAAGCATAATCATTGCCTTCTGCAAGTCATATTTCAGAATGGGCAATATGTACAAACTAATTAGTCCATTTTGTAACAACTTGAATGTTGTTAAGCATCTTCATAAATATATTTTTAATAGGTTGCTGTTCTTCAGTGGTCCAATTTTATTGGAAAAAAATAGTGTTTGCATGAGAATGTTAATAAAGAGCACAGGATTAAAAAGGTGTGAATACTTAAACATGTTTAGAACTATACATTTCTATTTCCTCTACAAAACCATTCCTTTCATTAGGTCACAAAATATTTTGTTTGTGTCCCAGCAAGCAGCCCAGTGCGCCATACATGAAAACCACCCATAAATTGGTTGAATGGGCCTGGAGAAGTAGCTGAGTAGATATAATAAACAAAAATTCACTGAAAAGTTCTGGAAACTCAGTTGAGGTTCACTCTACCTAATTTGGGGGCTCAAATGCCATAAACAGTAGTGAAACAAATTATATCTAGAAGACAGGTGGAGGTGAGATCCAGTTCAATTTAGAATTATTCATAATTCCCAATTGTATTTTACAATTTAGTTATTCCACAACTCATTGCTATAATCCCTTAACTAATTAAAAATTATTAAACTTCAAAAGGTAAAGAAAAATAAGACAGAAATAGAAGCATGTTAACAAGTGATTTTGGTTTTATTTTGACATTTCTACATCTTTTATCCCTTCCAGTTATTTTGTCTTTTTACCTCCCGCCACTTTCAAATTAGCTTGAAAGGTATCTAGATGATTATTCATTCAATTTAATTGAGTATCATTCGAATACACTGCCTCCTACTTTCCCAATTTCCTTACACTTGAGGAGGGATTGCTAAGGACACTATGCAAATGTGAACTCATTTCCTCAACTTTTGTAACTGCCTTTCAGGGAGATATTAAAGGTGTGAAAAATTTAATTGTAAAATATAAATACACAGGAAGCATAGAGAAACTTGAAATGAGACTCTAAGGATCTTCTAGATGATTGTAATCTAGCCTTTAAAACTTCTCTAATATTCTTTTACTCAAAGACTTTTGAATGAGTGTGTGACCAGTGCCAGGCAATGTACTCTGTGTTAACATCAGAAAATGTAACTCCTCAAAATTTTTGCATTTGTGCTATGTATTTAAAATATTATGTTTAAAAATTACTTCTTATTTATTCACTTAATTTTCCACTGTAAGCATTTCTATATTGATTCAGATCCCTTCCTATACAGGAAGAATAAATAACATGTGCCACTCTCAGACTCTCTCTGACATTTTTCTTAATGTATCTCTCATCATTTTTGTGTGAAATTAATAAAAATAACTGGGTGTTTTCAGTTCAGTTCCATTATTCTTTTCTTGCTCTTGCGAGTGATCTATTCATTGAGAAAATGATTTCTCCTCTGTTTTTCTAAGATTTCAGGCTGTTTAAGGCCTAAGCCTTTTGGAAAAATGTGCCCCCTTCTGGTAATATCTTAAATTTGCTGGCGAAGTCTAATTTGGGGGCTCAAAGAGCAAGCCTGGTTGCCTTTCAAATTAAGCACCATGCTTAAAGTTGGTCTTTATGAATAGTAAGAATGCTATATTTCCTCATAAATTAATATGCCAACTTTGGGGTGAGGTATATATATGATGCCAAGTATTATAAATATATATTAATTCCTAGCTATAAAGTATTGCTCTTCTTGCTGTTGTTGCTTTAAATAGGGGTTCGTGTTGAATTTTTTTTTTGATATTAAGATGGTTCTAAAATTGTTCTCCTTACATCCACTCTAATGGTGGACCTGTACCAATACATCTGCTAATATTAAATCATTGTTGAATTCTGAAGGAACACACTTGATTTTGACATAGTAGGTTCTACAGGGGTTTCAGAACCTCTTTCCGACTATTTTGTTAATTTTAATGGAAATATGTGTATGGGAGAGTGCATACATCAAACCTGTACAGAATGATGATGAATACACAAAAACTGAGCAAACACATGTACTAGCAACCAGAGGAAGAAAAAGAACATTATCTCACCCTCACCCTCATTATGCCTCCTGCACATCAGTAACCCTGGCCCTGCCTTAACCAAGATCATTATCCTTCCTCTAATAACAGAGGTTGTAGCATATGGTTTTAATTGGTTCCTATTATCACATTTAGTAAGCCATCATGTAAATATTCCATAAACTATTAACCCATTCAGTTGAGTTATGGACACTGCGATAGTTTCCAGTTAACTTGGGCTGGAATTAAAAAGAAGTCTGCAAACCAAACAAAAACAGAACACACTCTAGAAAGAGATGCTACGAACCTTCCAGTAACAGGTTTAAGTGAGCAGATAGCATTTCTGTGGAACATGAACATAGAATTGAACTTTTGTGTAATAAATGATATTTCTTTGGCTTCATTAATGCTAGAGGTTTTTCTTTTTTAAAGCAGTTGTACTGATTTACAGTCTCATCACAAGGTCTGAGAGGACCAGGTGGGCATGAAAATCTGCATTTCTCTTCACTGTTTGGCCATTCTGAAAGGTGTGTAATGGTGTCTAATCATTGTTTTACCTAACTTACTCTTAAGAATAATAAAGTAGGGTTTTTAGATGCTTAATAGACATTTGTATCTCCTTTTTGAAGTGACTGCTCAAGTCTTTTGCCCATTTTTCTCCTAGGTTTTCAGTATTTTTCTTACTAATGTTTAGGAATTTTGTTGTATATTCTGAATAGCAAACCATTCATTGGATGTGAGTATTTTAAATAACCTTTCTAACTCTGCCAGTAACTTTTTTCCTTGTTCGTGTCTTTTGATAAACACAAGTACCTATTTTCACACAGCACTAATTTTTTTCTCTTCTTTATAGTGAGTATATTTTGTATCTTAGTGTATTTTGTGTCCTTTTAAACAAATTTCCTATTCCATGCTATATATTCTATGTTTTCCATTAAAATACAGTTTTACCTTTTACAAATGCATCTGCAATTCATCTGGAATTAATTTTGTGTATGATGTGAGGTAGGACACTAAACCTTTCACCATGGAGGGATGCAGTCCTTTCCTACTGGATCTCTCCTATGTGTCTCCTTTATTACCTACACAGAACACTTCACCTTCTGACATTTCCGGTCACAGTGTGTGTGTGGTTTCTCCCCCACACAAAACAATTCTCTGTGACACCAGCTGGTTGTCCTAAAATTTTACTCAGTTCAAATATGTTTTCTCTCAGGTTGCTTTCAATTTTTTTTTTGCCTTAAATTTAGCTTTAACAAATCTGATTATGATGCTTTTTAGTAACAAATCTGATTATGATGCTTTTTAGTGTGTTATTTCTTCAAAATGATCCTGTTAAGAGTATAACTTTCTTGAATCTGTAAGCTTATGTCTTCTGCCAAATTTGAGAAGTTTTTAGCTGTTATTTCTTTGAGTGCTTCTTCAGAACCACACTCTTTCATCTTCTAAGGTACCAATTAACAAAAGATATACCAGTTGTTAGCGTCCCACAAGTTCCTGAGTCTGTGTTCATTCCCCCCCCCAATAATCTTATCTCTATTGTCCAAATTGGATTATTTCTTCTATTTTTTCTTCTATTAATTCATCATCAATACACTTGACTATTTTTGCCTTGTCCTCTACATTCTGATATTCAGCCTATCCAGTATTTTCTTATTTAAACTACTGTATTTTTCAGTCCTTAAATTTCCATTTGACTCCTCTTTACATCTTCTATTTCTTTATTAAAAATTCCTGGGGTGGGGCACCTGGGTGGCTCAGTTGGTTAAGCGTCTGACTTTGGCTCAGGTCATGATCTCCTAGTTTGTGGGTTTGAGCGCTGCATTGGGTTCTGTGCTCACAGCCAGGAGCCTAAAGCCTGTTTCAGATTCTGTGTCTTCCTCTCTCTCTGCCCCTCTCTTGTTCGCACTCTGTCTCTATATCAAAAATAAATAAACATTAAAAAATATTTTCAAAAAAAGAACTCCTGGGATTTTTGTTTTTGCTTTTTCATTATTGTAAGAGTTTTTGTAATTGTTTCTGGAGTGTGTCTTATAATCCCCATGTTAGAAAATTCTAATATCTATCATCCAGTCTTGATATCTGTTGTCTAATATCTGTCATCTAATATCTGTCATCCAGTCTTGATATCTGTTGTCATCTCTTACTGAGTTGAGATTTCCTCGGTTCTTGGCATGATGAATGTTTGTATTATATGCTGGAAATTTTAGGTATTATGTTGCAAGACGCTGCTTGTTCATTTCTTTTAGCCGTCAGTTAATCTTCAGGTTCAGAAAACATGTCCCCAACCAGTTTTGTGTGCGAGGCTGCAAATGCCAACTTAATTTTCCAAGCCTTTGCTGTACTGTTCTGGTCTTGACTGAGTGTTTGCCACCCACAGGCCAAGGTGAAGCCTGACAGGAGCTCACCCTACGGTGCACTTCTTAGACCTCTTGCACAGTTAATCATGGTTGGTTCACGCATCGCTCTGTTGTGGTTCTCAGAGGCTCTCTCAGGGCTCAATGTGCAAACCAAAAAATGCTTTTCTACGTCTTGTTCCTCTCTGTCATTAGTTGGAGGACAAGGCTTGAAGCCTCATTGCTAAAGGAGGATGGAATTCAGGTCTCCATCCATAGTCCCTGCAGCCAGGTCCCACGATGTATTTATAGAAAAATAAGAAATACAATTTTTAAAATAGGATGTTTTCAACATTTTGTGATAATATACAAAGTGAATATTATAATTTTATATCAAATTGAGGTTATTTATCTCATGAAAATAGTACTAAAAACATTAATGATCCTAATTATTTAATTATATCTTACGGAAAAGTAAAAAATAGCAAATAGTTACAACTAACAACTTTTGAAAAGATACCTTTGTTATACAGAGAAGTTTTATAATCAAATCTCCAGAAATGTTCCTATTTTAATTTTATTGGCAAAATTTATATATGAATAAAAATGTGAACATCTACATAGTATAAGTGTTTAAAATCTTCCAAGTAGGAGTGCCTCAGTGATGCAATCAGTTAAGTGTCCAAATGTTGATTTTGGCTCAGGTCATGATTTTACAGTTTGAGAAATTGAGCCCTACATTGGGCCTCACACTGACAGAATCCTGTTTGGGATTTTCTAAGCTCTTTGCCCCTCCCCCACTCGTGCTTATGCTCTCTCTTTTAAAATAAACCAACATTAAGAAATAATAAATATGCATCCCCCATAGTAAATAATTAAGTTATTAAAAAGAAGGATCATATGCTATGTCAAGTGGGATTTATCCCTGGGATGCAAAGATAGTTCAATATATGTGAATCAATTATTGTGATATAGCCATTAACAGAATGAAAGACAAAAATCATGCAACCATATCAATAGATGCAGAAAAAGCATTTGAAATCACAATTTTGTGATCAAAAGGTCTCAACACATAGAAAGAATGCACCTCAACATAATAAAGGCCATAAGATAAGCCCATAGCTAACATCAGACCAAACAGTGAAAATCTAAAAAAGTACCACATAGCAAAGGAAACAATGGATAAAATTAAAAGACAGTCTGTGGAATGGAAGAGCATGTTTGCAAACCATTTACCTCACAAGGGGTTAGTATCAAAAACATATAGGGAACTTCAGCATCTCAACAGCAAAAAAAAAATTGAGTTTTTAGATTTGTTAAATACCCTGATTTACCTATTAAAAATGGGTAACGGATTCCAAGAGACATTTCCCTAAAGTTAACACTGACTCTTTAATTGTCCAAGGACTTGCTTGGACCAATAGGCTTGCAGCAAACATGCTGCAAGAAGAGAACTGAAAAGTTCATATACTTTGGGGCTTGTCCTCCTCCTGCTCTGGGAGCTTCGCCATTGTCCTCCTGTGAATAAGCTTGCTGGAGACAGTGCAGCCCGATCACCTCTAGCAATTCAGAGGACAGCCCGCAGCAAGGAACAGCACGAACCAACAGACATGTGAGCCAAGCCATACTAGCCCAGTCAGCCCCCCGTTGACCCACAAGCTTACTGGGGTGGCTTTGGTGAGTCCCACTGAAACCATCAGCGAAGCCAGCCATCTGAGGCTGCCCGTAGTGCTGACCCGTAGAAAAGCGAGCTAAGACAGAATTACTGTGCGAAGCTAGCAGGTTTGGGGGTGTTCGTTGTACAGCAACAAACTATGCTACACAGCATAGTGATAGGTCATAGAGCACAGATATAGCAGATAGCAGATATAACCTTCGCAATATTTAACGAAACGCCTATAAACCGGTAACCAGGAACTCATTTTACCTATTGCTACTGCTTTTACTTTTATGTCTCTATTAACCACTTTTGTGGTGGCTTTTTAAACCAGAAACTTTATGAAAATGAAAAAGACTTGCTAAGAATACTATGGTGCCCATTCCTTAATGATATGTGTTTAGTTACAGGTATTGCATTGTGTGTACCAAGACAGTGACCCTATAGACCTCTTTATCCACATGTATATGGGAGTCTGTGAATATTTTATACACATAACTATATAAATGAACATTTTTAGCAATCCCTATATATGCTTCAGGGAGAACTCATAGTATATACCTACGAGACTGTTTTTAACGCTTCTCAGACCCTCCTCTATGTATTCAACATTGTTCTATTAAAAAGAGATGCTCTTTGTCAATTTATTTTATTGTCACATCCAGTAATAGCCTCCTCCTAATCCCCAGCAATATGAGGGTGCTTAAAACAGGTCACTATTCTAAATCTTCATTTCTTACTGGAATCTAAAATGCTCATTATAAATGTCCATCACCTGACGAATGGATCAAGAAGATGTGGTATATATTCACGATGGAGTACTACATGGCAATGAGAGGGAATGACATATAGCCCTTTGTAGGAAAGTGGATGGACCTTGAGGGTGTCATGCTGAGTGAAGTAAGCCAGGCAGAGAAGGACAGAAACCAT
>NC_043709.1:52813970-52864727 GCF_006229205.1 Suricata suricatta
GAAAAAAAGTATTAAATGAATTATATCTTTGCCAGTAATAAATGTGTCATGGTAGACTGGGGCACATCCAAGCTCTCCATTGTAAGGCGAGGTCAATAAAATTTTCACAAAATAAGTTAAAATAGAGTTGAATTTAAAAATGTCAATGGAATTTTCCACTCCACAAATAGTGGAGCCAGTATCACAAAGGCCTGCCCAGAGGCTGAATAAAACAGAAAATGATCCCATTTGACCTATTAGCTATTTTTATTTGTTCATATATTTAACATAAATACCTTTATTTTCTAAATATGTATGTTTTGAGCACTTTATATTTAACTCTGGCCCTTCCAAGTCTTATTGGTAAAGCTGTACTGAAAAAAAATCTGATCATACATAATTAGGATATGGTGCATTTGGGGGTAAAAATGACTGTAAACATTCTTACAAATACCTCTGCCTCTTTTTGGAAGAGTAGGATTGAGAGTGACAGATTTTGAGTGAGGTAGCTCTGCTGGGCTACCTGGAACTTATTCTCTGAAGCAGCTGGGAGCCAAGAAACCTGCACAGGATCCTAGAAGCTTCTGGGGCACCACAAAGCAGGTCATTAATTTGTCCTACTTAGAGCTTAATTAGAGAATCACCACTCTACTCATTTGGAAAGGGTAGAAAAAAAAAAGAAAAAGAAAAAGAAAAAGCTCAGTATTTCCAGAGCTAAATGTAGAAGTTTATGTTACAATGGTCAAACCTTATGATTGAAAGTTGCGTCCACAAATTTCCAAAATGTATTAAATACAGTAAGCTTGGCTTGGTTATACTTTGACAGCTAGAACCAACAGACGTTATTTCTTAGCTTCTTGAACCATTTCAGTATAGCTGAGCTCATGCTGTCCATGGTGAATTATTAGAAGTCATACCATGTGCTCAGTTTCAAAGAAAAATGTTCATTTTACCCAACCTCAGTACCATTGCTTTGTTTGGTTTTTATAGCATCTAAAAGATTCTGTCATTTGAAAATTTATATTGCTGCAAAACTGGCAGAAAAGTACTGAGGAAAGAGTAGATGAGGCAGTTTAAAGAAACTCTGAATGATGCAAAGCTCAATCAAAGGAGGACACATGAGGCCTCCCTCATTTACTACCTTAGTCTCAACTATTTAAAACTTGCATCCACAAATCCTGGGACAGTGGCACATCTTACATACACAAAGAGAATAACGTAATTAGTTCCTTCCCATATCATGTATGAGAGTCGTTAATATAATGGAAATATAAATATTGAAATATAAATTATATGCAATGTTGAAGTATTCTATACATAGTTGGGAAGAAAGGTGACTCAGTTTACACCAAAAGGTGAGCCCATATTTCAGTAAACATACACATTAATTATTTGTACAGTTTCATTATTATGCTAGGAAATTAGGGATACTTTTCAAGTAGGCACAATGCATTCTTTCCTTCAACTAAAATGATGCACAGAGTAGCTATTTCAACACACAGAAGACACTGCAGTGAATGGAACATGAGCCTGATCCTTGCACTGCTTATTGGTCAATATAAAACTGAAAGGAAACTACATTTCATATGCCGAATTTGATCAGTTGTCAGTGATGTCTCGAGTGACACCAATATCCCATTCTTGGTCTAGTAACTTTTAATAAAAAAGGAAAGAAAAAGAGGGAGATGGAGGAGGATAAAAAGGAAAAGAGGAAATAATAAAAGAGGATATTCTATCTCAATTTGTAGGTAAGTAATACCATCACTGACAATGTGGTGACCCTTAGCTTCCCTATGTCGGTAAGGTAAAGAAAAATAATTTTTGATTATAGAAGTTTGGTAAAATATATGAGATATTTAAACTCAAAATGCCTAGGTCGTATTGCAATAATTTGTGAGTGAACAGAGATATATCTTGGCTAGCTAGGTTGCATTAATTCATATGTTTGAGAATTTATTTTTCCCTTTTATAATGCGTGAGTGACTGTACTTCCCTTAGTTCAGAATTTCAGAAAGCCAGTTTTCATATTTCACAGCCCCTGAAGGAGAAAAAGTTTCATGCAAACAAAATGAAGCAGAGTAAAAATTTTTAAATGATATATTTCTTCCTTATTTTTCCAATTATAAAAGAAAACCTAATATTTTATGCAATGCCATGGTCTGAATCTGAAGCCATTTAGATGTTTTAAACATTGATTCAACACATTCATTTCTTCTTTCATTCATTAAATAGATATTAATTGCAAACCTAATGTGTTAGTAACTAAGTAAAAATCAAAATGAATTTAAGAAGGCCTCTTGGGGGGCCCTGAGTGGTTCAGTTGGTTAAGCGTCCAACTATTGATCTCAACTCAGGTTGTGATTTCACGGTTTGCGAGTTCAAGACCCCTCTGCTCTGATGGTGATGGTGCGGAGCCCGCTTTGGGTTCTGTTTCTCCTTCACTCTGTCCCTCCCCTGCTTGTGTGCTCTCTCGAAATAAATAAATAAAATTAAAAAAGAAGTCTCTTGCTTTCAGGATTCCTGGTTTGCAACCAACCCAGATTTTTACGTCAGTCAACCAAGGCCAAACTGAGGCATTATGGCCTAGTGTCCTCTCCCTGGTTTGTAAGCAGACAAAAAGGATGGAACTATCCTAGCTTGGCAATAGTTTAGGCATAATCTCTGGTAGGTTATTTCATCTCTGTAAGACTAAGACTTTTCCAAATGGAAGATAAATGAAAATGTCAAGGATAATAATAATAATACATATCCTAAAGGTTTATTGTCAGAATTAAATGAGGTAATAGATGTAAAGTGCTTTGTATAGTATTTGACATACACTAAGTACATGATAAATGGTAGTTATTATTTTTATATTATGTCAAGCACATATTTAATCTTTTGTTCTTCTTTATAAAAAGGATGACTCTTCTCAAAAAATAATAAATGATGACAAGGAAAAATTCAGGATAATGTGAAATATTAGAAATACTTTATGTAGCTTCATTTTAGTCAGCTGTGAAAATTTAGGAAAATAACACGACTTTATTCTGCTTCCTCTTCTAATAAATAGCATAATAAAATAGACTCCCCAAGGTTGTGAAAACACTAAGCGACATAATGTACAGAACTCCAAAGCCTCTTAAGAAAAAAATGACTTCAGTTTGAGAAAAATTATTAAATATTTTTGCAGTAGGTGAGTTGTTAAGGATAGGAATCGAAGCCTTGTCCTCCTTCCCCAAATCGTCTTTGTGAGTAAATGAGAACTTCTATTAGTTATGGAGAGACATCCCCATTAGGTCTGAGAAGAAAGAGGAAAGGAGAAAAAGTCGGAGACGAAAAATTGATGGACAAAAGAAAGAAAATGAGATGTAAATATAGTATTTACATTTTTAGAGAATGCCACTGATGTTTGTTTTTGTTGCTGGTGGTGTTAAGAAAGATTTTCAGTTTCTGCACTTCCTCCTATTTTAGTGCTGAGGACTGCACACTTTTGTGGTTGTTTAATTAAATTTAGAGTTCTCAGGTCACCACACTTCCCTGTGGTGATATCATATGATGCAGAAAACACTGGGTAATGGCAATTTACAAATCTGGAAATGTATAGCCTGATTTATGTATTCAATCTAGTCTAGTTTACCTAATGACAAAATAGTTCCTTGCAAAGGGATACTCAATCAAATCTTGTGTTCTCTTTATACTGTCAAATAAGCTTACCTTTCTTATGCAACAATCCCCAAATTGAAATATTCAAATTTAGTCCTATGCACTTATAAAAATGCTTAAGCCATTATTAAATGACTATTTCAGGTTACTGAAATAAAATGTATGCCTTTGAATACAAACTTGTTTGAATTTTCCCCATCATCTCAGCGTGGGCTGGTAGAGCAGACACTCCTTTCTGCCCCAAACAAATCCTGTAACTTAAAATTGCATCCACAAAAGACCATCTCTGGAAACAACCTTCCTCTTGAAGCATAACTTCTGACATTCCACACTTGCAAATAAAATTTAAGTGACCAATAAAAGAAACTGTTATTTGATATATAAACATACACTGGGCAAGGAATAAGAACACAATGCTTTGGTTACACATCCTGGGGAGGATTAATTTCCACAACGAAATGTTACATTGTATTGGATAGTTTCATTGTTAACAATACTATTTGATGTTGTTTATTTATCTTTTTAAATGTTTATTTTTGAGAGAGAGAGAGAGAGAGAGAGAGAGAGACAGAGGGTGAGTGGGAGAGGGGCAGAGAGAGAGAGGGTGACCCAGAATCTGAAGCAGGCTCCAGGCTCTGAGTAGTTGGCACAGAGCTCAAGGCGGGGCTTGCACCCACGAACTGTGAGATCATGCCCCGAGTGGAAGTCAGGTGCTTAACTGACTGAGCCACCCCGGTGTCCCCTATTTGGTGTTGTTTAAAATGAAGTTTAGATCACTGGATTTAAAAAACTAGAAATTACATTTACATTATTAAGAATCACGGTGTTCCACATAGTAGAAAATGAAGTATGCTATAAAACCAAAGAAATTAAGAAGGCATGCTGTCATGTTAGAACAAAATTGGAAACATCAGCATTCACGCATGATTTTCAAATAATATGAATCTTTCTAGATCGTACAATGAAATTACCTAGTTAAGAGGTCATCCTACCAGCATAAACCTGATATAATGCCTTTGTTCACCAGATTATCATTTTCCACTAAAAGGAACCATGACTTTCTCCTGGAGGTAGCTGGTCGATTTCTTAGGTAGTTTAAGAAAGGTACAGGTGATGCTGCTGTAGCTCATTTTAACACACAGCAAGGAATTTTAATGCAGTTATATCATGAAACACAAGAATCCAGGCTGAGAGGGCCAATAGTCAGATTGCAAC
This sequence comes from Suricata suricatta, assembly GCF_006229205.1. Classification (NCBI taxonomy): domain Eukaryota; kingdom Metazoa; phylum Chordata; class Mammalia; order Carnivora; family Herpestidae; genus Suricata; species Suricata suricatta. The sequence goes on from NC_043709.1 coordinate 52,818,810, forward strand.
AATTAATTATCAAAATAAAAATAAGGATTGCAGTCCACTGAGACCTATTTAATCTATAAACTGCCCTAAGATCCTAATGATGCCACCACCATAGAAAGTTACCTACAATATTTACCATCAATTTCTTCAATTAAAATAAATCTTTAGACATTGCTTCTGGTTTACAGGTGTTGAAGCCACTGTAGGTAGTAATGAAGTTATAGGGCAAGACAACCATAGCTCTTACCTGTAGATCCCTGTACCGACTCATAGGCAGTATATTAAGCAAGCACGAGAAAAAATCCCATGCTGTATTTTTGATGACATCCCTAATTTCTCCCCTTTTTTAAAAGCTCCAAGAGCACCTTTAATGAAAGTTTCACTGGAGGCTTATTCTGGTAGTTATATTTAACTATTTATTTTCCGTCTGGAAACCAATGGAACAGAATCCTGTAAACATTAGCTCCTCAGAAGCCACCATGAGTGCTCTTCAGGTAAACATATGCAATTGCACCTAATATATTTTTATACCTTGCTCATGAACAAATGGCAAGGGATCTACAATATGCTCAGTCAATCCATATATATTAATGTTTTGTTTTGTTTCATCAGTGGAAAATAAGTCTTAATATCCACAATCACTCTTACTGGTGATAACGAGTAATCCATATATCCAATCTATCAAAACAACATCTTCTCAGAAAAGAACCGATTATAAATGGCCATGTTGCCTTAGCAATGTTTGTAATAACAACGAAGAAAATTGTCATGAGCCTATGTGCAAATTTGTATGGGTTTAGAAGAAACATGATTTAATACCTAGACTTACTTCCAGGGGTTCCTTGCCTTTCTGCACGAGAGCCCAGGCTGCCCATTAGGTCACAGGTAGTGAGCTGTTTTTTCAAAAGTCTCCTCTCCTGTTCATGGCAGTGGTGTTGGAGACCCCTGAGCACTTGGAACTTCCCCAGCCTCCAGTTGGTCATCAGTGACCCAGCTTGGGAAAGCCACCAGGAAGCAGCCAGAAATCCTGCCTGGCCAGCAGGTTCCGGCCTCATAGGCTGCACAAAGCCCAGCCTCCCCTTCCCATCCTGCCCCCCTTCACCAGAGCTAAGCCACCTGCAGCGAGTAAAAGCAGCTGGGTCCTTTTACAGCAAATGCCAAAAAGAAGTTAAGAGAACCCTCCCCCTCCCCAACACTTCAGTATCCTCACCATTTGAGAGACTTCCTGACCCTCAGTGACGGTGTATCTTGCAAAGAAGGAAAAAGAAACTATTGGACAGAAAAAAAAAAACCCTAAACTAAAACAGGTCCACTCTTCTGGGCAAATATTACAATAAAATCTCTTAGCGAGTTATTACAAATAGGTCATAAATTACATTATTTCCTGGCAAACATGACATTCCAGTGATCTATTGCATTGTAACATATCACCACCAAACTTGGTAGCTTAAAACAACAATCATTTTATGATTTCTCTGGGTCAGGAAGATAGGAAGAGTTTGGGTGTTTCTGGTTTGGTTTTCTCTTACTGCAGTCAGCTGTCAGCTACAACTAGACAGCTGAGGGCCAAAGACTTCAGGAGCTGGTTGGATATCTCTCCTGTATCAGGACCTCTTCAGGAGGTCTCCTTAGTTGGGTTAGTTTGAGCATCCTCACAACACAATCATCTCAGAGAAGAAAAAGTGTCCAGAGTTTCAACACAATATCTGAACATTATTTTCATTCTGAATAGCATACAGTAATAATTTGGCATGCATTCTTTACCCTTCTGCATATAAAAAAATCTTTAGGAACACAGTTTTAAAGTCTTACATTAGAGTTGTATATATTTACTACATTAAGAAAGCGATGCTCAGCTCAACTCTACTTTTTCTATTTGTAGAGCCTTGCAAAATTGATCTAACCTCATTAGGCCTGAATTTCCTCACTTGTAAATTACAAAATAAAAATAGTGTCTCATGCACTTATTATGAACATGGTGCATGCCAGTTTTAACAATAACAGCAAATAACAGATGTCTGATTTTATGGGTGAGGAATCCAAGGTTCATGGTAATGGCTCATTATATACAAATTTAATAAATGAGGCTCAGAAAGATTAATTTAGAACCAATAATGAATGATTCTTTTTTTTATTTGTTTGCTTGCTTGTTCACTTTAAAAATTAGGCTCTTAGACTTTGGAAAAATTGTTTGTAATTTGGTGCCAGAATAAATAGGGCTGAGGGAATTGGAGAGATGTTAGAGGGTGCAAACTTGTAATTAGAAAGGGAATAAATTCTGGAGCTCTAATGCACAATATAGTGATAACCGTCAACAACACTTTATCACATATGTCAAAACTGCTAAGAGACTAGAATGTCTCTAGCATGTTGTCACCACAAAAAAGATATGATAATTATGTAAGGTGATAGAAGCATTGGTAAGCACACTGCAATATATAAATGTATCAAATCTACATGTCAGGAACCTTAAAATAGTACAATGGCTCAATAACAGAGTAGTTATAGCTCAATAAAAAAAACAATAAGGCTGTGAATAAGAAATAAACCATAAATGGAAGGTTTTAGGAATATATTAGTCCTTAGCACTTTTGAAAAGATGGCAGTATGTATAATACATACATGTACTATAATACACATGCATAATATAATTATCAGGCATGTGTAATAACCAGGTATAATAATACATGCCTATTTGGTCAGGGCAAATAATGAAATGATCTGACCATATCTTTGAAATTCATCATCTCTGTTTTTTGGCAACACCAACTAGATCAAAACCACATAAAGATGAGTCCAAGCAACAATAATGATAAATATCTAACAATCATTGAACATTTTCCATGTTTCTCTCTTTCAGGCTTTATTCCAACAGTATTGCATGTTTTAACTCATTTAAGTTTTACCATAATTGAGACCTGTAAGCCGTATACATAACGAATCACTCTCAAACACAACAAGAACATCTTCAAACATGAACAATGACTAAGACCCTTCCGTAGTCTTCCATTCTACCCTTTGAGGCACAAATGAATGAAGTGCCTCCATATTACACATTTGAAGATGACTGACATGGTTCTTTGCACCTGACTGTGCCTGAACTGCTTTGCAATGTGCTTCATCTGTGTGCACAGTAGAAATCTTCCCTAATGACTGATGGAGGAGGATTCTTACTGATTTAGTGTACATGCCTTCTTCTTCTTCTTTTATTTTTTTGAAGATCTATGTTATAGCTCTTTATTCTTTTTTTCTTGTTTTTAAATAGTTTATTGTCAAATTGGTTTCCATATAACATGACTTCTTTATCCAAAACCTCCCACAGGTTCCGTGTAGGCTCAAGTTATATCTTCAGTCTCTCTAAATGGATGACCATGGTTAGAAAAATGAGAATAACACATGTGTAAATTTAAGATGCATAATGATACCAGTATTTCTGTGTGCTTGATTGCCTAATTATTCTAGGGTACAGATTGCCTAATTATTCTAGTTAACAGGCGCTCAGGTTAATTAGGTCCACAAAATATCTAGGATGTGGATGTAAAACCACATGCTTCTCCTCTTAGTGTCCAGCTAATCTGGAATTGCATAAGGACATTACAATGATTCTTCTAATGGTGACGCTGAGTAGTATCATGCAGATAAGGCTGCATAATAATAAATTACTTCAGCAGTTCAGAGTGGTCAAAAATAATAACTTTAGGACAGAGTAAAAGGTTCAAAGTGAGAGTACAAAGACTTCCCCAAGAGTAACATGGAATAAAAAAGTCATTTGTTATGAAAATTAGATTTAAATGTGAATTTAGTTCCTTAGGAAAGCATAAGGGAAAGTGTTCCTATATGATCTAATTTTAGTCATCCCTCCCAGTTTACTTAAGATTCCTCTAGGGAATTAGCAATTTAAATCTAAAATGTCAATGAATAGACAAAATACATGTAGTGACTTTTTATTCTTTCTTTCACTCTTAGAGACTAAAGCATTATTTTTTCCTACAGAGAATATTTGCTTTTAGAAATAGTGAAACACTGGATTTTTGAAGATACAAGTTTTCTATAAATTATTTATCTTAAATATAAAAAGTTAAAAGAGCTGAGAATATTTAAATTGACTTGGAGTTATTTGAGGAATACATGATAATACTGGTATTATATAGATAATACTAAAATATGGCTTTATAGTTTCCACAGAAGTCTAAATAAGAGGAATATACCTTATATGATAGCAGAAATACCCAAAAGCTCATGCCATTTGAGTGTTGTTAAAGATATTGGAAGGAATGACTGAGTTTCCAGTATTTTGCTTTTTTGGTGAATGTAAAAAAAAAATAACTAGATCCCCTTAATACCCAGTTCAAATATCCCTCCATCCTCCTTTATTTAGAGATCATGTTGTATTAGGAGTGTAAGTTTGATTAATTGACTGTTATTTCATCAACTACTACTTTTTCTTTGGCAGAGTAAGGTATCCTTAAATCAAAGAATGTGCTCTGGGGGTGGGGGCACCTGATTGGCTCAGTCAGTTGATCAATTCCAGGGTTGTGGGTTCAAATCCCATGTCGGGCATGAAGCCTACTTAAAAGAATAAATAAATATTAAAAAAAGAGAATGTGTTCTTAAATTTTCAAAGTACAGATTCACAGCAATCATCTTTTAATTGAGTACACCAAAGAAAGTTGCTTTACCTATTTTTTGGAATCAGATAAATGCTTAAGACAAAGCTATATTATCATGGCCTCGGGGTAATACTGTAACCTTATCCAGAGAGAAGTCTGACCTTTAACCATGGATCCTGGGGAGTAATCTATAAGCCCAAAAATGTTTTTGTTTATCTAGGAGCCTTGAGCCAGACAACAAGAGTGTGAGTTGGAGGGGGATACATTAGGTCATATGGTATCAGCTCAACTTCCCAGGGTGCTGGAGACTATGGTTGGCCACATGGCCAGCCAGTCAGGTTTCTGTGTTTAAGCCTAGTAAAGACTGTGGACATCAAGGCTCAGGTGAATGTCCCAGCTCGGAAATCCTCTCTCCATGCACACTGTAATACATCAGTGCCAGAAATTTAATGATATTTATGACTCCATAGTCAAAGGATAGGTGTACTTTCCTGACTCTGCTCCATACACCCCTTCTCTTGACTGGTTTTTATTTGTTTCCTTTTTATTAATAAACTGTAATTGTAGAATAGCTTTCAGAGAGTTCTATGAGACCTAGAAAATTATTAAACTTGAAGATTTGGGAACCCTCTAAACTTGTAACTAGTATCAGAAATGACAGTAATCTTGGGGACTATTCTTTGTCTAACTGCAGCCTTCTATCCACAATGGCTAAAGAATATCATCAAATATTTCTTATTATGGTGATACAATCTTACAATGAAATATTTTTCACAAGGTAGCCATAAAAATTTTCTTTGAAGGAGCTTTTGTGTAGCTAAGGAATAGAAGAAATAGCTTTTCTATTTTTTGTCTTGATTCCATTAACTGAAACCATACAGAAAACATTTTTTAAATATTATGAACAATATAGTTTAAACAAACAATATATTAAGTTCTTAATATAGATCTATAATAAAACTATAAGAAAATGAAGACATATATGATATAATGTTCCCATCAAAGACTTAAAAATCTTACATGCTATGACATGTACAAATTATGTATAATTCCAAATAGAAATACAAGGTATAAGGATTCCCTCTTCTCCACATCCTCATCAACCCTTGTTACTTCTTATCTCTTAAGTGATAGCTAATAGCCATTGTAACAGATATGAGGTGATACTTCATTGTGGTTGGGATTTATATTTCCTTGCTGAGTAGTACTGTTGAGTTTCTTTTCATATGCCTATTGGCCATTTGTGTGTTTTCTTTGGCAAAGTATCTATTCAGTTCCTCTGTTCATTTTTTAACTGGATTGAGTTGTATGAGTTCTTTTTGTATTTTGGACATTGATCCCTTATCAGATATATTATTTACAAATATTTTCTTCTGTTCTATGGGTTGCCTTTTCATTTTGTTGATGATTTATTGCACTGTATAAAAGCTTTTATTCCAACAAGTCCTAGAGAAGTACAGGACCAGATGGATTTACTAGTAAACTCTGAAAAAACTAATCTTAACACTATTTCTTGGGGTGCCTGGGTGGCTCAGTCAGTTAAGTGGTCAACTTTTGCTCAGGTCATGATCTCACGGTTCACAAGTTTGAGCCCTGCATTGGCCTCTGTGCTAACAGCTCAGAGTCTTGAGCCTGCTTCAGATTCTGTATTTTCTTCTCTCTCTGCCCCTCCCCAACTCATTCTCTGTTTCTCTCTGTGTGTCAAAAATAAATTTAAAAATATTAAAAAACAAACACCACCACCCAAATCCTTCTCAAACACCTCCAATAAACTGAAGAGGAGGGAACAGATTCAAATTCATTTTATGAGGCTGACATTACCCTTACACCAAAACCAGACAAGAACTACAAGAGAATTACAGACCAATATCCCTGATGAACATAGATACAAAAGTTCTCAACAAAATATTAGCAAATTGAATTCAATAATGCAGTAGATATATACTATGATAAAGTGGGATTTATTTTAGGAATGCAAGGAAGGCTGAACATCTGTAAATCAATGCAATAGACCACATTAAAATTTTTTTTAATTTAAAAAATAAAAAAATTAATAAAAGATAAAAATCAAATGCTCATCTTAAAACACGTAGGAAAGGCATTCAACAAAACTCAACATCCATTTATTATAAAAACTGTTAATAAAATAGGTATAGAGGGATCATATCAACAAAATAAAGGTCCTATGTGACAAGCCCACAGTTAACATCATACTTGATGGAGAAAAGCTAAAAGCTTCTGCTTTAAGGTCAGGAAAAAGATAAGGATGCCACTTTTGCCATTTTTAATCCACACAATACTAAATGTTCTAGCCAGAGCATTTAGTCAAGAAAAATAAATTTTAAGAAGTCCAAGTAAGAAAGAAACTGTCTGTATTTGCAGTTTCATGATCTCCTACATAAAAACCCTTAAATGCTCCACCAAAAAACCAATAAATTCAGCAGATTTGCAGGATACAAAATCAATATACAAAAATCAGTTGTTTCTATACAATAATAATGTCATAGAAAGAAACTTAAAAAAATCTATTTGCATTTTCATCAAAAAGAATAAAGTACCTAGGAATAAATCTAACCAATGAGGTAAAAGATCTATGTACTGAAAACTATAAGACGTTGATGAAAGAAATTGAAGATGACACAAATAAATGGAAAGATACGCCATGCTCATGGATTGGAAGAATTCATGTTAAAATGTCCATACTACCTAAAGTGATCTACGGATACAATGCAATCCTCCCCAAAATTCCAATAACATTTTTCACAGGATAGATAAACAATCCTTGATTTCGTATGAAATCACAGAAGACTATGAATAGCCAAAGCAATCTTGAGAAAGAAGAGCAAAGCCAGAAGCATCTCATTCCTGATTTCATGCTATATTACAAAGCTATAGTCATCAAACCAATGTGGTATTGGGATAAAAACATATGCATTGATCAATGGAACTGAATCCAAAATACAGAAATAACCCCATGTATGTATAGTCAATTAATTTATGATAACAGAACATACAATGGGGAAAGGATAATCTCTTCAAAAATTATTATAATTTGTTAAGTGCTCAGCATCGCCGAATGTGATGCAGCAAGTAGACTACATGTGACCTTGGGATCTCACTCTGATTTAGCTCAGTGAAAAACTACTTGGGACTAGGAATTCTGCTTCCCTAGCAGAATGGGTTTTGTTTAAACTTAGCTTCTAAATAGACTGGTGGGTTTGTCTGTCCCCCTACCAGGAAGTATTGTGTCTGATTCTAACTTCTCATCGACCTCACATTCAACAGGTGTTTGGCAGCTGGTTTACCCATAAATTCTTGGCAAATGGTTTGGTGACAAGCAATCAGTGTATAGGTTGTAGTCGTCTTATGAAATTGGAGAGTAACATGGGGTGGATATACAATCTTTCTTCTGAAAGACAACCTGCAGTTTATACAGAAGAATGCATTGGGCCTAACAAAAATCTTTGCAGGGACAATAGTAGGAATACCCTATATATACCTATATCATAAACTCTATTTTTACCACTCATTTATACTCCTCCCTTTATTCTTCTTCTGATATCCTAAATGAACAACAACCCCATTACTAAATGCCCCCTTAAAACGGCTGAGCCAAATGGAAGAACAGTAGAAACGAAACATCTAGAGCTGAGCTGAAGATTACAATTAAAGATTTTCATAAAACTCAGGAAAACAAAAATTTTCTGAAAAATTCAGATACCGGTTAGGGTTTGTTAAATACTTATTCCTGGATGGCTAGATGATTTGGTGAGGCATAGAAGACTCTCCTCATTCTGAGCCAGCTTCCTCTCCAGCCCACCTTCCTATCGTTAACCTATTCCTCAGGCTTTTCAGACCTCTCAAACTTTGCCATATAAAGCCTTTGATTACTATAGCTGTTTTTTGTAATTTCCTCTTTCTAATCTTGGGAAATTATTTATTTTTAAACTCTAGTTCAAAACTGACTTTGTAAAACCTGTTTTCCGCCATATCTCATCAGCTCCTCTAACATCTAAGCTGTAAACACACTTGGTCCTTGTCTTTTTTATAGGAAGTGGCTTAATTTATTATATTTTTTTCTCTATACATTTATCTTCTAAAATGATACATAATCTCTGCAAGGGAAGTACTTTATTCAGGTGTACATCCGTCAAGCCTATGCCTGAACTATTTCAATAAATTCTTGTTCAATGAGTAAACAAATGACTACTTGAAACTCCTAGAGGTGTTTGCTGGAGAAGAAACTCTCCACAGTGTAGAAAATAAATAAAAGTTGCTGACTCACATGAAAAGTCAAAGGTGGTGAAGTTTGTATTCATGTCTTATTTATAGTCTAGTTGTTTCCTGCCTCCCAGGCAATGTTTATCCAGGTAATGGCAATTCCAATTAATATTAATATACAAAAGTGTATAATGATATGAATAAACTCACTAACAAAGATCTAAGGAGCCTTTGGATTGTCCAGATGTCTGATCCCATCTGTTGACATAGAATATGGAAAGCTTTGTCTGTTTTAAACTTTACCAAAAATATGCAAAGCTTTGTAAAAATAAAAAAAATTATAAGAAACTGCTCATTTCTTTTGTCTTTCTTGAGAGTATGTATACATATGCATGTGTTTATTTACATATGTTTATATATATACAAATATATACATACATATATATATATAAAACATCCATCCATCCATCTAAATGTGTATTATGTGTTTATTTCTTTGTGTTAGAAAATTTCTATAAAGTATTCTGGATTTTTACATTACATAAAACTGTAGTTGCTTTAAAGTAGGAACTAAGGGTAAGCTTCCTTACATTTGGAACTGATGTAGGAATGCCTACTATCTTAATTATTATACACTCAACATATATCGACTAGAATATAATTTAGTAAGATCCTAGATGTTTTCCTAGTAATGATTTTTTTACTTGGCTGTTATATATTTTCAAGTAATTTGAGCCAGTTAACACTTTTATTTAAAAAATGAACATTACTAATATGGATTTAAATAGCACATTATTAATTTTGTCTTTAATTTTGAAAATAGATTTTCCAGACTCACAATTTTCTTAGAGGTTTTAAGAAACACTTTTAGATGCTTTTGGTCAGTACAAAGAGAGGTCATTGTTGCCTAATTTCACGTTGACCAAAAAAAAAAGAAAGTCATCAGTGTCCCTGAAACCTGAAAAAGTTCTATTTCTAATCTTTTCTTCCCAAAATGACCTCTGAAGTCTACAAATTCCAGGTTTAAATTAAAGAGTTGTTCATTCATTTATTTGCTGAAGTATTGAATATTATTAGTTCATGCATTCAGGTCGAGACTACTCTTTGTATATTCAAAGTATTTGCAAGTTATGAGAAACCATGAGCAACCATAAAAAGGGGAAAAACTTTCCCATCTTCCTCATTCCTTTTCTGTCTTTAAACAATTCTGAGTAATAGGTTATTTAGTTCCTGTTCCTGGCTGTTCTTTTTTTAAAAATTTATTTAGAATTTAGAGAGAAAGAGAGAGTGCACAAGTAAAGGAGGCACAGAGAGAGAGAATCCCAAGCATGTCTGCACTGTCAGCTCAGAGCCCAGTGCGGGGGAGGGCCTCCATCTCACAAATCGTGAGATCAAGACCTGTGGCAAAATCAAGAGTCAGACGCTTAACTGACCAAGCCACCCAGGTCACCCTAATCCTGGTTGTTCTACTAAGAAATTCTGTGACTGTGCAGAAATTTCCTGTTTTTGCTTGCCTTTAGTATCCTTAAGAATAATTTGATGTTTCTATATAGATAATACTAATGAAATGAAAGTAATATTTTTAGTCATCATTGTGTGCCAGCCACTAGTCTAAATGCTTTACCTTTACAGTCTTAGAGGCAAGAAACAGAAGTCCCAACTTACAGAGAGGAAACTGATGGCAGAGGTTAAGTAACCTGTCCATGGCTACACAAATGTCAAAACTGGGAATCCTTAATTGCCTGACTCGTGGGTCCATGCACTTCACCAATGTCCCAAAGGAGGTAAAAGTCCTTTTCAACCTCAACATGTAGTCTTTTTAAATTCACCCACTTAATGTACTAGACTCTAGATCTATGTTCATAGCACAAACTAAAAGTGAAACTTTATTTTGTCTAGAGACCAAATGTAAAAAATTGGACTTACTCTGATCAACATATTTAAGGTTGCAGAGACCACCCAGAGAGTTTTATTCTACTGAAGGGAAGTTAATAGTAATAAGATTATATTGAAATATAATGGCATAAATTGCAAACTAGGAGCATTATATAATTCTGATGACTCTGGTAATTCTATTCATTGTTCAGTAAAATTTATTTATAAGGATTTGTGTGTATGTGTGTGTGTGTGTGCTCATGTGCACGTGCACGTGTGTGTTGTTACTACCTTACAATAGAAGCTAGTAAGGCAAGATATCACTAAAGATGTTTCAACTCATTTTCTTGTTTAGAACCTCATTAAATTCAATGAAAGTCATACCTAAGTATTTTGGTTTTTTGCTTTTCAAATCCAGATAGCATTGGCATTTGTCCAATTAATGGCGTGGCCTGTTGGATAAAAATGTAGAGTATCTATTCTTTATTGGATTTAATATAAATGTGAACTTTTCTATAGTGATCTTTTTTTTTCCTATAAAGACTCATTAGACTTTCCAGATGGAAGGAAATGGCACATTCCTCTGGAATAAATAATAAACATTTAGAAGTAGGGATTAAGACAAGTGAGTTTACAGCACTTCAGTTATCTTCCTTCTTTTCTCCTTCTCTTCTTTCCCTTTCACTTTCTTCATTCCCTTAATGTCCTTAGTTTTTAAATTTTACATTCTTCCCTCTCTTTCCCTTCTTCCTCTTGTTTTCCTGCACTGCCCATGGCCAATGCTGTAGGTTTCTCAAAGAAAATAATGAGTACTGCTAGTGACATGTAGTGCCAAAATAGGGACTGAACTCTAGTGTAATAAAGCTTATAAGCAGCTTTGGGGGTATTGTCTTCCACTACTGACTCATATTGCCTGAGGGAAGTCCTATTAATCTCATTTACTTTCTCAGAAAGGGATGTGACTTGTCTCATAAAATCACTATTAGGGAAGATAAATAATTGTGGTATATCAATAATGAATATAAATAAAGAATTCAATGTAAGCTGGTGCAGCCCCTCTGGAAAACAGTGTGGAGGTTCCTCAAAAAATTGACAATAGAACTCCCCTGTGACCCAGCAAAGGCACAAAATTGCTAGGGATTTACCCAAGGGACACAGGAGGGCTAATGCATAGGGGCACATGTACCTCAATGTTTGTTCATAGCAGCACTTTTAACAATAGCCAAATCATGGAAAGAACCTAAATGTCCATCAATTGATGAATGGATCAAGAAGATGTGGTTTATCTATACAATGGAGTACTACATGGCAATGAGAAAGAATGAAATCTGGCCATTCGTAGCAACGTGGATGGACCTCGAGGGTGTCATGCTGAGCAAAATAAGTCAGGCAGAGGACAGATACCATACATTTTCACTTATAAGTGGAACAAGAGAACCTTAACAGAGGACCATGGGGGAGGGAATGGGGGGAAAGTAGTTGGGGAGAGGGAAAAAGGCAAACCATGAGAGACTCTTGAATACTAAGAACAAACTGAGGGCTGATGGGGGTGGGGGTGAGAGGAAGGGGAGTGGTGGTCATGGAGGAGGGCACTTGTTGGGATGACCACTGGGTATTATATGGAAATCAACTTGACAATAAATTATAAAAGAAAATAAATAAAAAATAAATACACATTGAAATATAAAGTAAAGAAATAAAAAATTCAAAATTAAAAAATCTACAAATCCAAAATTATATTGCTTATTTTTCACATTTCATAAAAACTACTTATGATATATTGGGGCTGTTACAGGGGCTAAATATACAAATGCAAGCTATCAGAAGTCTTAGAGGGACTTAAAAATTACATGACAGTCACATGAAGAAACACTTCAATGCACTCTGTTAGGTATTGTAATTGTAAGAAAGCAGTATTATACATGAATGCCAGCCCTATTAACACATAGCAATTGCTTCCCTGTATTAGTCATATCACCTTCAAAAAATATTTGTGCAATTGCACTGACAATTAATTATTGGGGATTGTTAATTAGGTTCTGGATACAAATCAACTTTTTATATACTCTATTTCATATGAAATAAAGTTCTCAAAACCTTGGGGTAAAAAATGGGGTACATGTTCAATATTGTGGATTACTAGTTATATAGCTTTCTGTGGTCATCCATTTCTCTCAAGTCAGAGTTTAGGGGTTAATAATTTTGTTGAAAAGCTTATTGACTGGAGCATTTCCATACCCCGTATAAAATGGCCAATATTAAAAAAAATTAAACATACCTTACACAAGTCTTCAGTATAGGAAAATTCTGAAAGACATGAAAGTAAGTAAATTAGAAAGTTATATCTCCCCCAGCAACCATAACTCAGCCACTGCGCACAGATGGAAGATTTTGGCAATGCATATGTACTATAACGTGTATGTCTTTTTATATATACTATATGTAGCCTGCCAGAGATATTTTCATTCTGGGAACCATGAACTGAAATTTTCTGACCCATGTGGATTAATAATCAAAGTCTTAAAATCATAGTAATATAGTTTTGGGCAAATGCTTCCTTTTTCTTACTATATTTTCAAAGTATATGAAGAAAATAGTAGTATCGATTCCCAGAGAAAGAAAGGTATGAGGCAGTTTTGAATAAGTGTAGATTCATAAACTTACATTTTATAACTGCCTGATGTAAAACATACAGGTTCAGTCAGGGGCTTAGTATCTTGTTGTTTTAATAAAATGATAGTGAAACTACATATTTTATGACAAGAGTACTTTGTTCTCTAAAGTTTCGAACCCATTGCAGCAGCGATAATGACTCTTACTCTCTAGCTAAAAGAGAAGTGGTAAACTTTGATTTATACAAATATTAATCTTCCAAATTTGTCTACTATTCATTTATTTTTCATCTTCATGAATATGAAGTAGAGTATTTATCAGATTCAAGGAGGACAAAAGAGATGCTTTTAGTGAGAATTCTCTTTCTTGAAAACTCAGATTGATTTTCTAGGGTGTAACACCCTCCAAACAGATAATCTAAATGGTGCTGGGATGCTTTGTTCTTCTGGATGAAAAAGTATTATCCTTTTGGCTGGTGAAGCTATAGCCTGATTGTGCAACTCAAGAAAGTAACATGATACTGAGTGTGATACTAGAATGGCCCATCTCATCTGGTCACAAATTTAAGAGTAGAAACATTGCTGCAGTGGTGTTCTAGCAACTATTTAACAGAAGCTCTCTGTGGGGAATTTTATCAGTGCCTCATTTATGGAATTTGTCAATTTCCCTGGTGTAAATACCCGCACCACTGTTGATTTCAAGCTACGAAAGTGACCTCACCCAACTTGCAAAGTTGCTACAAATGTAGCAGTTGGCTCTTGTGACCCAGGGCAGGCTGGCCGCCCTTCCAACCCTTAAGACCGCAGGCACTGGGCTGTTTTAAACGACGTAATTTTAAATCAACCTCATGCCATAAAGAACATCTGCTGAGAACAAGACAACATTTAATTTGGTCTAGTAGATCATATGCATGTAATATTATTGTATCATTGGTGTCTTTATTTCCTTTACCTGCATATTTAAAACTTTAAGAAAATACCGGTTTCATGTCTATTTAGACTTCTAGGGAGCTATAGTATTGGAGAATGCTTTTTATCTATACTTTATCTGCATAAAACATTTAATTAAAATAAATAAGTTATTAATTTCCCTGTAATGAACATTCTAGGGGGTATAGCTCAGAGGTAGAGCATCAGACTACAAATTATGGACATTCTTTATAAGAGTATAGATAGACCTTTTGAGAACGGGATCCAGATCAGATTCACCTCTGTAATCTTTTGGTATTCTAAAACATGTTTTTAAAGATAGTGCACTCAATAAATCTATTCAATTCTGAATAAATGAATCAATAAAGGAATGGATTTTAAAAATTGTGCTCTTTGGCATTCCAACGAGCAAACATATGATAAGGGATAAGAGCATGTTACTTGTACGATAAATCTGAAATAATTGATTTTGTGTTTCATCATTCTGACATAGGCAAACAAATTTAATATCTGATCTTTTATTTGTCTTAAAAATGAAGAATAATTATCAGTCTGCAGACACTGCAGTGGTAAAGACATTTATAAATAGAATTTGAACAGGCTAAGGACTTATTGATTTAATAATTACAACTTTGTTACAGTAGGTGGGATTGAAGGTCTCCACACTAATGCTGTTTGATGAAGAACAATGGGAAAGTAGACACAAACATTGCTACATAGGAATACACCTTTCAGGCCTTTATGTATGGGGTATTCTATTAAAAATTCAGTGAGCTATGCACATAATTAGACATTCTTGCTGTCACAATGAATCACCTTTATGAACACTCTGATGCACCTTGACGTGGAGAGCTGGAGCTAGCTGGCTTGCCTCTAAATCAGGATCTGCTAATTCACATAAACTTCTCTTGCATTTCTAATAGGTGCAGAGAGGCTCCTTTTTAACAAGCAGCTTCTGAACACAATAGATACCCCTATTTCGGATATTGCTTCTCAATGGAGGGATTTTGCAAATGTCAGGAGGAATTTCTAATTTTCACAAGGGCTGTCATTTAGTTCCTTGTAGTAGGACACAGAGGTGGGGTGGGTGCAACACTAAACATCCTTGAACACAATGGAAATTCTTGCTCAGTGAAAAATGTCCTGCCCCAAATATAGGCAGTGTCTGTGGTAGCCGGCTTCCAAGAGGGCCCCCAGAAATCCCCACCTCATGCTTGTATAGTCCGATCTTACACTATTCCAGGAGTGAGCTGTGTGAACAATAGAATATGGAAGGAGAGATGGTATGTCACTTCCAAGATTAGGTTATAAAAATACCTCTTTCGGTCCTAGTTGCACATTCTTTTTTTTTTTTCCTCTTTCTCTCAGATAACTTACTCTGAAGGAAGCCAGTTGTTCTATTCTACGATATCCAGGCTGCTCAAGGAGAGAGGTCCACAAGTCAAGGAACTAATCCCTTTAGCCAGTAGCTAATGAGAAACTAAGGTCTGCCAACAGCATTGTAGAGGGACCTGGCAAGACCACCTTCGGGTCCCAGTATTCAGGTGACTGCCCTCCTGCCCAACATCTTTACTGCAATTTCAAGAGAGACCCTTTAATTTCAAGAGAGAGCCAGAGCCCCCAGAGTCCTGACCCTGCGTGGGATAATAAACAGCTTTTTTTAAAGCTGATGAATGTTGAGGTAATTTGTTGCACTACAGTAGACAACTACTGCAATGACCCTGGTGGCAGTTTGGCAGCGAAGATTTTACTGATTTATCCCAAAAGTCCCACTCATGTTGATAATGAGTCTACTTATACTCTGTACAAAACCAAAAATACTTCTTACTGACAAGTAAACATTTGATTCTTTTAATATGGTATTATTATCTTTAGCATAGTTTAGAAATGATGTCACATAAAATATTTTATTCTGGGGGTGCCTGGGTGGCTCAGTTAAGTTTCTGACTCTTGGTTTCAGCTCAGGTACTGATCTCACAGTTTGAGTTTAAGTCCCATGTTGGGCTCCATGCTGACATTGTGGAGCCTGCTTGGGATTCTCTCTCTCCCTCTCTCTACCCCTGCCCTGCTCGTGCTCTTTCTCTCTCTCTTAAAGTAAATAAATAGCACTTAAAATATATGTTTAAGTCTACTTTTCTTAACTATGCTACAATATTTAGTATAATATGATATAATTAATATGTGATCTTGTACAAAGAAGGACTAATGGATAATGAGGGCACACAGAAGCAATGGTAAAGTAGTGACTGCCTATTCAGTGAGGACACAAATAACTCTACGTATCCAGGCAGATCCTGAGAACATTTGATTAAAATAACACATGTATATTATATATACATACCTATTTATATATATTTATGTATACTTATTTATATATAACATACTATATACACACACACAATCGATTATTTCCTTCTTTCCTTTACTCCTTAGTTTTTTTATTCATAAAAAAAACCCCTGGCAAAGGTTCACAGTATACTAACTTACAATATACAAATTTATGGTCACAGGCTTACTGGATTAGAAACATGTACATGAGAGACTAAAATACTACAATACGTACATTTTTGAGTAGTATAATGTGCCATGAGAAAAGAAAAGGGTCATCAAAAGTTGGGGCCTTTTTAATATGGTTACTTTTTAATGTGGAGGTGGCATTGAGGAGGTCTGGCTAGAAGGTAGCCTACATTGTTGGCTCGTGGAAGTTAATGCGGAAAGCTGAGAGTGGGTGGTGAGGGCAGCCCAGTGTTGTGTAATCAGGCATCTGGACATGATGGTCACAATCATTAAGCCGACATCATCACAAGTTAACTTACACTGATCCTTCTAATTCAATTGTAAAATAATTATTTAAATATAACTGGTAAGAATTTGTTTTAAAAAAACTTTACTTACGTTAAATTTCTCACTGCTTTATGGTTGTGTTTTGTCAAACTGGAGTCTGTGGGCATATGTAGTTCCTTTACTTATTTTCTCAAGTCTGACAACCCATCAGATTTGTTTGGTGCTTTCAAGTTAGTTATAATTACAAAAGATATATACATGTTGTATCATCTGGTTCCTTATGATATAAATCTATATTACAAAATAGTAGAACTATTTCAGTTATTAGAGGCTAATATGAAAGCAAAAGAAGTAGATATACAAAGACTAATAAAAGGCCAAGAAGTGGCACAGCGTAATGTAGAAATGCAAGTTTTATGTGGTTCAAATAGAGATGAAAGGTGGAAAATTAAAATATTACATAGTCAAACGTGGATTTCAGCATGTAGAACCCAAGTGAATATGTGATACTAGCAGTCAGTCAGCTGCTTATTTGCATCGTGAGTGATAAGTATTAAAACAGATTAATGTCCTGGGGCGCCTGGGCGGCTCAGTTGGTTAAGCATCCCACTTCGGCTCAGGTCATGCTCTTGTGGTTTGTGAGTCTGAGCCCCACATCAGATCTGCACTGAATGGGCGGAACCTGCTTGGGATTCTCTTGGGATTCCCTCTCTCTCCACCCCTCAGCCACGCTCACACTTTCTCTCTCAAAATAAATAAACTTAATTATTTTTAAATGAATACATCAACACTCACTTTTCAGGAAAAAAATTTACTTCTGAATCATATTTCCACTTAATATATCTATTTTAAAATTGAAACAATTTCTGGGGCATCTGGATGGCTGAGTCGGTTAAGCATCTGACTCTTGATTTTGGCTCAGTCGTGATCTCACAATTTGTAAGACTAAGCTCCACTTCCTGCTCTGTGCTGACAGTGCATGGAAACCGCTTTGGATTTTCTCTCTCCTTTCTTTCTCTCCCTTCCTCCTGCTTGTGTGTGCACTCTCTATCTCAAAATAAAGAAACATTAAAAATAGAAATAATTTCTAATTTAAAGTAATTTTAAATATATATATAAAAGGTTTCTAAAATCTTGCTTTAGAGGTTGGGAAGTAAAATAGAAGTAATTTAGAAGAATTTGATGATCTTGAAATAGTGATCTGGCCCCATCCTTGGTTAGTTTTGTAAATATTGTAAACACCTAACTTCCATGAGCCCTGGTATTTTGTCTGCAATATGAGATTAAGTATACATTTCCTGAAGGTTACACCTAGGATTTTACACATATTAAATGAGATGACATTGAAGAGGCCAGAAAATAGTAGATGTTAGATAAGTATTGGTGACTTTCTGGTGATGAAGAAGTGATACAAATTATGGGGAAAATCTTATAAATATTATGAAACTATTTGCAGTAACTTTCTTTTGTTCTCTCTCTCACACACATACACTCTGGGTGTGGGTATGTGAGTGTATTTAATGTGGCTAAATGGCATTGTAGGAAAGTTCTCAAAGCCTTAAAGAACTTACCCTCTGTCTCTACAGCCTATGAATCTCCTGACAATACCAGGAAGAAGAAATGAGAGCAGTAGTGACTGATTGGGGAATACTCAAGCAAGAGGACCCTGTGCCGGGGCCAATGCCTGCACATGGCTTTGATCTTAATAACTCTCCATTACACATGCTTCCTTTGGCACCAGTGAAACAAGGCTTGATTTATTTTTGATGGATCTTCTCCACATTGGAACTCTATTGCTTTCAAAGTTGTTGCTGCAGCAGCATCTGAAGTGATTTTTATCACTGCCATAAAAACATTAAATGATTTCAGGTGCCAGAGACCTTTTTCGGGTTCTGGTGTTTGATAAGTGAAGTCAGATGCTAAAAATGTTTTTCTGCTGCTTTCACTTTTGACATGCCCCTAGAAAAATCTATATTCTGTACTCAATAAGTAGTCTGATGCCTTATAAATGTGGGAAACACACAGATGGAGATTTGTGAGGCATTTGTGATATTTTACACAGAATAACAAACATATTTGAGCACACTCATATGAGGTGTTATTGTTGTTTAGTTATACTTATTTGTTTGGTTTTGTTGGCTCTCATGTGGTTTTAGCTGGTACAAGTTTGTGGCGTGCCACACAGGCTCTCTTTCTTGACTCCCAACTTAGGGATTTAAAGGCTAATTGGTGAAGTACATCCTTCACTCATTAGGCAATTATAGCTTAACAAGCTAAGCAAAGGAGTTTCCATTTGACTCTAATTTTAATGTCCTCCAGTGCTGATTGCTCAATGTCCTACTGAGGTGGATTATAGTGTCTCTCTAAATCAGGTCAACTTCTAGAAAGTGACAGTACAAATAAGGGCTCAGTTTGCATAGTTAGAGGAAGTTATCTGTATTAGAACCACACAGGATTTGCTGGAGTCACCTGTGACCTCACTGTAGGCTCAGATTTAAGACACTGAGCACTAAAAGGTCTGTCTAGAATGGAATTAAATAATAAACTTTGTACTAGAAGATTTCTCAGAAGACAGAATATCTATTTCTCCTTTAACCCATAAATGCTACTCTGAAGTTTATAGGCTTCCATGAATAATTACAATTATTTCTCAACATTTCAAGTATGTTAAAAGGAAATGAGATGAGTAATAAAAAATTATAGTCCCTGGGTTTGCCTACATCTGCCTGTTTTCCACTTTCAAATCCCCATCTCCTAAGTTAACTAATATAACTATGTATAAAGATTCTGAGCAGCTGTAATATCTTGGTTCATCTATTTTAAAGCAATCCTGGATAATTTGTGTGTTCAATGTGTGTGTGTGTGTGTGTGTGTGTGTGCACATGTGTGAGAGAGAGACAGAAAGTGAGATACAGACAAAACACTAGAGCATTTAATCAGTCATATTTGAATACATATAAGAGGATAATGTAGAGTAGAATATTGGAAATAGAGACTGTCCTAGGAAATATAAGCTATAAGATAACTAAAGGTCTAATATTATAACATGGGTGGGTATTCTTATGTGCTTATATGTAGCTTCTGAGAATTTGGAAATTGATTGTAGAAAAATGTTTTCCATTTCTATATGCAATAAAACCACAGTTCTTCCCAAGCGTCCATTTTTCTCTCCTTCCTTTTCACTGACTAGACATGAAAGAAAAAATAGACCTAACTTATATTATTTATGCAATTTCTTTTTCAAGAAACTGTTGAGCAAATGGCAAAAGTAAACTAAAAAAAACTTAATTAAAAAATCACTCAAAACCAACCAAGTCAAACCACAGAGAAAGTTTAGCAACTGTTTTTAAATTTCTAGTACCATTAACATCCTTAGAAAAGAGTTATAAGGAGGAACATGTTTTCTATACCAATGGGCACAAACCTATAACAAACCAGGAAAGATTTTACTATTAAATTTACAATGAATATCTAAAGAAGAATAGTTGGGTTCTGCAGAGGAAGATTTAAGAGAGAACCATTCATTCATCCCTACTTAATGGAAACCCTTACCTATTATATGGTACACTTTCACTGACCACTGTAAAGAGATATATTAATCTTATATCAGATATCCTTTCTAAAGTGGCTGCAGCCTTTTCAGCTCAGAATACCTCTACTCAAATGCACCAAAATAATAAAATATCTAGGAATAAACTTAAAGAGGACCTGCACTCTGAAAACTAGAAAACTTTGATGAAAGAAATTGAAGATCACATAAATGAAAAGATATTCCATGCCAATGACTGAAAAAAACAATATTTAAAAAATATCCATATTGCCCAAAGCAATCTACAGATTTAATGCAATCTCTATCAAAATACCAACAACATTTTTCATAGAACTAAAACAAATAACACTAAAATTTGTATGGAACCACAAAAACCCCAAGTAGCCAAAGCAATCTTAAGGAAGAACAAAAACATAGGTATAATAATCCCAGATTTTAAGATATATTACAAAGCCATAATAATCAAAACAGTATGGTACTAGCATAAAAATAGGTACACAGGTCAATGCATCAGAACAGAGAGCCCAGAAATAAATTCATGTATATATGGTCAATCAATAAATGTCAAAATAGCAAGAATGAGAAAAAGATGGCTTTTTCAAACAAAAAGCATTGGGAAAAATGGGAAGCTACATGCAAAAGAAAGTAACTGGACAACTTTCTCTTTTTTTAATGTTTACTTATTTTTTACGGAGAGAGTGTGAGTGGGAGAGGTATAGAGAGAGAGGGGGACAGAGGATCCAAAGCAGGCTTTGTGCTGACAGCAGAGCGTCTAATGTGGGGCTCTAACTCACATCTAACAATGAGATCATGACCTGAGCTGAAATTGGATGCTTAACCCACTGAGCCACCCAGGTGCCTTGAAAGTGGACCACTTTCTTATACCATACACAAAAAGAAACTCAAATGGATTTAAGACCTAAATGTGAGACCTGAAATCATAAAACTCTTTTAGGAAAACATAAGCTGTAACTTCTTTGACATCAGCTATAAACACACACACACACACACACACACATTTTTTGAGATATATTTCCTCAAGCAAGGGAAACAAGAGCAAAATTAAACTATTGGACTACACTAAAATAAAGAGCTTTTGCTCAGGGAAGGACACCACCAGCAAAATAATAAGGAAACCTACTGAATGAAAAAAGATATTTACAAATGATACATCCAATAAGGGGTTACTATCCAAAACATATAAAGGTCTTATACAACTCAATACCAAAAAAAAAAAAAATCTAATTAAAAATGGGCAAAGGATCTAAATAGACATTTCCCAAAGAAGACAAATGGTCAACAGAAACATTAAAAAATGCTCAACATCACTAATAATCAGGAAAATGCAAATCAAACCCACAGTAATATATCATCTTACATCTGTCAGAACCAGTAAAATAAAAAAATGATAAGAATTCACAATTATTGCAAAGATATGGAGAAAAGAGAATCCTTGTGCACTATTGGTGAGAATGCAAACTGGAGCCGCCACTCTGGAAAACAGTAAGGATGTTACTCAAAAAATTTAAAAAAGTATTAACACATGACCCAGTAACCTCACTACTGGATACTGACCCAAAGAAAATGCAATAGACCAATAATGAAGCAACAGAAAGAGAAATCAAGAAACAGATCCCACTCACAATTGCACAAAGAACCATAAAATACTTAGGAATAAACCTAACCAAAGATGTAAAAGATCTGTATGATGAAAACTATAAAAAAACTTATGAAGGTAATTGAAGAAGACACAAAGAAGTGAAAAAACATTCTTTGCTCATAAATTGGAAGAATAAATATTGTTAAAATGTCAATACTACCAAAAATTATCTACATATTCAATGCAATCCCAATAAAAATTTCTCCAGCATTCTTCTCAATGCTAGAACAAACTTCCCTAAAATTTGTATGGAACCACAAAAGACCCTGAATAGCCAAGTAATACTGAAAAACAAAACCAAAATGGTAGGCATCACAATCCCAGACTTTAGCCTCTATTACAAAGCTGTCATCATCAAGACAGCATGGTATTGGCACAAAAACAGACACAAAAATCAGTGGAATAGAATAGAGAACCCAGAAATAGATCCACAAACGTATGGCCAATTAATCTTTGACAAAGCAGAAAAGAGGAGTATCCAGTGGAAAAAAGACCGCCTCTTTAACAGATGGCTGGGAGAACTGGACAGCAACATGCAGAAGATTGAAACTAGACCCCTTTCTTACACCATTCACAAAAATAAACTCAAAATGGATGAAGGACCTGAATGTGAGACAGGAAACCATCAAAACCCTCGAGGAGAAAGTAGGAAAAAACCTCCTAGACCTCCACCGCAGCAATCTCCTACTCGACACATCCCCAAAGGCAAGGGAAATGAAAGCAAAACTGAACTCTTGGGACCTCATCAAGATAAAAACCTTCTGCACTGCAAAGGAAACAATCAATAAAACTAATAGGCAACTGACAGAGTGGGAAAAGATAGTTGCAAATGACATATCAGATAAAGGAGTAGTATCCAAAATCTATAAATAACTCACCAAACTCCACACCCAAAAAAACAAAAAATCCAGTGAAGAAATGGGCAGAAGACCTGAACAGACACTTCTCCAAAGAGCACATTCAGATGGCCTACAGGCACATGAAACGATGCTCAAGGTCATTCATCATCAGGGAAATACAAATCAAAACCACATGAAATAACACCTCACACCAGTCAGAGTGGCTAAATTAAACAAATCAGGAGACTATAGATGCTGGCAAGAATGTGGAGAAATGGTCATTCTCTTACACTGTTGGTGGGAATGTAAACTGGTGCAGCCACTCTGGAAAACAGTATGGAGGTTCCTCAAAAAATTAACAATAGAACTCCTCTATGACCCAGCAATAGCACTGCTAGGGATTTACCCAAGGGATACAGGAGTGCTGATACATAGGGGCACATGTACCCCAATGTTCATAGCAGCATTTTCAACAATAGTCAAATCATAGAAATAACCTAAATGTCCATCAACTGATGAATGGCTCAAGAAGACGTGGTTTGTCTATACAATGGAGTACTACATGGCAATGAGAAAGAGTGAAATCTGGCCATTTGTGTAGCAACATGGATGGGACTTGAGGGTGTCATGCTAAGTGAACTAAGTCAGGCAGAGAGGGACAGATACCATATGTTTTCACTTATAAGTGGAACAGGAGAAATTTAACAGAGGGCCATGGGGTGGAGGGGAAAAATAGTTAAGGAGAGGGAGGGAGGAAAACCATGATAGACTCTTAAATACTGAGAACAAACAGGGTTGATGGGGGTGGGGGAGAGGGGAAAAGGGGTGGTGGGCATGGAGGAGGGCACTTGTGAGGATGAGCACTGGGTGTTATATGGAAACCGACTTGACAATAAAGTATAAAATAAATAAATAAGCAAACATTAAACAATTGAAAAAATAAAAGAAAAATAAGTTTAAAAAAAGACAATACTAATACAAAAAGATATATGCATCCCTATGTCTATTGCTGCAATATTTACAATAGCCAAGATATGGAAACAAACTAGTGCCCATCCATACAACAACTGATAAATTAGATGTGGTATATATACAATGAAATATTATTCAGCCTTAAAAAAGACTAGATCTTGTAATTTGCAACAACAAGAATGAACCCAGAGGATAAAATGCTAAATGAAATAAGTTAGAGAAGGACAAATACCATATGATATCACTTGTTTATGGAATTTGAGAAATAAAACAAAGAAGAAAAAGAGACAAACAATAACAACAACAACAACAAATAAATACCCAAACCAGACTCTTAAATACAAAGAACAAACTGGTTGTTGCTAGAGAGAAGGAGAACAGGTGAATGGAGAAAATAGACAAAGGGATTTAAGAGTATACTTATCATGATGAGCCTGAAGGGAAAAACATAAAAAAAGAAGTGGAAGAAATATATTTGGAACAATATGAATGTAAACTAAATTTTTAAAAAATGTTTGAATTATTTATAGACAGCACTTGCCTAGAATAAGTTGCCATATGTTAACTGTAATGCTTATATAAAACATTATAATTTATCATCTACTTTGTATGAAATAAAATGCTTGATAGAACTTGCTTCAATTAACACTACCAGTTAAGGGGCATCAGGGTGGCTCAGTTGGTTAAGAATCCAGCTTCAGCTCAGGTCATGATCTTGCAGTATGTGGGTTTGAGCCCCACGTCAGGCTCTATGCTGAGCTCAGCTCAGAGCCTGGAGCCTATCTTCAGATTCTGTGTCTCCCTCTCTCTCTGACCCTCCCCTGCTCATGCTGTTCTCTCTCTGTCAAAAACAAATCAAACATTAAAAAAAATTTTAAAAAAGACTACCAGTTAAAGAATTCAGGAAAAGGGATAATTTTTAAAAGAATACTAGATGATAAACCATTTGAAATAATGCCTTATATCTCTGATGCAGACCCAGAATTTAATTAACATGTATTTATGATAATAATTAAGAAAAGCTAATGTAAGGGGAGATAACTGGTAAATTGAAAAAATCGCAGATCTGAAAAACTATTATCATTAAATACGGATTATGAAACATTGTTCTTAATGTAATTTAAGTGTCCTAGATTTTTAAAATAAAAAATATTTGTCAAAGTCTTTAAAAAAATATTAACACTTTTTAGCTATACCTCTTTCCAGGGCATGTGGAACCCAAGGTGATTCCTTGGTTTCTGGACCCAAGCCTTGTGAATAAGTCAAGCTCACTAGAATACTGCACCCAACTGAGGAAGAGGCAGGCAATGGTGAGGTTAAGGCATAAAAAGAAGACCAATCCCACTACACAATTGTTTAAACTGTCTCTTTTACACACTAACTCATATAACTGAACTTTATGTGTCTTCTTCAGTCACTTCCTCCATCAATCCTGGCCCCTTCCCACTTTTAGGCAGCAGCACATGACAGCTTGGAGGTGGGTGTGTGACCACTGGAGCTGGCCTGCCTGGGGGTGAGCCCCAGGTGTGTGATGTGCTTCCTGGGTGCGCTGGTCCATTTGGGTTGCTATAACAAAAATATCATAGAGTAGGTGGCTTAAAAAAAAACAACAACTATTTCTCATAGTTCTGGAAGAGCTTAGAAAATACCAGATAAAGATAAGGATTCAGGGTCTGGTAAGGGCCTGCTTCCTGGGTCACAGCCCAGTGTCTCTGAAGGGCCTGGATCACAGAGATGGCTCTCTGGTCCTCTCATGTTGAAAAGGTGAGAGCACTCTTGGGGGCTCCTTGATGGGGGCACTAATTCCATTCTTTTATAAGGGCTCCACCCTCATGACTGAATCACATCCCAGAGGCCATCATATTGAAAGTTAGGACTTCAACACATGAATTTAGGAGGGACACAAACATTTAATTCATAACAGTGGGTGACATGCCCAATGTCACATGAAAAGATGATTCACATCACTAATCATCAGGAAAATACAGAGAAAAAACACAATAAGATATCACTCATACCTATTAAAAAGTAAAACAAATCTCTAGGGTTGGCAAAGATGTAGAGAAAAGGGAAGTCTTGTACACTGTTGGTAGGAATTTAAGTTGGAACAGCCATTATGAAAAATAGCATGGGGGAGTCTTCAAAATATTAAGCTAAAAAAGTCTGATTCATAATAGCAGAATAGAATGGTAGTTACCAGGGGCTGTAAGGTGGGAGAAAAGGGAAACGTTAATCAAAAGGTACAAACTTCTAGTTATGATTTAAATAGCTTCTGGAGACCTAATATGGTGACTATAGTTAATAATATATTTACACTTCAGATTTGCTAAGAGAGTACATCTTGTGTTCTCACACACAAAAAGAAGAAAGACAGGGGCACCTGGGCGGTTCAGTCTGTTAAGCGTCTGACTCTTGATTTTGGTTCAGGACATGATCTCATGATTCATGAGATCAAGCACCACTAGGAGCTCTGTGCTATCAGCTCAGAGCCTGCTTGGGATTCTTTCTCTCTCCTTTTCTCTCTGCTCCTCACTGCACTCTCAAAATAAAATTTAAAAAAGAAAGATAAAGTATAGTTACATGAGATGATGGGTATGTTAAGTTGATTGATTGTGATAATTCTTTAAAAATATTAATGTGATAATTATATAAAAATATGAGGTTGAACAACCTAAATCTATACCTTCTCTATTTGTCAATCATGCTTCAATAAGACTGGAGGAAAAAAAGAAATAGAAAAGTATCTGTCAAAATCAAAATCAAATCCAAACAAAAGAAAATTATCTCTGCAAAATATCCCCCAAACTGGATAGTTTGTCTGTCTTTTTATTTATTTCAAACATTTATTTCCATGCCATGTAGACTATTTCAGAGCAGAAGTAATATAAAAATCTCCAGTATTACTTCAAGAATATCATAAGTATACCAAATACAGACAGAACTTAAAGACAAAATATTGGTATAAAGCTCTTATGTAAATATTTTCATTAAAATAATGAAATTCAAGCCCGGCACAAAAGAGCCATCATCAATTGATAGAAGTGTAAATTGATTTGGCAACACACAATGTAAAACTTAAACATGTTTTGTCTCCATAAAGCAATTTCTCCACTCCTGGAATTTTAATCTAAGCAATTAATCAGAGATGGCTTCAATTATTAAATAAAAGTAGTGTATCATGTATTTATATTGATTACAATAAATTAGCAATAAATTGGAGGAAATCAAGATATTGCATAGGGTATTTCCCACATTGTTGAAAATGAGCCTGTTTTGATTATCAACATTATAAATAATTAAATTATATATTGAAAACTATTAATTTTTTACCATTAGAAAACCATTAAAATATTTTAGTATACTTGGTTTCAGTTACAGTGACTTTATACTCAAGGGGAAATAATGATAATAGGGAGAAAATGGGAATTATCTCCTAATTATAATACATTAACCTTGGATTTATTTTATGGCTCCTAGAAAATAAGTCTCTACAATGCACTAATACTTCTAAATAGAAATACTTCATACTACTTCCGCAGCTTTTTCATATATTGCTCTAGATTTCAGCTCTTTGTGAGCATATTTCACCTCACTTTCAGACTCTCAGAAGACATGTGGCCTCTTCTGTTTGTAACTATGTCTCTCATGTCAACATGGAGCGCTGGGCCTGGCATTTTGCACAAGCATGATTAAATATGTGGCAAATAAATAAATGTTGACAAAACTGAATCTCTTATCTGGATCTTGGCTTGTCTCCCTCTCTCTCCCTCTCCTTCTTTCTCTCTCTCTCTTAATTCCAGTTTTCTCAAGGCTTCAGAGAATTCAGTAATTCCATCCTGCAGTGAAAGGATTAGAATCTGTGGGGATGAGAGCCTGCCATAGACAGTGTTCAATCAGAGTGCACCATATATAAATGCTGTACTTACATTTACCCTCTGTTTTTCTTTATTTGCCTGTTTCCCACCAGTTCCATTTCTGCCATGCTGGGTTCAACTCTGTGCTTCAGGGGTTAGAATTCTGCATATGCTGTTTGCCAGACTTCCATTTTTGTTCTGCCAATGGGAGTCACTAGCAAGAAACTGAAATTATGGAGGGAAAAAAGTTATTTTTCTTTCATTTTTCCTGTTTTAGCAACAGTTGTTATGAGTGACCTCCTAAGCAAGCATAGCACCGGGAGGCTTAGGAATCTCGCAGCATCAGTGGTCCAGGCTGTGCTGAGAGTACCAGAGAGCCTCCAGTGGCTTTTGGTGGTTCTGGTAGATTTGTTGGTGGTGTGGTGTCTTATTCTGAATATTATCTTAAAGTCAACATAGAAACCTATCTCAGTGTGTTTGGGCTGATATAACAAACTACCATAGACTTGGTGGCTTATAAACAACAGAGATTTATTTCTTAAGATTTCTGGAAGTTGAGGTGTTCAAGGTCAAGTCACTGGGAGATTCAGTGTCCAGTGAGGGCTACCTTCCTGGTTCATATGGCTGTCTTTTCTCCATGTCCTCACATGGCTGAAGGGCCAAAGAAGCTCTTTGTGGTCTCTCCTATCGGGCACAAACTCCATTCACAAGGGCTCTACTCTCATGACCTACTCACTTTCCACAGACTCTAATTCCAAATCACAAGATATTGGGGATAAGGTTTCAACATACAACTTTGAGGGGGAACAGACATTCCATCGATACCAAAACCTAAGATCTGGATGTCACATGGTACTTAAAGCCAAAAACAAACAAACACACAAACAAATAATGATGACCCATAAATACTTGGGTATTATTATATTGCCTTGTACTTCCATCAACAAACTAAGTAGAAAGTGAGGTACTGGATCTGAGGAGGAGAACAAATATACACTACCTAAATGGGGTCCATGAATCTCTCATTGTGGCCACCACTGCCTCACGGTGAGTGTGTCTATGACCTTTGCCAGAAAGACATCTTCTCATTGTACCAAGGAAGGTGTAGCTGCCTGACAGCCTCTGAGCTCTGTACACAAAATGGTTCAATATTTTCCAGAAATATGAAAGGAGATCAATGCTTCATGCCAAAGTTATTACTCAGGGGTGGGGCGCACATCAGCCAAGGGTATTCATAAACATTCTCATGGTTACCTCAATATAGTTTCAACAAAGGAACATGTTTATATTATTTGTTTTGCAGGGTAAAGGCATATTATCTTTTATCAGAAAATAATCCTCAAAAAATGTTCAAAAAAAAGTTTCACACAGATATATTTGTAGCATTTCATAATAATAACATGTTCATGGAGCACCTGGATGGCTCAGTTGGTTAAGCATCTGACTGTTGGTTTCAGTTCCAGTAATGATCTCATGGTTCATGAGACTGAACCCCATGTGGGGCTTTGTGCTGACAGCATGAGGCTGCTTGGGATTCTCCCTCTTTTCCTCTGTCTCTCTTCCCCCATCTGCTTTCTCTCTCTCAAAAAAAAGTTTACAATTTGACAATGCTGGGCAAAAACACTGTCCCCAAACAAGTTTACTTTTAGGGGAGATGAAGCAAATATTTTATACACTGCACACACTGCATGATGGCTCCCACAACAGGGAGTGTAGCTGGCATAAAGTCTTTCTTTTCTTTAATATTTATTTATTTTTTGAGAGACAGAGAGAGACAGAAACAGCATGAGTGGGGAAAGGGGATAAAGAGAGAGTGGGGCAGGGGCAGAGATAGAGGGAAAGAGAGAGAATCCCAAGTAGGCTCTGCATCAGTAGCACAGAGCTCAAGGTGGGGCTCAAATTCATGAACCACAAGATCATGACCTAAGCCAAAATCAAGAGTCAGAGGCTGAACCAACTGGGCCACCCAGGTGCCCCTGGTTTGTAGTCTTTCTCAAGACTGTCTTCTCTTATTTGTTTTCTTGCTATCAGAAAGGCTGAGAACTGCTTTTTGCAGTTACTATTCCTGGGCTACCTCTTGGATAGCCCATTTATTCTTTTAGCCCTTCTATCAGTTTTAAACCTAAATTTTTGTATTAAATTCTCACTGCTGTTTGACCTTAGTGTGGTTCCTTCCTTCTACCCCCTCTACTTACTTCCCTTCCTTCCTTCCTTTCATTCTTTTATTTTATTGACCTGTGATTACATATGTATTAGTATGAAATATCTCACAGATTTAAAAATCTCAGTGATGATATTTGGGAAATAAGGAAAAACAAACTAATACAATGCAATTATTGAAGAGCTTGGTAGGCAGCAAATCAAATACATTGAGCTAATATTTGGGACATTCCCGTGAATTAGGTACTGAGCCGAACATCTGGAATAAACTTTACCATAGCTCTGTGATGGAGATACTCATAGAATGACTATTTTACATATACTGATATGGAGAAAAAAACAGGCTAACTTCCCCCCCAAATCACACAATTGGAAAGCTGCATAATTAGGACTCAAATCTTTCCTGTCTATTCATGTGATACATCTTTATTAATTGATAAATATAAATATTAATTGTTCTTGATATATGCATATTTATTAGTTAATACATAATTATTAAATGCTTATTATCAGACATTAAGGCTATCTGTATTAACAGCATTGATGGAATTGAAAAAATACTGGAACCCAGCACCTAGACCCTTAGAAACACCTACTCTTCAGAATCTTTAAAGTTTATACAGAGGCTTTCCTGGGGTTCTGTCATATACCAGGCAGATGGTTTCAATGACACACTGCTCTCTGAAGGCTGCATCCTTGGACCTACTCCAGCTATGGTGGGCGGGAGGATGTATTTTCCAAGGACAGTGGAGATGGAGGAAGCCTCCACCTGCCTGGATCTACCTCATGGGTCATGTCTTCTTGATGTCCTCTTCCAACAAGGAGTTCTGAGACCAAAAAGTTTGAGAGTGGGTTTACTTAGCATTTACTAATAAAGACTAGCGGCACGTGGGTGGCCCCGTCAGCTAAGCATCTGACTTCAGCTTGTCTCAGTTTATGATCTCACAGCTCCCGAGTTCAAGCCCCAACATCAGGCTCTGCTGACAGCTAAGAGCCTGGAGCCTGCTTCGGAGTGTGTGTGTGTGTGTGTGTGTGTGTGTGTGTGTGTGTGTGTGTGTGTGTTTCCCTCCCCCTTGTCCGATCTCTCTCTCAAACATAAATAAACATTTAAAAGTTTACTAAAAAAAAAAAATAAATAAAGTTACTAGTAGACTAGAATTAACATTTGCCAGGATTAGAAGTTTCCCTCTGCTTAGTTAGCATAATTATTCCTGGGAAAGAACACCACTTCTTGATGTGCCCTTGCTAAATAATGGAGCCAAAGTCCTTCATTCCATAGGTGGAATGAAAAGAGCGCCCGCCGTTTGCTTATTGAGAAGTAACATGTATAAGGAGCTTTATATGGCTCCAATGAATACACCGAAATCAGCAATTCTTATTTTCCTACGGAATGTGGATCTATTTGTATTCAGGCTTAGAGTCACTTTCTAGTCCCTGGATATTTCTATTTTTTCCCTGTTTATCCCTTTCACTTCTCCCTTCCTTCCTTCCTTCCATCTTTCCTTCCTCCCTTCCTTTCTTCCTTTCTTCCTTCCTCCCTTCCTTCCTTCCTCCCTTCCTCCCTTCCTTTCTTCCTTCTTTTTGGCAGCAATTCTCTCCCTTCTTCCCTCTCTCCCTCCTTCGTCCTTTATCACCCTTCCCATAACCACCACTTTCTTTCTAACCTTATTGAATATTGGTGGACCGAGTTTAAAATGGCTTATATGCATGACCAGGTTTGTGGGGTAATATTGGATCTTTAAAGAATATTTTAATTATTTTATCTCCAAGATTATCTCCAATTTAATCAGTCCCATTTGATAATACAATAGGCAATTCAGGTTGCAATACTGTCATATAAGAAGTTGTTTGACAGGAAAATCACATAATCCTTTTGAAGCACATAGCAGACTCCCTGATGTAGACAATTAAAGACAAGAATAGTCTTCTAAGTCTAATTTGTTATAGGACAATATGCAATTAGAGACTTTTTTAAAAAATGCATTCAAGTAATGACATTCAATGTGACCATTAAAAAATGTTGTATTTAAGAATATCTAAGAGTATTGTAATATTTGTATGATATGCAAGTGGTAAAACTGTATTGATATTTAGAATGTAGGGCACCTGACTGGCTCAGTTGGTTAAGCATCCGACTTTGGCTCAGGTCATGATCTCACAGTTCATGCGTTCAAGCCCCGCGTTGGGCTCTGTACTGACAGCTCAGAGCCTGGAGCCTGTTTCAGATTCTGTGTTTCCCTCTCTCTCTGACCCTCCCCAGCTTGTGCTCTGTCTCTCTCTGTCTCAAAAATAAATAAACTATAAAGAAGTTTTAGAATGTATATGCATACATTAGGGGCATCTGGGTGGTTCAGTTGGTTGGGCATCCAACTTCAGCTTGGTCATGATCTTGTGGTTTGTGGGTTCGAGCCTTGCACCAAGCTCTGTCCTGACAGCTCAGAGCCTGGAGGCACTTCAAATTCTGTGTCTTCCTCTTTCTCTCTGTCTCTCTCTCTTTTTTTCTTTCTATTTCTCTTTCTCTCTCTGTCAAAAATAATAAACATTAAAATTTTTTAAAAAAAGAATGTATATGCACACATTAAAAAGGCACTAAAAAGTGAAGGAAATATAAAATGTGGTGATCTAGGGTTTGAATATTTATAAATGTGATAAACTTGTTCCTATTGAAACCTGGATGAAAAGTGATAATTACTTTTATTCTAAATAACTTCTGTTCTGTTCTAAAATAGAGCAAGATACATAGCAAGATACTTCACTGCTCAGTCCCCTCTAGGGTAGCGTTCTGATATGAAAGAAAACTGGGAAGCCAATCCCTTACCATCTAGTATGTCAGAGTTCCAGATTTATCTCGCACAAGTTAAAACATTCTTCCAAGAAGCGCCATCTTTATTTAATGGGGAATGATATTTTGAATCACAGTCTCAGATCACAAATGCTTATTGCTATGTGTTGGCCCTTGGTTCTCGATCTGTATATGTCATCTGTTCTTTTCACCTAGAGACACACTTTTTTTTCTTTTCCTTTAACATTCAGGAGTTTTGCTAGAGTATGTTTTATTCTTCACTTTCTGGGTATAGAATATGCTCTTTTTAAAGAGATGACACCTGAAAATATTTTATTCAAATTCTTGTAATCATATTGAATTGATTTTGCATAATTTCTGCTGTACTCAAAGTAACATTGTTTTCATGATACAAAATAAATTTGAACTATTGTGAAGGTGGTTCCTACATTTTGCTTTTCTTATGTAACATGAAGGATTAGCGTGGACATATTCCAGATCAAGTATGAAATATAAATTTTATTTATTTTTAAAAAATTGTTTATTTATTTTGAGAGAGAAAAAGAGGGAGAGAGAGGGAGGGAGAGATAGAATCCCAAGCAGGCTCTGCACTCTCAGCAGAGAGCCCAACATGGGGTTCAAACCCACGAACCATGAGATCATGACCTGAGTCAAAACCAAGAGTAGGTCGCTTAACCAACTGAGTCACCCAGATGCCCCTGAAATGCAAATTTCTATCTAAAATTAGTAGGTGCTTCCCAACTGTATGGAAGTTCTTTTTTCTAGGTGTACAACTTCCATACAGGACAAAACATTTAAAAAGAGAGAGCCAGGGAAGTATGGTTGGCAATCATTTCATGTGTTCTAGTGACTGATAACAGTGCTACCCTGATCTGTTTACTAGTTGGTGAAATGGCTGTCATGGTGTTTGAGCCCACACACAATATGTAGAGTCAGTATTATTAAGTATCTCCTGAGGCACAGAAATACAGAAATATTTACAGTGATATAAATGTTATAAAATTAATAGTGTTGCATGGTGAAAGATGGTGGTTACACTTGTGAGCACAGTATAACACACAGACACAGTGTGTGTCAACTACCCTCAAGTTTAAAAAAATGAATCCCTCATCACTCTAAAGTATCTCAGCAAACTATTTGTACTCTTATTTATTATCTATCTACTTTTTAAAAAAAGCATCTCTATGCCCAATGCAGGGCTTACACTCATGACCCCGAGATCAAGAGTCATATGTTCTACTAACTGAGCCAGCCAGACATCCCTTCATCTATTTTTTAAGTTGTATTTTTTAAAAAAGTATAAGGAATGGTGTTTTAGAAGAAAATATGTTCCCTAATATACCTTAAATCTTTCTTCTTAATGTTTGGGAGTTTCCTTATGTGGTTCTTTCTGCATTCATTCACTGTCTTCCTCATTAGTCTCTCTCCTTCCTCAGCACTAGAGCCCCTCTTTTTGCATAACCTCTTCAATGCATAAAACAGCACTAGGAATTAGGAGTGGGAATTTGTACATTCATGTACAAATACATACTATAGTTGAACACAGAATAATTTGGGACTTGCAGACTATGTTGTGAGTGAAGAAAGAGGGAAATAAAGTTCCAAACTCTAGCAAGTTGATAAAAGCCAATAGTCAAGGGAGAGCTGAAGACACAGAACTAAGTGATCAATTTGCTGATGGCAAAATAAGAACTAGGATCCATAAAATTCTTAGATTGAATTTCAGGACTTAGAACAAGGCAAGCAACACATCAGAAATAAGGCAGACCAATGCAAAAGAACAGAAAATTAGACTCTATGAAAAGGTAGATTAGCAAAATTTATAGGCAATCATTCAGGAATCTGAGAATCTGTAAAAACTGAAGATGAAATCGGTTGTTCAAAACAGTGGGGATGCAAAGAAAAAAATTATGATTAATGAGATTTTGTGTTAACATAGGGAGAGGAAAATGTACTTTTATAAAATATAGTATAATATTCAATCCTACCTGACTTCCTCAAAATGGCATTTTTACCTCTGTGAAATGAGTCAAATTGCTTTTAAAGTAAAAAATGCCCAGCCCCATGTGTGCATTTTTTGTCAATATAACCTGAATCTATTATATTATTTTGATTAAATAACATCACACTTGTCATGTCATAAGCACAGCCATAAACACTTTTATTTTTATTTTTTTATGTTTATTTATTTATTTTGAGAAAGAGAGAGAGGGAGAGCATAAGCAGAGGAGGGGCAGAGAGAGAAGAAGAGAGAGAATCCCCAGCAGGCCCTGTGTTGTTAGCTCAGAGCCCAATGGGGAGCTCCATCCCACAAACTGTGAGATCAAGACCTGAGCTGAAACCTAGAGTAAGTGCTTAGCCAACTGAGTCACCCACATGCCTCAGCACTGCCATGAAACACTTTTAAGCACAGTCATATTTGTGTTTAAAACATACCATCCCATTAAAAACATTCCATAGTCATGTTTTGAATTTATTTCAATCTCTAGCTTCCAGTTACTTTCCATTTTGTACAGTGTCTATCATTGCCATGTTATTTATTTAAGTCCTTATCTCAAAACAAAAAATGATCTTATTGCTTCTATAGCTTGAACCTATGGCTTCTAGGTGCAATCATGATATAGATCATTCTTTTGAGGATTCTGTGATTAACTGATCTTGGTAAACCTTTCCCCTGTCTTCGATAGTGAGGAATATGTAGGTGGGCACTGTACCTCAGGACAGCCAAGTTGCTCTGGCCCTAATAAGATCAGGTCAGTGATCAATGGTTCTTAAGAGAAGCTTTTGTTATTTTGGTTTTAACCAGAAATAAAGGAGATCAAAAATCATCATACCATAAAAAGTATTTTGTAACTTTTAACATATTCAATTTCACACCACAAATATTTATTAGGCATATGTTACCTATGAGAAATTGTGATGGAAACTGTGGAATTTTGCTGTAAATGCCTCCAATGTTAAAATAATCCTATAGCTTTAAAATTACAACAGAAAACACTGTTCTAGTACAGCAAGAAAATCAGTGTTTATGGGAAACATACAGGATTTTGTTCATTTATCTATTCAATTATTTTTATAATTTTTGAAGCTAGTAAAAGTATCTCTGAAGCTACACATCATGTTTCATGTCTTGTTGTTTCACTATATATATACTGAACTTTTAAAAATAAAATTTCATCATGATTTTATTTAAAAGCTATTTTAAATAAATAGCTTTAGTTTAGTCCTTATTTAATGTCCTTTGGGCATTCATAAGCACAGTAAATGTCTGTCTCATCATTTACCTTCATATTTCTTTGAGTACCTAAAAGTGCATGATAAATATGAATGAATCGATAAATGCATGAGTCAAGAATATCTAAAAAATACATAGAAGTTCTATAATTCCAAACATATATTATAATACTTTGAAATTCTAATGTACACTTCTGTGATTATTGTAACAAAACCAAGTTTTAGCCAAGTGCTTTTAAAATCTCTAAATAAGAAGTTATTTGAATTTATGAATATTCAATTAGATAAAATAATCATTTAGTAGGCTTTGACTTTGCTGTCTCTCAAGGAATCAAGCTTCTTAGAATGAAACTCATATGTTGTCCTTCCCATACTGACTTTGGTCTTTGTCATATGACTACATTTGGCCAAATTTTCTCACGTTTATCAACTGCATGAATTAGGAGAAATGACTTAAGTTTGCTGAAGTTCAGTTACCCAGCAGTTAAAAATAAGAAATAGTATTTATGTTAGATATTTGGCATAATAATTGCATTATTACATTACTCCTAAAACAGTTTGATGCTCTTGCCCTCAGGGCTTAAATTACTGGCACCTATGAGGTAGGCATGAGGAGAAACTGAGTACAAACCATAAATAGAAAAATGTGTTTGTTTAGCTAGAAGATAATTAACTTAATATACAAATACTTGAGCATTTAACTTAAAAATCCTAAATGATTTTAGTTCACTAATTAATTTAGTATACAAATATTGAAACATTTAACTTCAAATCATATGGTGATTAGTTTTATATAATTGTGTGGTATTGGACTAAGTTACATTGGGTTGGAAGAATAAATATTGTGAAAATATCTATACTACCCAAAGCAATCTATAGATTTAACGCAATCCCTATCAAAATACCAATAGCATTTTGCACAGAATTAGAACAAGCAATCCTGAAATTGGTATGAAATTACAAAATACCTAAAATAGTCAAAGCAATCTTGAAAAAAGAAAAGAAGAACTGAAGGTGCCCCAGTTCCAGACTTCAAGTTATATCACAAAGCAGTGGTAATTAAAACAGTATGGCACTAGCATAAAAACAGACACCTAGATCAATAGGATAGAATAGGAAACCCAGAGAAAAACAAACAGTTATACAGTTAATTAATCTTTGGCAAAGGAGACAAGAATATACAATGGGAAAAAGACAGTTTCTTCAACAAATGGTGCTGGGAAAACTGGACAGCAACATGCAAAAGAATGAAACTGGACTACCTTCTTACACAAAAATAAATCAGTGTGGATTGAAGACTTAAGTGGAGACCTAAAACCATAGAATTTCTTGAAGAGAACACAAGCAGTACTTTCTCTGACATCAGCTGTAGCAACATTTTTCTGGATAGGTCTCTGGAGTCAAGGGAAATAAAAGCAAAAATATACTATTGGGACTACATGAAATAAAAAGTTTCTGCACGGTGAAAGAAACAATCAACAAAACTCAAAGGCAAAGATATTTGCAAATGACATATCTGATAAAAGGTGGGAATCCAAAATACATAAAGAACTTATACAACTTAGCACCAAAAAAAAAAAAAAATGAAAGGACATTTCTCCAAAAAGGACACAGATGACCAAGAGGCACATGAAAAAGATGCTAACATCACTCAGCATCACAAATCAAAACCACAATGAGATACCACCTCACACCTCTCAGAATGGCTAAAATAAAAAATCCAAGGAACTATAAATGTTGATGATGATGTGGAGAAAGGGGAACCCTCTTGCGCTGTTGGCAGGAATGCAGACTCATGCAGCCTCTTTGGAAATCAATACGGAAATTCCTCAGAAAGTTAAAAATAGAACTGCTCTATGATCCAGCAATTGCACTACTAGGTATTTACCTAAAGGATACAAAAATATTAATTCAAAAAGATACAGGTACCCCAATGTTTATAGCAACAGTATCTACAATAGCCATATATACATATGTGTGTATATACACACATAGAGTGGAGTATTCTTCACCATAAATTAGAATGAAATCTTTCCATTTGCAACAACATGGACAGAGCCAGAGAGTATTACACTACACAAAATATGTCAGAGAATGACAAGTATCATATTATCTCATTCATACATAGAATTTAAGAAATAAAACAAATGAGCAAAGAGAGAGAGAGAGAGAAATCAACAGACTTTTAACTATAGAAAACAAACTGATGGTTACCAGTGGGGGGATGGGTGAAATAGGTGATGAGGATTAAAGAGTACATGTATCATAATGAAACAATAAAATAAAAATGCTAAATAATATGATAATTTATTTTGTACAATTGTGGAGTATTACACTAAGTTACATTGGTGCTCATACTTATGTATTTCCTGAATACGTAACTGTCTCAGAAAAGTATTTCCACTCTTTTGATTTGGAACTCCACAGAGAATTTTATTTGATAACATCATTGGTATGAAATAAATCTGAAACAGTGACCTGTCTTATTGAGCTTTTTAAATGAATTCTGAGTTTCTGATTGAAGCCATGGTGTCCTTGGGAACATGGCAGGGTTACTGAAGATGACTGCCAAGGTGAGGAAGACGAAAAGCAACGTGTTCATCAAGGACAGCCCGGCTACGTTTTGATGGGAACTAATTGTCGGGAATCTAGTATCATCTTCCAATGATACTAGATATTCGGTGGGTCTTTCACAAAAACTGCCATGCTATCCTGAAGCCACTCCTAACAATAAAGCCAGCATTCTTGGTGTGGATAACTGGAAGAATGCATTCTCTTTTAAGATACTTACTACTTTCTACCTGTAATGTAGCTATTTGCACATATATGTATACTGCATATGTATTATATAATATATATTACTACATATATACACACACATATATAAATTACATATATATGTATAATCTGTCTCAGGTCAGGCTACTATAAGAAAATATTACAGATTGTGTGGCTTACATAGAGATTTACTTCTCATAGTTCTGAAGGCTGAAGTCCAAGATCAAGGTGTTTTGAATTTTGATTTTGAGGTTTTTTTTTCCAGGCTAGCAATAGGCAGTCTGATAGTCTCTTATGATGCTGGAGAGCAGCAGCAAGCCATAGACCCCAGGTAGCCATGCAATCAGGAGCATAAAAAACTGATACATTTACATTATTACCAATAAAACCATTCTGTTTTTCACTTTCAGTACAATATTCAACAAATTACGAGAGATTCAACACTTTGTTATAAAAGAGGCTTTGCTAGAAGATTTTGTGCAACTGTGGGCTAATGTACGCATTCTTAGTATGCTTAAAGTATCATGGGTATTCTGTAGGTTAGGTGTACTAAACACATTTTCAATTTACAATATTTGCAACTTCAGATATATTATTGTAAGTAAGGTCTGTATTACAAAAGTAAAAGTGTAAAGAAGTAAGAAAGTAAAGTTATGAAGGAGGAAAAAATAGGACAGAGGAAGAAAAGGATACGTGTATTCTTTACATATGAAAATAGACTAAGGATAACAAATAAGATACACATGGTACCTTCTCCAATTCACGAACCTTTGCAAAGCTGCTTATAGCCAAGCAACTAGGACCCAAACTCTTAAATTTAAATCTATGCATATTTTCGGGTGCCTGGGTGGCTCAGTTGGCTAAGTGTCTGACTTTGGCTCAGGTCATGATCTTACGTTTTCATAGGTTTGAGCCCCACATCAGGCTCTGTGCTGACAGCTGGGAGCCTGGAGCTTGCTTCTGATTCTCCCTCTCTCTCTCTCTCCCCCACTTGTGCGTGCATGCTCTCTCTCTCAAATAAATAAATAAATATTAAAATTTTTAGTGAAATAAATGTATGTATATTTTATTTGAACGTTGCTTCTATTAAAAAGATTTTTTTTTACCATATCCATTTCCATTGATCCTGCAATGCCACTTCCAGAAATTTACTCTAAGAAAACTATATAATATACATTAAAAATTGAAAGTCCAATAATGTTTCTTGTAACATTTTTAAATAGTAGGAAAAAATAAGCTACAGGCCCAACAATAAGGAATAAATTTAATATCAAAGGGCAACAAATATACAATTGGGTTGTATGTGACCATAAAATCATTATCTTAGAATATTTAATAGTATGGTTAAAAAAAGATTAGTGACATATTAACTGAGGGAAATAAAGATCAGTGATCTTGAATAGTTTTAAGGTCACACAATGTGTAAATGAAAAATTGGAAATGAACTTAGATTATCTGAACTGTACACGTATATATGAAATCAGAATTCAACTGCCAAGTATTTTCTACCTACTTATTTTCAAGCTCATGAATCTTAATTGAAGATGCCCTTTGGTACATATGCATATCAAATCACAACAGTGTGCACTTTAGATAATATAACTATATTTGTCAATCATTCATCTGTAAAGTTTAAAAACTACAAAAAATAAAGAACTTTATGTAGGCGAAATTAAACCAATACAGTGCCAAAAATAATGTGTAGGGCGCCTGGGTGGCTCAGTCGGTTAAGCCTCCAACTTCAGCTCAGGTCAGATCTCACATTAGTGGGTTCAAGCCCCACATCAGGCTCTGTGCAGACAGCTAGCTCAGAGCCTGGAGCCTGCTTCTGGTTCTGTGTCTCCTTCTCTCTCTGACCCTCCCCCTCTCATGCTCTGTCTCTCTCTGTATCAAAAATAAATAAATAAATAAATAAAACACACAAAAAATAATGTGTAAATAATGAAATTTTAGCATATAAATTATTCAAATAAATATTTCAAATATTGGAAAATTTGCATAATAAACTTGTCTTAACAACCTTTCAAAAAAAATGGCTGATGGAGAAAAAGGCATATAAGTTACTAACAAAAACAGCTATTGATATCATTAGAAGAAAACTGAGTTAATTGAACAAAATCTTCCACATTTTTTACCTAAGTTATATACTTTTAGATGAAAGTAAGGGGGAAAAGGCAGGATTTCCTTTTGAATTACAACCATTCTTTGAGAAAATCAGGGCCGTTATATTGGATATACAAAAAATAAAAAGACACCTATGCCCATATCAACAAGCAACACAAAGTTAAAAAGAAGTCCCTTATCTCAGAGGGACTTTGAGGTCATTTCTTTTCAAAAGTATTATCTCATCTGATGTCCATACATATGAGATGTCTTGATTTAAGGCTTCCTGCCAAAACAGCTTCAGGGTCTTCTTGGAGTCAAATCTGGACCTTGGTGTACAGGTTAGCTAGCACAAAGGCAGTGGGTTAAGCTGTGCCTCGGTGTGGCCCAGGCCGTAGAGGTTGATGTGATGGAAGGTTGGTGTATTTTCTAGTGCTAATACTATTATCTGCACTTACCGAGGCTTTATTTAAGGAATACCTGCATTGTGCTATAATTGTGTCAAGCTTCTTGATATTTTCCATTCTTCTAATAAAGTCATTTACCTACTGCCAGCTATCACAACTTTAGAACTAAGTCATCTAATATGCTTTCTCTTTTCTTTCTGTGAAAGTCAAATGATAAAACAATCTTAGGAATACCCTAAAGACCCAGTGTCATTGGCATGACAATCTGATATAAAATGTTAATTCATATCAGTATTTGATTCTTCAGCCCCAAATATCATAAAGGAAGACATAATATACTGATAATCTTTATTTAGTGCCATTCTACATTGTTATATGTGCTGGTTCCTTGTTCAGAGCCAAGCTGTCAGCAATAAATAAATTACTCCCCAACTAGTAAATCACAAAACTCTCCTGAGCTTCTCAGAGAAACAAAGCAAAATGATGAATCTGTAGCCCTAAGAGGTTTATCCATAAATATCCATTTTGTTTCAGGCACTTTGGGTCTACTCGATGGAAGATCAGTTTTCTTCCATAAACCACTGGAAAAGTGTTTATCTGGAAGAAACACAAATGAAACAAGTTTCATTCTCTGCTCTCCATCAAATTTCAGGATTTCCTTATGGAATTAATGGTATGGGAAAATTTTTGACATGGTTTACTGTGGATATTTTAAGTGAGAAAAGATCTTTAAAGATCAGAAAAGAAAATATAACTCCCTTTTTCCAATAAAAATGGAGTTATCATTGATTTTATTTCTCTCTTTCAGCCTTTCCCACCTTTAAGAAACATTCCCAGATATTCTGGGAGAGGAATAGCTCTCATTTGTTCATATTTGAAGTGAAAAATAGAGAAAGTACTGGTAGTCAGGACCATATATCTTAAGTGACTCAGATAATAGTTTTAGTAAGTGCTTTTTTCTTTAGAGATTCAAGCCCAGACTAGGAGCAACTAAAAGCCTTTCCTCACTGACAATGTCTGGGCTCACCAGGGAAATACATTGTCACTGTGAACTTATTCCTAAGTGGGATAAAATTTTCTGACTAGCATTCAGCTTCTTAAAATTCAGTTGACTAGATATAATATTTTATGATTGCAAAGCATAAATCATATCAGTGAAGCAGCCTTAGGTATTACTATATTAACTATTTTCTAAATTTTTATAAAGGAGAGACTAAATTTTTAGGGAGAAAAGGTTATAGAAGATATTTTTATAAATAGTTCATGTTAAGTTCATGTTATCTAAATACTTCAAAGGAAATAGCAGTGTAATATAAGATGACATGAATAAACTTGTGTATTATATAGCAGAGTGACATTATAGAGCTAACTAGTTTTATCCAGAGCATTTTTTCCCAAAGAATAATTAACTGGATTAAAAATCAATGCATTTATCCTAAGTGATTTTTTAAAAAATATCAAGTATCAATATTTTCCTTTAATTTAGGTTAAATTGATATTTTATGTACCTTAGTGTAAAAGGTTACTGAGAAAGGAAACAAAGAACCACATGTGATTTTTATTGTGCATGTTGGAAGTATTCCAAAGACTGAGGAACATATATGAACTAAGGACAAAGAGAACCCAGCTTTGGGACCTTATAAATACATAGTTTTATAGATTTTAGTGTCTATTTTCTGTGGTCAGAATCTACTTTCTTCTGCAGAATAATACTGATGAGGGAGTAGTTTTGTTCTAACATAAAAAGCATTTTACATTTCCAGAATTCTTGGTTATTTATTTGCTTGATTTCACCTCATAAGGTGAGTGACAAAAGCTATTATTTTCATAAAGAAAAGGCCACTGTCAGCTTTAACTCAAGGTCAGTGTGCTTTATTTATGGTCACTGGGGTTTATATTTCTATTACAGCATCTGCCTTAGAACATAACTGAGGAAGGCATTTCAGAACTGAAATCCCAAAATTCAGTCAACCACTTATAATTATTGTTGTATCAAATCATATCTTTGGAGGATAGGAAATGCCATTCTGTGTATGACAAAAACCCATTAATAAAAGCCAAGACATTTTATTGGGCCCTTAAGAAAGTCATAACATTAACGAATACATGGCCTTGCCCTCAAGGGGTGGATGTGCAGTGGGTTCACACCCTAGCTATATGTTAGAATCACCTGAACACCTATTAAAATTACTAACGGCCACCTACTAACAAGAACTCTGACTTGCCTTGCATGCACACTGGGTTGAGAACTACTGGTGTAGATTGTCTTAAACTTCAGGGCACACATGAATCTTTTGTGGATATATTTAAAATGTAAAATCTGGGCCTGTAGGTCTGGGATGGCTCCTAATACTCTGCATGTCCAACAGGCTGCCAAATGAT
Source organism: Suricata suricatta (assembly GCF_006229205.1). Taxonomy (NCBI): domain Eukaryota; kingdom Metazoa; phylum Chordata; class Mammalia; order Carnivora; family Herpestidae; genus Suricata; species Suricata suricatta. The sequence goes on from NC_043709.1 coordinate 52,862,563, forward strand.
AAATGATGTTAGTTAATATAATAGACAAATAGTCAGTAGGATGAATACGCATAAGTGAATGAATGTCCTAGGCTCCCATTCCAAATAAATATAATCAAAACTACATCAAATGTAGTTGTCCTGACCAGTGTACTAAAAAAAAAAACATACAGGAAGTTTCTTATTATCAAGTAATTGATATCAGAATAAAAGCTACAAAGAAAATCCAAAGTGTGGGAGAGAGAGAGAGATGGTCAAAAAGGAAGAAAGAAAAAATGTGAAAAATAAGCAGATTAAACAGTTTTTTAATGACTGAAACTTATATTTTAAAAAAGCTCAACAACAACTATGAAGTAAGACATGTTTACTAAAAATAATGTCAAAAAGTAAAAATAAAGTGAAAATTGTAACTAGATACTTATTTTTAACATAAACCATAAAGTAATACTATGCTTTGAAGGTTAGTACTTCTTTGACAAAATTTATGACAGTTTAATGATAGAATGGTACAGTTGATTTTTATGGCTTGATTTCAATTTAATCAATATTGCAAAATTTACACAATTATATAAGTGAATTCCCTTAATTTTTTGACCAACTATCTTCTTTTGAACAAATATTTTATTTATATTCATTTTTTCTACTTCAGTTGTTAGCTGGCCTTATTATTAGACCTTATTTGCCAAAATCTGTGTGGTATAATTTGTTTTCTGAGTCTATTTGATATAATGTTAAGATATCCCAAAACTTCTTCAAGTATTTGCAATTTCATTATGTAGCTGTTTTCTGTTAGTATCCACCCCTGCTCCCTCATTCCAACTCTTCAGTTTCATCAAAGCAGAGAGAGAGTGACCTACACATAAATTATTTGCAAAGTGAGGGTATATTTCAATATTAAGTGACAGGAAAAAGTGACTGAGAAGCAATTAATTTCATAAGTGGTCCAGATTTTTGTGAATGTTCTAGTGCTATGACAATTTTGATTTTATCTGCACATTGGTACGTCCATGTGACCATTTACATACTGATGTCTTTTCTGCTCTAGAGTTCTCTTGTTCACATTCACTATTAATTCAACTGCATTGTGAATCTACTTCTGGCATTGAGCCAAGTAGAAGGAATCAGTGCATTAAGATTCTGCCAGGTAACAAATGCTTGAGGGTAAAAAAGGAACAGAAAGAATATCATTGGCCCAGTCACAAGGTCTTTGCTTCTACTTCCTCCATCAGCCCTCTGTTTGCTCTTCTTACACAGTCAGGCCTATTTCAGAAACGAGCTGTCCTTACTCTCCATCTTTGTTGATATCTTTGGGACTGGGTAAGTTTTGATCTCTGTTCCGTAGACTATACACTCTGCTCTGATAGTATGTGGATGCCCCTAAAGGCTATTGCTGTCTTGTAATGAGAGAAATGTTATAGCCAATCCCGGTGTCATCAGTTAGGTTCCAGAGACCTCCACACATGCATTTTTGCATAACTGACCACTGACATGTGCTGCTTACTTCCTTGAACCTTAAAGATCATTGACCTAGCAGTTCACCTATCCTTGGGCTGGAAATATGTGCAATTTCCTAACTAACCCTCTATGCCACACATTCCATTTCATAGTCTCATGCATGTTCATAGCTTGAGAATATTTATTTATATTCTTTAAGTAAATTCTAGTTGAATTCATGTATTAGTTTTAGCAATTTTTGGTGAAGTCTCTGTGTTTTCTATGTAGAATATTATGTTATCTGCGAACAGTGAAAATTTGCCATTTCTTCTTCGTTGCCGATTTAGATGCTTTTTATTTCTTTTTGCTGTCTGAGTGCTGTGGCTAGGACTCCCAGCACTATGTTGAATAAAGTGGTGAGAGTGGGTGTCCCTGTCTTGTTCCTGACCATAGGGGAAAAGTTCTTTTCTTCACAGAGGATGATACTAGCTATGGGTGTTTCAGATATAGCCTTTATTGTGTTTGAGGTATCTTCCATACAAACTTACTTTGCTGAGGGTTTTTATAATGAATGGATGTTGTACTTTGCCAAATGTTTTTCCTGCATCTATTGAAATGATCATATAATTCTTTTTTTTTCTTTTCTTTTTTTTCTCTCCATAATATTTTATTGTCAAATTGTTTTCCATACAACACCCAGTGCTCTTCCCCTTAAGTGCCCTCCACCATCACCACCACCTCTTTTCCCCCCC
>NC_043709.1:52864827-52866824 GCF_006229205.1 Suricata suricatta
CATTCAATAGTCTCTCAAGTTCTGCATCCCTCTCTCTCCCCAACTCTCTCTCCCTCCTCCATTCCCCCTGGTTCTCCATTAGGTCTCTCTTGTTTTCCTGCTAGACCTATGAGTGCAAACATATGGTTTCTGTCCTTCTCTGCCTGGCTTACTTCACTCAGCAGATCATATAATTCTTATCTTTTGTTTTATTAATATGGTGTATCACAATTGATTTGTGAATATTGAATCACCCTTGCAACCCAGGAATAAATTCCACTTGATCATGGTGAATGATTTTTTTAATGCATTGTAAAAATATAAAGATTCTGTATAGTGAAAGAAACAATAAACAAAACTAAAAGGCATCCTACTGAATGGGAGAATATATTTGCAAATGGCATATGTGATAAAGAGTTAGGATCCAAAATACATAAAGGACTGATGCAACTCAAAAAATCAAGTGATCCAATTAAAAAATGAGCAGAAGACATAAACAGATATTTTCCAAAGAAGACATCCAGATAGCCAACAGACACATGAAAAGATGCTCAACATCACTCATCATCAGAGAAATGAAAATCAAAACTAAATGAGACACCACTTCACGTCTGTCAGAATGGCTAAAATCAAAAACACACACACAAAAAAACAAAAGGTGTTGGTGAGGATGTGGGGGAAAAGGGAACCCTCTTGCACTGTTGGTAGACAAATGCAGACTCATGCAGCCGCTCTGAAAACCAGTATGGAAGTTCCTCAAACAGTTAAAAATAGAACTACTCTATGATCCAGCAATCACACAACTAGGTATTTACCCAAAGAATACAAAAATACTAAATCAAACAGATATATGCACCCCAATATTTATAGCAGCAGTATCTACAGTAGCCAAATTACTGAAAGAACCAAGTATCCATCAACCGATAAATGGAAAAGATGATGAACAAAGCTATGATTACCAAAAGGGAGGTGGATGAGGGGATGGGTGAAATAGGTGATGGGGATTAAGGAGTGCATTTGTGGTTATGAACACTGGGTAATGTAGGCAAGTGTTGAATCATACTGTACATCCAAAGCTAACTGGATGTTTGTTAGACTGTTACGTTAACTAACTGAAATTTAAATACCAACTTAAAAACTTTAGTTGAATCTGAAAGAGAACAGAGTCTAAAAACATAACAACATTGTTCTTATTTTTTATTTTCTAACTAAAGACACACTACATGTGTCTATGTGTCATTGAACAAATAATTTTCACCTTTCTTATCACTTTAAATGTTGTCAAGACTAACAGACTTATGTACTGAACCACTTATTTCATTTTGTAATCACAATAGGTTCTTCATAAATGCCTTTCTGAGGGGCACCTGTGTGGCTCTGTTGGTTAGGTGTCTGACTTTAGTTTCAGCTCAGGTCATGATCTCACAGTTTTGTGAGTTTGACCCACGTTTCAGGCTGTGTGCTGGTGGCATGGAGCCTATTTGGGACTCTCTCTCACCATCTCTCTTTGCCCCTCCCCTACTCATCTGTCTCTGTCTCTCTCAAAAATAAACAAAAATTTTTTAAAATAAAATAAGTGCATTTCTGAAAGAAAATGTATTTAGCTATTCATTCAATTTCTCTTCCTTGTTCTAAGAGGTTTTTGGAAAGTAGGTTTAGTATATGTTTGAGTAACTCTGGATTTAAATTATAGAAGAGATTTAGTAAATAAACTATAGTGATGTTAAGAAAATATTTCAAATATTTCAAATTTCATATGGGTTTGGTTTATCCTATTTAAAAAAATTTTTTATGTCTTTTATTTATTTTTGAGAGACAGAGAGAGAGACAGCATGAGCAGGGGAGGGTCAGAGAGAGAGGGAGACACAGAATCCGAAGCAGGCTCCAGGCTCTGAGCTACCTGTCAGCACAGAGCCTGATGCGGGGCTCGAACCCATGAACTGTGAGATCATGACCTGAGCTGAAGCCAGATGCTTAACCAACTGAGCCACCCAGGCCCCCTGGTTTACACTATTTTA
>NC_043709.1:52866924-52874573 GCF_006229205.1 Suricata suricatta
AGAGAGAGACAGCATGAGCAGGGGAGGGTCAGAGAGAGAGGGAGACACAGAATCCGAAGCAGGCTCCAGGCTCTGAGCTACCTGTCAGCACAGAGCCTGATGCGGGGCTCGAACCCATGAACTGTGAGATCATGACCTGAGCTGAAGCCAGATGCTTAACCAACTGAGCCACCCAGGCCCCCTGGTTTACACTATTTTAAACAAAAATATTTTTCTAATTACTCTATACATTTCCCTGTATTTTAATTTTCACAAAATATCAATATTATACATTTGAGAAGTAATAAATATTAAAAATTAATACATTCTATAAATAAATACTAGAATTTCAGAACAGTATAGCTAATCTTCATCTTACAACACAATAATAAAAGTGAAGTGTTCTCAAAAAAGCCTGAAGACTAGCAATTGTCTACAGCCCTAACGCTCAATTTTATAACTTATCAAGAGTACTAAAATAAGGAGCATTCTAATAAACCTTTCCTGAAAGAAGAGTTATATGCATTCACATTCAAAAACATAAAATAGTTATGGCATGTTAAAATCTTGGTTGCTTTTTGAGTCATTTACAGGTTATACAATGCTTTGATTTTTTTTCTTATTTAAAAGAATGTTATCCCATTAAGAAGATTTGTTACTTTTTTCCAAGTGCCACATACAAGGATCACATTTTCTAATTTTTTTACTCTCAATATTATTTATTTATGAAAAGTAATCTCATTTTCCCCAATTCTATATATTTTTATTTCTATATTCATCTTTTGTTATCAGATGACTGTAAAAGTTTCTAAAATTATGTCTTTAGCATATTTTCATTTTATTAGCTGTTTGTCATGTGTACAGTTTGCAAATTTTGTAATACTGTGTTTAATTTAGTTTACTACTGTGTGTAAAGCTTCCAATAAAATACTGTGTTTAATTTTATCCATAGCTGTCTTCTGAATATAATTCTTAGTTCTCACTGAATAACTCAAGAGAATTTTTATTCTGTCTTCTGTTTTCTTGTGTCATAACTTAAAAAGATTAAATTTTGAACACTAAATGGTTCCTCAGTTCTCTGAAACCCATCAACAAGCAGAGGCATCTAAATTCAATAAACTGCTTGTTGAGGGAATCTCAGGAATGTGTCTTCATCAGATGGGCCTGTTTGTGAGGCCTGCATCTGCTGTTAAGCTATCAATTATACACGTGGTTCTCCATCTTTAAAATTTCAGGAGATGGATTTAGTGCCGGAGAGCCATGATTAGATTCAGAAGTTGGAAGGCAGAGGGCCAGGGCAGAGTTCCTGCAGCGGTGAAACCTGTCTGCTGACTCAGCCATAATCCATCCACTTTCTCAGCATGATTGCATCTCAAGCCATTTGGTTTGGGCACAGAGGGACTCCCTTTAGGAGGACTAAGGGAGTAGTGAAGTCTCTTTATTCTTCTCAACCTAACTAAATATTAGGAAATAAACCAAGATGATAGGAGTGATATTTCATTTCGAGCCTTTAATAACTAAAATCATATTGTTTTCAATTTCTCTGGCCACAGTTATATTTGAACTATGTATGATCAAGTGAAAGACTCTAGACAGATTTGCGCAGTTGGTTTCCTTCTTTTAGCATAGACTTCTACATTAAAATAGCACTAAGATTAAAATTATTGACAAGAGGCATATAATGTTGTCCAATATTATTGTAAGAAGTACTGATATCAATACTAAAAAGGCTGAGCTTTAATCCCAATAACAAAATGAGTCTTTTACTCATGGAAAAAGCAATCAATTGACTTTAAAGTAATCAGTATCTGAAACACAATTAGAAAATTGGGAGGGGGGATAACAGCAATGCTGATATTCAAGTTCCTATTGAGAAGTTTCTGGACTGAGCCTTTAATTATTTACTGAATGACAATAAATGATACTTTCTTTTGGCACTGAAATAAAAACCAAGTATCATTACTTCACAACTGGACAAAAATGAGAGCTATAAAAATTACTTAATTTTTTTTAAGTTTTTATTTTTTTATTTTGAGAGACAAAGAAAAACCCACGAACTGTGATATCATGACCTGGGACAAAATCAAGAGTCAAAAGCTCATCTGACTTAGCCACCCAGGCACCCCCAGAAAAATTGCTTTATAACTTGTGCATATTTCTTAAAGTTAAATAAAATCTCACATTCTGTATTTTTTGATAGGAACTAAATTTGAATGCAAATTCTCTAGCTATCAAGATAATTTTCCCCCAACTTTAAGTTTTCACACAAACAGAAAGTTGATTAAGATTATTTTTAGTTGATATTACTTAAACATACTATTTGATAATTTACTACATACTGTTTTTCTTTTTTTTCTTTTGCGAACATTGTGTTATATACTACTTGTTTGAAATTTAGGTAAATAAAACTACAACTCTTTTCTAATGTTATCTGGATATTTTATTTCAAAATACAGAATATTTTATAATATGTTTCCTTCCATGCTGAAAGACTTAAGCAATCTTAAGTGCTAAGTCAATTTCTATTAAGAATGTGATTATTTTCTCTGAGAAGGTATTCTACCGACTGTACTCAAAATTGATTCAATGTGGAAACTTAATGATTCTTTTATGGAACTATTTTTAAGGTTATTGTATAAAGATGAAGTCTTAGCTCGAGGTTAGAAAAATTATCAAGGATGGGATTAAGGTTATGGTTAGGTTCAGGTTTAGGCTGGAGTGGGTTAATTTACTAAAGAACTGTTAGGAGTATCTTTTGAGCCTTATTCATATCACTTTATATCGTTATTCCTTGTTTTCTTTCTCTGAAAAATAAGAGAGGGATACAATTATTTATTTATCTCCAATTCATATAATAAAGTGGATTTTAAGAGTCAAATCTCTTATCATCATTACAAAAATCTAAGTACATAGGATTTAGAGTAAGAAAAGAAAATTCTGCATCTATGTTCTTATTTTACTACTTAATCACTATCTGGACCAGTCTCTGTCTCTGGGTCTCCTTCCTTCATCTTTAAAATAAGGATAATAAGTGAACTCTCATGAATAGTTCTGAGGTTGTACGCAATAACATATCTGGATGGATTTTGTACACTTTTAAGTATCAGTTCATTTTGGTCCCATCATATGACCTTATTGTGGGAATATCACATAGAAAATTTCATCAGTTTTTGAACAGAAACAATCTTGGTTTTTCATATATTAAATAAAAACCCATCGCATTTAATTTTAAATACATAATAACAAAAAATTACTAATAAAGTATACATGAGGAACCAGGGCATATAGATCGCTGTGGTAAAATCTGAAGGCTTTATTTCTATGCCAGTTTTAATGTTACATCCTTGACCAGCTCCTCAAACAGTGGAAACTTAGATGTTACAGCAATGTAACGTAGTGGAAATTTGTAGTTGAGGCATAGGGTAAGAGTCACCTTAAGGTGGCGACCGAGCCGCCATTCTGCTGTAGGTCAGAGAAGAATTCCGTGCACTGACGACCCCCAACCCCTCCCCTGCAGACCTGGAAGGTCCTGCGCCAGTTTGAAAACAGCCAATCATGAAGCCCCAGCTTCCCATCACCCTGACAGAGGAGGCAACCTATTCCATCCCACCACGTCCTTGAAATCCCCTTATTTGATAATCTGCCCTCTCAAGATCAAACCCAGAATCCCCTCACCCATAACCCCCGCCCATCGCCTATCAGGCACGACTTCCCTGACTCCCCACTCTGGGGGTCATGGGACCTCGCCCGGGAATCGCAGATCCCAATAAAGGCTTTCCTGGCTCCATAACTTAGTCTCTTTCTTTCCTCTGTCTCTGCCTCCATCTATTAAATCTTACACATATCACATTTATTCATTTGAAATCTTTTAAGCATAATATATGCTTTTCCAGGATTATATTGTTTTCAATATGTGTTGGTTAAGGCTCGATCTGGACCAAAACTTATCTTTACAAATAAAAGAAATAATATTAGTTTATTGTTAACCATTTGGACTGTAAATATACATGTGTGTATATGACATGCAAACATGCATATTTAAATATGATGCAATAAAAATGAATATTTATAGAGCATTTACTAATGTCAAATAGATTTGACTTTTACATGGTTTCTTTCCCTGTCTGCCAAAAACATAAGATGAAGCAAATGACTTCTGGGTTCTTGAGAATGACAGACCCAAAGGTGGATGGCAAATATATCTATATTCACATGAAAACTGCCCCACAACCAGAAACATGTGCATTGGTGTTTGATCCAGAATAAAATGGTGTTCTGTTCAGCCACTGATAGTTGAGACTTTGTTTTATATTTTAAACTCCTTTCTTATTTTAGCTGGGTGTCAGAAGGGAGCAGAGATTAATAGATGTGCTCAATTCCTATTTCCAAATCCAGACCTTCTTCACTTGGAGAAAATATTTCTCTAAGATTCAGTTTCTTTAGCCATAAGAAAGGATGATTTTATTAGATGATATAAATGGTTCTTTCCAGAACTAATATTCTGTGATTCTATTGTTTAGATATAAACAAAATTATTTTAACAGATGGAATCTGTGGACGAAAGGAACTCGCTTAGCATTATTAGTATCCATTTCCCACATTAAAATTCCCTATTTTAATATAAGATTGGTTGGATTTAGGTTCTACTAAGATACTAGCTGAACTCTTGTTATTTGAAAAATCTTTATGATGGATAGCTACCACTACAGGAAAAAATCCAAGTCTAGAGATGAAAGAAAATAAGAAAAATAAAATATTACTAAAGCTACATAAGCAACATTCATGCTTGACCTACTGAATGTTTATATGTTTCAAAAGAGATTGTAAGTCTAATTTGTTTTAAGTGTTAGTGAATGGATCATAGAATGTAATTATTAAAAATCATGTTTCTACTTTAGATAAGTTCTAAAAGTCAAAAGGCTATATATTGAACAGGTAGAGCAATATAACTGCTTAGCAACATTTTTTAAAATTGCACAGTGTACTTTATTAGCATGCCATTTCAAACATGGCAGCATAGAATACACGGCAAAGCCAAGACCCGACTCTCCTATCATTAATTAAAAGACAGAAAAAATGAAAATCGATACAAATGCAAACTGTATACATTTTTCTCACTTATAAGAGAAAGAAAGGAAAGAAACAAAGAATAGAGGAAAGGAGGGGGAGGATAAAATCAAGAAACAAAGAATGATTGAAAAGTTTTTGTCTTTTTGTTTGTTTTCATTTTTTACCACCTTTAATGCTTCATACTCTAGTTTGCATGCTGCTACTGCAGGGCTACGTTAATTTAAATTATAGAATAAAAAATGAATTATCTATATGACTTTGTATTGCAGCATATTTCTTATAAAAATGATATCATTGAGTCATAAAATTTTGCCTTCGGTACCAGTTGTTAATGTATTGCCTTCAGCTCCAAATTCACCCTCATTGCCTGCTCTGAAAAAATTCCACTGATTCCTTCAACTGTTTTTTTTTTTTCTTTTCCATTTTGCACAATGTTAAGATTGCTCAGTAGTCTCTGAAAAAACACTGCAGAAGCAAAATTATTCTTCATGGTTCTGGTGTGCTCTCTCACCTACTTTCTACCAAACGCTCAGATTCTTGGGTATCTAGGCTCCTGCAGTGCTCAATGTCTGTGCCACGCCTGACTCTTGCAGCACAGAGAGGAGAGCTTCAGTGCCAAGCTCCTACAGAGTAGGCTGCTTCTCCAGCCTCCATCTCCTGTAGTGCATATGCTTTCACAATGGCCTGTTTTTGCACCATAGGCAGCTTCTTCAGGAACCAGTTCTTGGAAGTCTGTCTATAGTTGCCAGCACCTTCCTCCAGCTTCCCTCTTGGGTAATTGCACTGTTACATAGCTGTATATCTCTAACAGTATATCTCCTCAGGACTAGATTTCTATAGTATCCAACAGGATAGAGTTCCAAATACTCTGTAAGGTAGATTTCCAGCAAGGGAACCAGCAAAGCACCATGGCAACTTCTCTGTCACTCAGTAAATCAAAACTGTGCCTTCTACAATATGATCCCAATTTTGCCTTGAGGGGTGGGAGACTGGGACTCTGCCTTATGTTTTTTATCTTGGGTCTAGGGGTAGTGGTTTCTCCTTATAACTGCTCTTCTCAAATTCTTTAGTGTCTCCTGTTCTCTGTACTTCTTTGTGGCCAATTCTCACGACTCCAATCCCATGTTTACAGTTTCTCTCCTGATTCTACACTGACTTATGCTTTCCTCTAGTAAATATTTGCACAAATTTTATTTTGATAAATGTCATAATCATGATGTTTAGAATGACATCTGATGCGAGGTATTCTAAAGACTTCAAAGAATAAAATATTTAAGGAATAAACTCATAAATTGAAATTTGAATATTTAATTGATATCACAGTTATTTTAGTTAAAAGTAATGCTATAGTTAAATAACATTTTTAAAACTCTTCAAAGCACAATTTAAATGTATTTTACCATTAAATCTCTGGCCAGTTTTGGGGTGCATAGGTGCTTCAGTAAGTTGAGTGTCCAACTTTAGCTCAGATCATGATCACACCATTCCTGTGGGGTTTTTTGTTGTTGTGGTTGTTTTTGAGAGACAGGTCATGGGCAGGAGCAGGCAGAGAGAAAGAGAGGGACACACAGAATCGGAAGCAAGCTCCAGGCTCTGAGCTGTCAGCACAGAGCCCAATGTGGGGCTCGAACCCAGTAACTGTGAGATCATGACCTGAGCCAAAGTTGGGAGCTCAACTGATGGAGCCACCCAGGCACCCCACCATTCCTGTGTCCAAACCCTGTACTGGGCTCTGTGCTGACAGCTCAGAATCTGGAGCCTGGTTGGGATTCTGTGTCTCCCCTTCACTCTTTGCACCTCCTGCTCATGCTCTCTCTCTGTCTCTCAAAAATAAACATTAAAAAAAAATCTCTGGCCAGTTCTGCTAACAAAAAGAAAACTGGGGATATGAGATTATAATTTTTTCAGAATATCTTAGAACATGTGATCTTTGTAATAATTGAGACTTATTTCACACCAACCATATGATAGAAACAAAATTTAGATAATAGTTAATATGTAGAAGATAATTTATTATTTTTCAATTTTTCACCCATTAGTCCAAACTCCAATCATTTGGTATGAATATTGTTGGACATACCTTAGTCCTGAGACCAAGGTAAATGTTTCTATTATGTTTTTTTTAATAGATAAACTTTGGAACTAGAGAAATTGCTAGAATTTAACACTATGAGACATTAACATTATGAGATGGGGCTGGTGAGAACACACTCATTTTTAATTGGTGGGAGAATGAGCAGTTCTAAAGAGGTACCATACCCCGATAACTTCTCAAAGCCTCACCATCTCCCCTGCTTTTTGATCATAGTTTTAACCATGTATCAACATTTTGTCGGGAGCTGCCAGAGAAGAGATGTGCCTTGCACCAGAAGAGCTGCTGGAAGAAGAGATACGTGCCTCAACCTTGCAAGATCAGCAGCCCGCAGAGCAGAGCTGCATTGTTACTCCCAGCTCTGCAGAGCTGCGTCATCACTCCCAGCTCAGCGGAGCTGCGTTATCGGTTTCCCAGGCTCAGGGCCTGTAGGCTGGGCCTTCCTATCAGTTTCCCAGGCACTGTGCTATGCTGAATCTGCAGTTTTAGTTTCTCCCTTATCCTTGCC
>NC_043709.1:52874673-52993461 GCF_006229205.1 Suricata suricatta
AGAGCAGAGCTGCATTGTTACTCCCAGCTCTGCAGAGCTGCGTCATCACTCCCAGCTCAGCGGAGCTGCGTTATCGGTTTCCCAGGCTCAGGGCCTGTAGGCTGGGCCTTCCTATCAGTTTCCCAGGCACTGTGCTATGCTGAATCTGCAGTTTTAGTTTCTCCCTTATCCTTGCCCTTGTTTCTTAGCAACTGACTTACGTCAAGTTGCCCATTTTCTGCCTTTAAAAGACGTGTGTGTTCTCTCAATAAATGAGGCTTGATCAGAGACTTGTCTTGCCTCCATTCTCTGTGCCCCCTGCCCCCCGATTCTCACTCCCTCCCTCAGGACCTGCGTTGACCGACCTGCGGGGCGGGTCAACATTTTACTTTTTTTTTTTTTTTAAAAAAAGAGTAAAATAAAATAAAATAAAATAAAATAAAGAGAGCTAAACTTGAGCTCTTTCTCTGAAAGTTATTATTTTTTGCACAGTAGTGGATAATAACCAACCTCATAGAACCAGTAACTGGAAGAATATTGAATATCAGAGAGAAAGGAAAGAAGCAGAGTCTTCAGACCTGACATTAGAAGGCAGAATCTATGTCATAATCTGTTAGAGTCACCTTAAGGTGGCGACCGAGCGGCCATTTCTCTGGGGGCTGGAGGAGAAGAGAACATGTGCACAGAGGACCTCCCCGTCCTTTACCTGCAGACCTGGGATGTCCTGCCCCATTTGGAAACAGCCAATCATGAAGCTCCAGCTTTCCCCCACCCGAGAAACCTATCCTGTCCCGACGTGACCCTAAAATGCCCTTACTTGGTAATCAGCCCCCCAAGACCAAACCTGAAACCCCTCACCCTTAAAAATCCCCGCCCATTCCCTATCAGGCGCGATATCCCCCACTCCCCACTCCCCGGGTCATGGGACCTCGCCCGGGAATCGCAGATCCCAATAAAGGCTTTCTTGGCTCCATAATGTAGTCTCTTTCCTCCCATCTCTGCCTCCATCTATTAAATCTTACATAATCTATGTGTGTTTGCTATAGTTAAACAGATCACTTATAGACCAGTGCAGATCAGTGGACAAATATAGATAAGATTCTGAAAGAACCAAATAACATAATCAGGATAAGTTGGATTTTAAAAATATCAAGTGAATTAGCTCATTAAAAACAAAAAAAAATTCCTCTAGTAAATATGGAAAATATATAAATACTGACAATATATTGTGCAATGTAAGACTTCAATATGATGCATCAAATATAAGTGACATAAAATATTTTCATAATTTTAATTATTTAATTTTAATTATTTAATTTAAAAGAATCTTGCTGAATCAGAATTTTAAAAATACTTAATAAGTTACTCGAGTAAAGGGAAATACAAATTAAAATTACAAAAATTCTAAAATATAATGAAAGGTAATACACATCAGAATTTATGGAATATAATTACAGCAGAGATTTAAAACACAGATTTTTTTCTAAAGAAAAATATTTAGGGAAGCCTTATGTTAAAACACACACACACACAAACAGGGAAAATGAAGGAATTAAAAACCTCTGATGCATATAGCTATAAGAAACTATAAATACAGGTTAACTTCTAGCCAAATTAACATAAGTTCTTTTTTTTTTTTTTTTGCAAATGCAAAGCGCTTTATTACAGTCTCAAGCTCCAGCTCTCAGACCTCACCAGTGCAGTGGATCCGTGCTGAGAGCCTAAATTAACATAAATTCTTATGCTGAAGACTTATTTACCAAGATTCCTATTACTCTAAACAAAATGTCTATATTTTAGCAAAAAAAATTATACATCATGCCAAAAACAAAAATAAAACACAAAAAGACAAAGAAAAAAAAGTATGAAGAGAAAAACAGTCACCAGAACCAGAAGTGCACATGTCTCAGATGTTAGAACTATTAGAAACGGATTTTAAAATAACTATGATAAATATGTTAAGTGCTCTAATGAAAAAACTAGACAGCATATAAGAACAGATGAATAATACAAGCAGAAGGTTGGAAACAATAAGAATGGAAAACAAATTTTAGAAATCAAAAATTCTCCTAGAAATGAAAAATGCTTTCAATGGGATCTTCAGATTTAACATGGCCATGAAAAGAATTAGTAACCTTGAAAATATGCCAATAGAAATTTCTAGAACTAAAATGGAAATTGAAAAAAGAACTAAAAGCACAAAGCAATATTCAAGAACAATGGGGCAATTTCAAAGGTACAATAATGCATAATGGAATATAAGAAAGAGGGAGTAAAGAAAAGAATGTGCAAAAATGATGGACAAAGCTTTCAGAAATGAATAACAAAAAACACCAAGCAGAATAAATATCAATCTAGGCATGTCAGTTAATACTGCAGAAAAACAAGGACAAAAGAAAAATATTGTAAAAAGCCAGAGAAATAAAGTCACCTTGTTCATTAAGCAAAGAGTAAGAGTTGCAACAGACACAACCACACCCTCAACCTAGAATCCTATATTCAGTGAAATTTTATTTAAAAAGCAAAAAGACAAATAAGCAAAAGTTGATGGACTTTATCACTAGCATATGTAGCCTACAATAAATATGCACAGTTTTTCAGGTAGAAGGAAAAAGATATAGTCAGATATCTGAATGTGCATTAAAAAAAGGAAGAGAATCAGAAAATGGAAAAATAGATGTAAAGATTTAATCATTTGTTTTTCTTATTCTTAATTGATCTACCATATAAACAATTTTTAAAGCAATTAGAGTAAAAATATATTTGTTTCTTATGTCATATGGGTATATTAAATGTAAGGCAGCAATATCACAGGGATAAAGTGTAGAAATTGTGAATACACTGTTATAATGTAACTGCATCATATGTGAAGTGGTATAGTTAGTATTTGAAAGTAGACTCAGATTTGTTGAAAAATATATATTGTGAGCTTTGGAGCTACCACTGTAAATTTTAAGAATAAGTATAATTGGTATGCTAAGTGAGGAGATAGCATGAATTCATATAAAATTTTCTCTTAAACCTAGAGAAGTAAAGGTCTATATCAATTCAACTGTATCAATAATGACTTCATTATGAATGGACTAAATACATCAAGTAAAAGACACAATTTTTCAGATTATATAAAAAAGCAAAGTCCAGTTACCTGTTGTCTACAAAAACCTCACTTGAAACATAAAACTCAGGTAGGTTAAAAGTAAAGTAGTGGGAAAAGATATGTTATACTAGTGTTAATAAAAAGAAGCTGTAGTAGTTTTTTAATTTCAGATAAGGCAGACTTTAAAAGAAATAAGAATATCATTATGATATACATAAATAATGATAAAAGGATCATTATCTAAGAAAACATAATGTATAACCTCTCTGCATCTAAAGAATGTCAAATGAATGAGGCAAAGCTGACATAACTGAAAGAGAAATGAACAAATTCACTATTATGTTGGAAATTTCTATATCCCTCTGTCAGTAATTGATGAGTGAAGCAGGAAATAGTACAGAAATAGAGGACAAAACAACACTATCAATGAACTTGAGCTAATTGAGACTTACAGAATATTTCATCCAACAATAGAATACACATTTTTTCTAAAGCTCTAAAACCATTTGGAATATTCAACAGGCCAGACCACAAAAAAACACACCTTAGGAAATTTGAAATATTAGAAATCATGCAAAATATGTTTCAGACCACAATGGAATTAAACTTGAAATCAGTGATAGATAATTGGAATTAACAAATATTTAAAAATTAGAAAACATACTTCAAAATATACCTTGAATTAAATAAGAAGTAAGGGGCAGCTGGGTGGCTCAGTTAGTTAAGCATTCAACTTTGGCTCAGGTCATGATCTCATGGTTCATGAGTTTGAGTCCTGTGACAGACTCTGTGCTGACAACTCGAGCCTGGAGTCTGCTTTGAATTCTGTGTCTCCCTCTCTTTCTGCCCCTCCCTAGCTTGTATTCTCTCTCTCTCAAAAATAAATAAACATTAAAAAAGTATCAAGAGAAATTAATAAAACATTTATAGCAGCTAAATAAAAATTAAAATACAAATTATCAAAATTCATAGAGTGCAGCTAAAGCAGTAATCAGAGGAAAATTATAGCAATTAATTCATATCATAGAAATAATAGTAAAGATTTAAGCTCAATAATGTAAGCTTCCAACTTAGGAAACTGGAGGAAAAAGAGCAAATTAAGCTTCAAGTAAGCAAAACAAACAAACAATAAAAAAAGTAATGCAGATATTAATGAAAGTGAAAACAGTAAATCTACAAAGAAATCAATGAGGGGAGCCTGGGTAGCTCAATTGGTTGAGCATCCAACTTTGGCTCAGGTCATGATCTTATGGTTGGTGAGTTCAAGCCCTACATTAGGCTAGCTGCTGTCAGCACGGAGCCCATTTAGGATTTTCTGTCCCCCCCCTCACTCATTCTTCCTCACTCATTCTTCCTCTCTCTCTCTCTCTCTCTCTCTCTTTCTCTCTCTCTCGTAAACAAATAAACATCAAAAAAAGAAGAAGAAATCAATGAAAACAAAAGCTAATTCTTTAAACATATCAGCAAAACTAATAAGCCTATGATCTCGATAACCGAGGATTGAATATTGCCAATATCATCCAACACTAATGATTCCATGGACATTAACAGTGTAATAAAAGTATACTGGGAACACCTCTTTGCCCACAAATTTAATAACTTAGACTACACGGAGTAATTTTTTGACAGATACAATTAAAACTTACACAAAGGAAAAAGATAACTTGAATAGCCCTAAACCTAGACAATAATATTAATCAGTAATCAATAACCTCCCAAAAACAAAAACAGCAGTACCAGATGGCTTCACTCTTGAATATCTAGTAAATAGTAAGGAAGAACAATTCCATTTGTCCCAATATCTCATCCAGAAAACAGGGGAGAAAACGCATTTTAATTCTTCTTATGAAGCCAGCACTAACCTAATATCAAAACCAGATTAAAATATTATAAGAAAACTACAAGCAAATCTCTCTTATTAATGGAAATGTAAAAATTCTCAACAAAATATTAGCCAAGTCAAATCCAACAGTGTATAAAATATAATACATTATAGCCAAGAGGAATTTATTGCAGGTTTCAGTATTTAAAAAGTCAATCAATATAATCCACCATATCAACAGGCTAAAGAAGAAAAATCATATGATCCTACCAATTGATGCAGGAAAAGTATCTGACAGTATTCAATACCCATTCATGATGGGTATTGAATCTCATCAAAACAGAAATAAAGGATGAGTAGGTGTCCCCTAAGTATTCATATCCACTCAGAACCTCAGAATGTGACTGTATTTGGAAATACGAGTCTTTGCAGATATATCCTATAAAATTTAAATAAGGTCCTACTGGATTAGGGTGGTACTAAGTCCAATGACTGCTGTCTTTATAAGAGAGAAATATGTGCAGAAGGAAGACCACATGAAGACAGAGGCAGAGACTGGAGTGTTACAGCTGCAAGCTAAGGATGGCCTGCAAACACCAGAAACTAGGAAAAGTAAACAGATTCTTTCCTAGAGCTTTCAGAGGAAGCATGGACTTCTTATCTTTGATTTGAACTCCTAGCCTCCAGAACTATAAAAGAATAAATCACGTTTTAATTTTTTTAAAGCCACTTGCTTGGTGGTGATATTTTTTCGGTAGCCATAAAAAATTAATACCGAGGAGAACTTCCTCAATTTGATAAAGACTACAGAAAATCAAGAGCTAACACCATAATGGTGAGAAACCAGCTGGTTTTTATCCTAAAGTCAAGAGTAGGCAGCAATGTCCTCTCCCAACACTCTGTTAAACATTGTACTATAATTTCTGAGCTTGTTAAATGAGACAATTAAAATAAATACAAGAAAGGAAAAATGTGTTTATTTTCAGTTAACATGAATGTTTATATAGACAAAACCCAAAACTCTGCCAAAGCAAAACAAAAACTTCTGCAACTACTAAGTATAGCAAGGATTCAGGATATAAGGTCAATATACAAAGCCCATTGCTTTCCGATATACAGCAAAGAAAATTGGACTTAGAAATTAAAACAGCAAGACCACTTGTAATGATATCCATGAAATATTCCATTCTATAAAGTACATAGGTATAAATATAACCAAAAAAAATACAGATCTACATTTAAAAGACTTTTAAAAAACTGGCAAAAAACTCAAAGATACAAATAAATAGATACTCCACATTCCTGGATTGGAAGACTCAATATCAGTATAATGTCAATTCTTCACAAATTGAGCTCTAGATTCAATGCAGTCCCCATCAAAATCTCAGCAAGCCATTTTGTAGATAGCAGTAAAATGATTATAAAATGTTTATGGGCAGGCAAAACCCTAGGTATGAGAGCAATTCAGTGAAAAATGGATAGCGTTTTCTTTCTTTTTAATTTTTTAATGGTTTTATTTATTTTGGAGAGAGAGAGACAGCGTGAGCAGGGGAGAGTCAGAGAGAGAAGGAGTCACAGGGTCTGGAGTCAGGCTCCAGGTTCTGAGCTAGCTGTCAGCACAGAGCCCGACATAGGGCTCGAACCCATGAACCGTGAGATCATGAACTGAGCCGAAGTTGGAAGCTTAACCTACTGAGACACCCCGGTGCCCCTTGGATAGCCTTTTCAACAACAGTGCTGGAGCTAGAAGAACTGGACATCCATATGCAAAATAAAAGAGAGAGAGAGAGAGAGAGAGAGAGAGAGAGAGAGAGAGAGAGAGAGAGAGAGATTGAAAGAAAAACAACAAAAACCCACAACAAAATAAAAGTAAAGGAACCTAAACATAGATCTTATGTGTTATACAAAACTTAACCCAAAATGGATTTAAACCCAAATGTAAGCTACAAAATTATAAAATGTCCAGAAGAAAACATCAGAGAAAATCTATGTGGACTTTGGCCCTGTGCATGTACACTGGAAGTGAAAAATTAGGTAAATGAATGGCAGAATGGTAGGAGGCATGTTTGATCTGTTGGGGAGGGAGGTTACAGACAAGAAGAGAAGGCTGGAATAATTCATGTGAATTCATATGGTAATGGATTAGAGTTGGAGGGTCTGTGTCTGGCCTTGTCCTAGGCAAAAAGGGGTTTAACCACAAGTCCAGAAATGGCGTTATTCTTTTTTATCAAAGTTTATCTAAGTCATGAAGGGATGGTTGGTTCATGGCAGTAAGTATTTTCCCAGAACACAAAGTGAGGGGAGGGTTCTTAAACTATAGCTGCTTCCAGAACTGTAAGGCTCAGATAAAGTTCATTATTGCTATAATGTGTCAATATTAGTTCATGAATTGTGATAAATATACCATATTGATGAAAGAGCTAATAAGAAGGGAAACTGGATGTGAGTTATATGGGAACTCAAAAACATTAGCAGTATTTTGAAAACCTACATCCAGTCCAAAATTAAAAGTATATAAAAAAAAAAAAACACCCTACCACCCATGTTCTCATGAAATGCTGATTATCTAAAGGAGAGTAAACATTTCATTGCACAGAAAGAACAAAACATTTCCCCATAATGGCATATAAGCCTATGAATTACTGGAAAAAAGGATGGATTCTCTTTCTCTTTTCTCTGCTAGTTTCTGCTTCCTGAACTCTACATAATTTATAATAAACATTTGGATAAATGTTTGATGGATGGCAGCTCAGTGCACTGGTTTATGATTTGTAATTTTTTTAAAGTGTGGTTGTATTTTTTTATAACATAAACCTTTGCCATAAACTTCAGATGTAATGCTAAAACACCTCATTCCTAAATCCCAATATTAACATTTCTGTATCCTTCTGAAGGAATTTGAGAGAAAATAAAGCTCTATTCAGAGGCCATCCAGAATGTTTAAATAACTTGTTTTTTAAATGGCACTTCTTTCATATTTCCTAAAAATATTCTTAAACTAGAAGGCAATAACATCAAACCAATAAAAAAGTAGTTTGAAAGTGAGGATGATCAGAATGTGATGCTCTAAAATATGCCACTTGGTTTTTGATGTTTTGAGAAACCTCCATGCTGTCCTCCACAGTGGCTATACCAATTTACATTCCCACCAATGTTGTACAAGGGTTCCCTTTTCTCCACAAACTCCCCAACACTTGCAATCTTTCTGGGTATTTATCCAAAGGAAATGAAATCAGGGTCTCTGCACAGCCATTTCATAGACAGCATTATTCACAATAGCCAAGACATGGAAACAGCCACTGATGGATGAATGAATAAAGCTGTAGTGTGTTTATTTCATTGGTAGTCAGTAAACTGACAAAATTGAGGTTTAATTTTAAACCACCAATTAAGTTATTTCAGTTTGCTGTTGTGTTAGTAAGTCCTGTTGCTCAACTATAGAACCCAACAGTTAAAATCAGAAATAGACAAGACCATCCAATTCATGCTCTAACTAAAACCCATTGGGGTTATTTCTTACAGCACTTTGTTGAGGTCTGATAGCAACGGAATGCCCATGTATCACATTACCCCTTCCCTGCTCAAGCTCATGGGTTATTCCACCTCCCATCCATGAATGCCTGCTCTCTTGCAGGTACCCCAGAAACTGTCCTCATAAAACCCTAGGTGTCCATCTTGCGAAGAGAGAGGTCAGTTGTTGAGGCTTGATACTACCACCTTGCTGGCTGCTGGAACCCAAAATAAACTTCTCCCTTTCTCATTTTGAGTTATTGGCTTTTCTTGTGATAAGTTTATCTGACTTTATTCAGCAACAGTGTTGACAAACCAGACTGGAGCTATGCTTTCGATTTGTCCCACCCCCTCGAGATTGCCTGTGTGGGAGCGGATGGCCTGGCCGCAACAGTGGCCCAGGACTTTCCCATTTGTCTCCTGAGTTAGCGGCCCTCATAGATTGTTCAGTAATACCTTTCATCCTCTTAGCATTCCTTAGAACACTGAGTACATGGCTGCTCTCAAGAACTTAGGAGGCAAACAGGTTTTCTGAGGCTAAGAGGGAACAAAAAATTACAATTAAAAATGAGCAATGAGCATAACAAAGTCTCACTAATGTATCGTCTTGGGAGAACAATAGCTTCATCATTATGTAATGGCCCATGCAACATTTGGTCATTTTTGAGATTGTAATAGCTATAATTGACAGATACAGCTATGAGTGACTCAGTTTTGGCACTTGATTTATGCAGGTGTATGTGTGTATGCGCATGCATGCATGTGCTGATAACTGTAAGAGGCAAAACCACGTAAGCCTTCTCCGCACTGTGCAGGGCGGGCCCTGAGAAATTCATGACTTAGCTATTCACTATATTCATTAGCATTGTTTTTCTTTTCCAGGAGATTCTTGCCCCCAGAATGGCTTACTTATTTGTTATAGGAACTCACAGAATCAACTTTTCATTGGAAAGAATCAACAGACAGATCATACTCTAATGTCATCTGAATGTCTCACTTCAAAATCATCTCCTTATAGCTTCCACCAACTCCACTGTTGATTAGGATCGATTGTCCAGTCTTAAGCAAGTCCACCCTCCTTCTACCATTGAAAGGCCTTCCTTAAATCAAGCATCTCATTCAAAGCAAATTCAGATCTTGCTGTTCTATCTCCCCTTCTAGACACTGCCAAAACTCTCCAGAAGTTATACTCTCCCTTATCTCTGCCTTTAAAAACCTTTCTTTTGCTTAGTTCAGAGAGCTCCTCTCTCTTTGCTAGATGGGATGCTGACCCATTCATTAAGAAGGCCAAACAAACCGTTAAATTCACTGAGTTGCATTTTGTTTTGTAACAGATTCAGTGGCAGCATTGGGATCTAAAGTGAACTTATGACAGCACATGGAGATATGGAGAAACACAGGCACAGCACCCTGTGAAATGCTTGTGTTCACTGTCCTTCTCGCCATTTCCAAGGGCCACTGGTAAGTCCTCTCTGAGCCCTGCTCTTTTTGCATTTGAGCTACCCATCTAACTGGCTTTCCAGGGTTGACAGGCTGGTCTAGACTAACAGGATGCTCTGACAGAGTCAGTCCTTAGCCCTCGGTTCAGTCCACATTGGAATCCCTTCCCTGTTGCCAGTGTGTGGTCTCCATTTACTGGTTTAGTATTTTCCCCATTTCCCCATCTCTCCATGTTTAGTCCACAGTTCCCATTAATGGAACTGGTTTAGTCCACACAGGGGATTGCTGATGGTATGTGCAGGGCCTTCTCTTGGTCTGTCCACAGGGGCATCTTTGGGTTACTGCTGGTGTGTTAAGGCACCCATGTTTGTTTGTCTTGTTTTGTGTAAATAAAGGCTTAGCTAATGGGATTCTTAAATTCTAAAAAGTTAAGCATATCACCTTCTGGCATACTTGCTTATTTTATATCTAAGAACTATAAGGGGTGCCTAAGTGGCTCAGTTGGTTGGGCATCCTACTTCATCTCGGGTCATAATCTCACAGCTTGTGGGTTCGAGCCCCACGTCTGGCTCTGTGCTGACAGCTCAGAGCCTGAAGCCTGCTTCGGATTCTGTGTCCACCTCGCTCCCTACCTCTGCCCGATTTGCACTCTCTCTCTCTCATAAATGAATAAATGTTAAAAAAATGTAAAAAAACCCTATGGTCCCAGAATCTATACAAATCTATATGCTGGTTTTACATCTTAAGGAACTTGGCCTGTTTCAGGGAGTAAAAATTCTTGTCCCCTCAAAGACGCTTCTAGCTGGGCTAAATTAAATTGACATGAGACAGCTTAACAAAAGAAAAATGTATTAGGCGTACGTGTAGGGAATCCACATATACATGGAAACTTCAAAGGCAGGCAGACAAAATGAGGTATAACTGTCACCCCAAGCTAAGGATGAGGGGCTGGGTTGGGACTTAAGAGGAAAGGAATGCATTTTACAAGGTGATAAGCAGATGTTTGGTAACTGGATGTTTATCTCTGTTACTAACCCTTATTCTGGGGAAGGCTCACATTTTAGATTATTCTGTGTAATGGAAGGACCAGAATTTCTCTTGAATCTGAAGGGTCTTAAGTACTTTCAGCTCAAAATAGTCCCCATGCCTAAGTGGCACATTCTGGGGTCTGTCTTGAGCTCCTTTGCTCAACTGTCAGGTTGAGGGCCCCCAAATAAGACTGGGTAGCAATGTGGGCTAACCCCATGTGGCTGGGTCCTCGTAAACTGTAAACTAGGACCTGCTAGGCCTCAGGGAAATGACAACCTAGAATATAATGGTCTTAATTGGATATTGGGATTCTATTAAGATGATTTAGGAGGCGCACTTGAAAGCAAGATTTCCCAAATTAAGCAAAATAGGGTATCTGCTGTCTTTGGCAAGCAGAAGCCTCCAAAAGGTTTCAAAATTCCATACTAGTTTCATTAAAAGATACATTACAAAGACCTAATGAAAAATTAAAATATAAGAAGTATCTAAAACAAAAGACAATAAGACTGGCTAACTCCTACTGCTCCTCTTTTAACTCTATACTCCTTCAAGGACTCATTCTGCTAATTCTACCCAAACTGTTTATCTACTCTGAAAAGACTATACAACTATAAACAAAAGTCCTCTAAGTTAATGACCTTACAGACGCCCCACATCTCTTTCAGAGGAGGGCCACATATGGGCACCTCCCTGCATTGACGAAAACAGAGGAATTTTCTGGTAAATTGCTACTTTATACCCTTAAACAGCAGAGGGGAAACTCTGACAGAACCAGAAGCTTCAAAAGGAATCCTAGAAAAACTGGTAGAAGCCAGAAAAATATCTGAATCAATTATGCTGAATCTTGTCTGCAGTGCCTACTAGACACTAAACAATGAAATGTCACATTGTCCCATCCTTTCCAAATCCAAACCCATTGTATGATTCTTTCTCTCCCAGAAATGACTATTGACTTCCCGCTTGCCTCATTTTGCACAACTGAGTTCGGTTTTCCGACGGCCTGAAACATGCTTGTTATTGGTTCTTTCTTTTGGCATTTTTGGGAGTGACTCTGAGTTTGGGGAAGGTAATATCCTTTGTACCCTCTTTGAGGACCCATCTTACATCCAAGGACAATTATTCAATACTGCTAGAAATATTTAAAATTAAAACTCTGTACCCAGAATGAGAAAAACAAATTGAAGATAATGCACTCATTGGATAGGTGAATCAACCTATGATGTCACTTAAGCCACAACACAATTCTTTTAAACACTGAAAGCAACTATCTTTACCTCACAAATCTTTTGCAAAACAAACGTCAGCTCTAGAGGCAACTCAAAATTCAACTATTTCTTTACCAATCCTTTAACCCCCCCCCTTGTTTATCTCAAAAGGCTTATAAATTGTGGGCTTAGTAATCCAAAGTCCTTCTTAGAAAAACTTACATTCTTTCTCTGTCCCTTGAAGTTATACATCTTATCATGTCTTTGAAAAGTAAACACAGCCCACAATCAACTGAGACTAAAAGAAATAAAAGTGGGGTGAGGTTGGGGGGAGAAGAAGAGGCCTTTTTAGAAAGTACAAACTACAGGGCTCTTACAACCAAACTCCAGCACAACCTCCTTAAGATTAATTCCAGAGACAAAGACACATCTTCAAATTTTTCTCCACAAATATCTCTAAGGTGTTTATGTCTGTCTGTCTGTGCATATATGCTGTAAGTGTCAGATATCACTCTACCTCCTAATGATATTATAAACAAAAGGAGTTAGAGCTCCGCAGAAAAAGAAAGAAAAGACATAACTTTCTTGACATAAGAAAAGTCATTTTAGAGGCACTTGGTGGCTCAGTCGGTTAAGCATCTGACTCTTGATTTTGGCTCAGGTCTTGATCTCATAGTTCGTGAGTTCTAGCTCAGCATCAGGCTCCTGCCAACAGTATGGGATTCTCTGCTTGGGATTTTCTCTCTCTCCCTTTCTCTGCTCCTTTCTCCCACTCACAGTCTCCTTCTCTCTCTCTCCTCTCTCTCTCTCTCTCTCTCTCTCTCTCAAAATAAATAAATAAACTTAAAAAAAAAAAGTCATTTTAGGCCCCTAGCAGCTACTATCAGGCCAGGAGATGGACTAATCATATCAGGGACAAGAATTCAGTGGTAAAAGTACCAGTGTTGATTCAAAAGTGAAGATTGAGCTGATGCACATTTTTGAGTTATCTTTGCAAGATCTAAACCCCTTTCAGCACTCAGATCCCTTGAGACAAGACTTCAACCACCTCCACTTTCTAATTAAGTTTTTCTTCCCAGGTTATCCCTTAACTCCAGCAAAAGACTCTGTAGGCGAAGTATCCATGATAAGAACCAAAACTACCTCCTCAAGCAATAAGGACCATCCTGAGGCAGCAAGGCCTGGCCCTTGACTGACCCCAAGATAATAATCAACTTGACCTTTACTGCCCACCTGCATGTGCCCACTGGCCTCTGTCCCACATTTTCCTTATATAAACCTAGAAGTGTTTTCAGTACTTTGGAGACAGTCTTTGAGATGTTAGTCTGCTTCTTCCCAGTGTCGGCACTGAAATAAATTCCTTTCTTGTTTTAGCCCCGCTTCTCTCTCTGCCTTTGTATTTTGTCAGCAGCAGAACACGGTCTGTTTCAGACCCCTGGAGCCCAGTGCTCTTGCACCTGTGGCCCTGTTACAAAAGAGCTCTATTTAGTTGGTTTAAAGGTAAGCCCTTATAAGGACTGGGCATTCTAAACCTCTGAGAAAGATACTAACCCAAATAGTTTCTGATTTATGTGAAATGGGAAAATATTCTCTATGAAGGCTAGTTTAATGCTGATGGTTTAATAAAAACCAGGCATGCCTTTAGAATTCTCAGCATTAAATATCAAACTTTTTTTTTTTTTTACTTGAGTTTACTAGCCAAGTAAGTACATGTTATCTCTTTCTTAGAAGATCTGTCAACAAAAAAGAATTGCTTGGGATAAGAGCTGACTTTGTCTAGTGTTTAACAGAGTTATTGTAGGTTATCTAAATACCATTCTGAAGAACACTTAAATAAAGTAGGTGTAAATAAACAAGATAAAAGTAATAAAGGAACTTTTCAAGCATATTTACCTCTACTTAAATAGTTTTCAGGCATATTTACATCTACATAAATAGTTTTCCCAAATCTTTTTGGTAACCTAAAACCTTAAAAGTTTGCTGTTAGGTTAAATGATGATTTAAGTTAAATTAATTAAATATTTTATCACATTTCTGAATGTGATAAAATACTGAAACATTAATTGGTAAACACAGGCTTATCTACTTTTGGCTTCATATTACAAAAAAAAACTAAAAAAAATGCATGTATGTGTTCATGCTATGCCACATTGGAAAACTGAAGAAAGTGTATGCTTCTAAAATTATGAAATATATTCATAAATTTGGAAATCTAAAAAATTCTGGTGTAACATAACAGTTCATAACAGTTCACTACTACTTCATTTTGACTAGAAATTAAGATTTTTCAGAGTTAAGAATGCTAATAAGTGTAATTAAGATCACTGGAAATAATAACAGAAACAACCCTTTTACAAGAAAAGTTTGATGTATGTTTTTGGTAAGAAAATGAAGCATGAAAAATGGAAATCCATTTTTATTTTGAGAAAATAAAGTAATTTTGTCCTAAAGTGAGGCTGGTTATTTAAAGAAAGAAAACTTAGGACAAAATCTGAATATAAAAAATAAGGTTGTAAAAGGTTTGTGGAAAGGAATCTTTGGAAAGAAATTTTAATATGTGATCAGGCCGGCTTTAATACAAAGGCAAGAGCAACACAATCGGTCAAGATTGTGGCCCATGTAGATAGAGTCCATTCTGCTTCAGAGAAACAATGGGTCCTCATTACCAGACTTGTACTGTCCTAATGTCCTTGCGACATGGCGACAGCCTGTTCCTAAATCAGAGAAATTAAGATGGTAAACAGTGGCTGTGCATTAAATAAACAGTCAGGGTTGTTGGGATCCCAAGACAGAGGGTTGGTTCCTCCTGGCTCCCTGGCAAGTCCATCTGTCAGTTTTTACGTTCCTTCATCATGGTATCTGTAGGATGACTCAAATTACAAATTGAGAATGGTGGGGAGACCAATATAAAATTTAAAAAACAGTCTACCAGCAATGTCTGACTTGCTGGGTCTATAGTTCTGGTAAAAAGTATTTTTGTCCCCAGAGACTTCAGATCTTCCTTGGAACTTTTGAACACCTGCATTTAGATGGACTTCATTAAACTGCCACTTATGGGTTATCGATATGGTTTTGTTTCTGTATATGTGTTTTCCAAATCCTTTGAAGTTTTTCCCTGTGACAAGGCTTATGTCCTCACTCTGGGAGGGGGCGGGTGGAATAAAAATGTATTTTTCCTGTTTGGGGTATACTTCCATTATCTCCATTGATCAAAGCACCCACTTCACTAAACAAATCATATGAGCCTTAACAAAAAACCTACAAACTTCTTAAAATTCTATTGGTATACAAGCTTCTGTTGTATACTTGTCACTTCATGCTAGTAAGACAAGAGCTTTTGTAATTTTCCAATGTCTTGCCCAGCTGAGAAAGGCTCTACCTGACTCCTAGTCCTGTGCAGATGCTGGAGACCTCTAAATCAAATTGAGTGTAGAAAGCAAGATGGAGTTACTCATGTTAAATAGTGATATAAGCAGCCAAGGGCATTGAACGTTAAAAGCACACATCACAAGAGTGCCTGGATGGCTTAGGTTATCATCTCATGGTTCATGGGTTTGAGCCCTGCATCAGGCTCTGTGCTGACAGCTGAGTCTGGAGCCTGCTTTGGATACTATGTCTCCTCTTTCTCTGCCCCCTCCCAGTCACCCTCTGTCTCCCTCTGTCCTCTGTCTCTCAAAAGTGAATAAACATTAAAAAAAAAAAAAAAAAGAGCAGACATCACTAAAGCCAAAAGAGACTGACAATACCTGGAACTGAAAAGAAACAGAACCATAAGAGGCCTACAAAGGCCTTGGAGTGATTAAACTTCTTTAAAAGGGCAGGACATCTGCAGTATACTCAGACTTTCCAGGCTCTGATTCTTCCACATCTAATCACATTAGAAAGACAACTGCCCCCGAAGGCTCTTCCAACTGATCACTGAACATAATAAAGGTCTTCCACTGCTGAAGCATAATAGGCCCTAAGCCCCAAGAGCTGATCCTGACCAATCAAGTCCTCACCTTTAAAAAAAAATTTTATGTTTATTTTTGAGAAAGAGAGTGAGCAGGGGAGAGGCAGAGAGAGAGACACACACAGAATCTGAAGCAGACTGAGCTGTCAGCACAGAGCCCGATATGGGGCTCAAACTCATAAACTGTGAGATCATGACCTGAGCTGAAGTCTGATGCCCAACCAACTGCCCCAGCCAACCAAGTCTCATTTTGAACTGTGTGCTCACAGACTGACTTCAAGCTTGGTTTGCTAACTTCTTTCTTTATTTTTATTTTTTATTTCTAAATGTTTATTTTACAGAGGGAGAGAGATCAAGAAGGGGAGGGGCAGAGAGAGAAGGAAAGAGAGAATCCCAAGCAGGCTCTGTGCTGTCAGTGCAGGGCACAATGAGGGGCTCTACCTCACAAACCATGAAGTCATGACCTGCGCCGATATCAAGAGTTGGACGCCTAACTGACTTAGCCATTCAGGCATCCCTAGTTTGTTAATTTCTTACCTTTTACTGTGTCTGGTTTGTTGTATGATTTTGTACTGTACTTCACTTTGTGTGACATGTATAAAGCCAAGTTAAATGTGTAGTGAAATGCCATCAGCTTTGGAATCCTGAACCTGCTTTACAATTATGTTACCTTGCTTTATGATTGAGTAGACCTGACACTGTGGACAGATATAACTTGTGTACGTAACTCTATTGGCTGCTCGCAGCAACAGGGGAGAGAAATAGCTGATTTTGAGGTAGACTGCTTCCACCAAAACAATGGATGAAGATTTCATACTTTATTTATTTATTTTTTAATATCTTTTATTCATTTTTGAGAAAGAGAGAAAGATAGCATGAGCAGGGGAGGGTTAGAGAGAGAGGGAGACACAGAATCTGAAGACAGGCTCCAGGCTCTGAGCTAGCTGTCAGCACAGAGCCCGACGTGGGGCTCGAACCCACGAAATGTGAGATCATGACCTGAGCTGAAGCCGGACGCTTAACTGACTGAGCCACCAGTCGCCCCGAAGATTTCATAATTTACACATAAAACTCTCCTTTTCATTTTCTTCTCTCTGTCATTGGCCTGGAAAGACCTTTATCTTTATCTCCCTGGCCACTGCTAAGGTGGGGGTATCCCCTTGAATTTAGACTAACCCTTTATTTCAGGCCAGGAGAGAATCTGTGTCCCTATATTTCATAAACAAAATAAGCCATCTCACTGGTTGACTCCTTTGGATTTACATTGTAAATTAAAAAGAACCTGCCAAGAGACTTCTATAATTGAGGATTCACTCCTTTTGGGAGGTCCCTACTTAACTGGTTACAAATAAAAGTAAATGAGGCCATGACCAGGAACTTCTTAATTATTAAAGCTACTGCAGAATCTGCTGCTAAAGCAATAGTTGTCCAACAAACACTCTTAGACTCTGGCCAAAGCTGTTCTTGATAATAGAGTAATTTTTGATCATCTTTCAGCTAAGTAAGGAGGTATCTGTGCAACGACCAACACCACTTGCCGTGTCTAGAGTAACACTTCTGGGAAAGTTGAGACTCAGTTGTGTGAGATTACAAAAAGAAGCTTCTTGGCTTAAAAAAGTGACTTCTTTCACAAGACCTTCTTTCACTTACTTGATTTTGATTGATTTGGGTCTTGGGGGCCATGGTTCCAGTGCACTCCAAACACTGGAAATCATTTTGCTTTGAGTAGTCATAATAATCTCCTGGGTGCGTTATACTCTTTCAAAAACTTTAAATGCATGTTTGTAGTCGCTATCTACCACACAAATGATCTACCTCAGACTGGAATTCGGAAAAGGAACAGAGAGGATGGCTGACTTCAAGAATGTAAACCTGACGCTGTAACCTGTAAATATTACAGACAATGAGCAAAAACATCATGACCTGTGGCTGTCATGCAAAGATCCACAGAAGCTGCAAGAAGTACAGAACAGTAAACAGTGGCATTAATGCCACACGCAGTTAGGCTGAAAGTCTGATCAAAAGGGGAGGATCCTTAAAAAGAAGATGGTAATAAGGCCCCCCCACATCAGTAAACCAACACTTAATACCTAACTAACTAGTTTCAACCTCCCAGGAATGTAACTTTTTACTAGTCAGTGTGGAATTGTCTGGCCAATACTAGGAAATTTGCCGATAGAATACTTCCTCTCTCCTAAGGAGGGCAACCTTGCCTAAACAATGCATTCTTTGCTAATAAATTCCTTTTTCCTGTCCCAGTTCCCCTCCTTTGTCTTTCCCCTTTGCCCTCCTCCTCCTCCTTCTTTTAAATGCCCTCTCTGTCTTCCAAAATCTCTATTTTGTTTAGTTCAGTGGAGCTCCCCTCTGCTTGCTAGAGAGGATGCTGCCTGATTCATGAATTCTTTAATAAAGCCAATTAGATCTTCAAATTTGCTCAGTTGATTTTTGTTTTTTAATACATATAATAGCATTTTATCAGGTGTTGAATCATAAAGTTTTTATTTCAAAACTCCACATTATGAAGACAGAAAAATGTTCTCTTCTTGGTTCTTCGGTGCAATTAAGTTGATATAAGATAGATTAATAGGAGAAAAACAAACAAAAGTAATAATACATACACCTTCTATACAATGGGAAACACCCAGGAAAACTGACTAACTCCTTAGAAAGGCCCAACCCATCACCTTAAGTACCATCTTCAGCTAAAGGCAAAAAATGATGTTGGGGGGCAGGAAATTTGTTACAGGAGGTTTTCAAAGCATAGCAAACAAGGCTAAGATTGCTATGGGGATTTAATGTCTCCATGGATAACACTTTCTAAAATCATCCCTTCTTCCTCTTATAATAAGGGAGAACCCTTTACAAATAGAGATTTCCCTTAGAAATGTAAATGTTCCTTACAAAAGGGTAACTCTATTCCACTTTCAGAGCTTCTCCTGTGTCTGTCATTTCTTAAAAATAACCAGCTTAAAGTAATCAATTTGCCAAAAAGGCACTATATTTTGGGTTGCATATTTTGTTTCCTTTCAGTGCCTAATATTAAATAACCAGCCAATAGGTTATAAAGTTAAGTAAGTGTTCACACTGAACAAAAATTTTCTAATTTATTTGTTCCTGGTATTGATTGCATCTGTCTATTTTTAAATATCGGAGCCTCCCAAACAGCTATGCTTCTTCCCGCAGGACTTTGATCACGGGGGAAAGAGAGTGAACAAATTCACAAATGGTCTCGCAGAAATATGGTAGGAGGTTGGGATTCGAAGCAGGAGGTTTACTTTTATCACCGTCAGTCAGTAGGCGTTGTGCGTTGAGGGTACCAGTTAATGTCTTTTTGTTCTCAGGAAATTATAGCTCAGAAGGGATGCTGGCACTTTGGGTTTGCTAATCTGTACGGCTTTGTATGCTCCGCTCTTTCAGCCACAATCAAATCATCATTTCCTCTTGTTTGTCTTCATCCACTTCCTGCCTCCTCCTTGGATTTAACCATCAAATGCCCTTTGGTTTTGACCAGAGGCCCTTCCACAAAAGCCCTGTAGTTCCTGACGTCATTATTCTTTTGTTTAAAAAAAAAAAAAAAGGAATGCCTGGGCATATCCTCACATAAATAGTTTCTATTTCTTGGTCAAAGACTAGTGTTCACCTTACTGTGCAGCTATTCTTTTACACTATATATAAAACTTCATGCCAATATGGTATCACAAAGGGATTTAGGAAAATGAACTATAAACAGAAACCTGCACTGTGAATAATACTCTTTTGACACCTCATCAAATCTGAAATCTTCATTTGGTTTTCGTTTTTATGTTGATTTGTTTCAAAGCAACCTATAAAGTAGAAAGCTATATCTACCTATCTTTCTCTCTGTTTAAATTTTAAAATTACTATTTTTATTAAGGCTTTTTCTTGGTAGCAAGGTTTTTGTTCTACAAATATGCACCTCTTACCAAGTCACAGTCCCTCCGAAGACCACAATCTATAAAGCAGAGAGGGGTGCGTTTAAAAGTGGTGTGTGGGAGGTATTAGAACAAATCTTGTTACACATGAACAGAATTTTTGCACAGAACTCCCTCGCAGTTCTTCAGAAATGTACCCTTTCTTATAAAAATATCTGTTTGGAAGCTGACGAACCAGAACACTTTCATTTTTTTTTTTTTTTTGGCCTCTTTAGGTGTTGTCTTTCCCGTGCAACTCAAATTAACCTTTTGAGTTACTCACCTCCCAAAAATCTGCAGTAGTCCCAAGATCGTGTGTATACGCTAAGGGGTTCTGATATGCCACCCCAAAATATGCCAGTTTGGCATATTGACAATTTTAAGCTGAAGGGACACAGCAGATGTGGGAAGAGCTCTGTGACCCAACCCCCACTTCTACCAACAAGTAGGGCATAAAATTTCTCATGAGAGAGGTGCTTTTACTGTACTAGGAAGAAAAGAACATTCGTATCACCAGAGATGGGAAGTCAGAGCTGAAATGGATCTGTACAAACAAACCTACTAAATTACTGCTTATCTTCCCTCCATTTTCCATATATATCCTAGTCACTTTCTCGAAATTTTTCTCCCCTAACAGCTTAACCCCCCTTTTCTGCTGTTAGTTCTCTGCAGTTTTATCATTTTTTGTTAAAAGGGTATATAAAGTCTCAGTCCTAGCTGTTTCCTTGGGTTTTTGTTTTGTTTTGAAAGCTCTTGTGTTCATGTAGACCTTTTAAGTAAAATGTGTATGCTTTTTTCTGTGAATCTGTCTTTTGTCAGTTTAGTCCACAGGCTGCAACCACAGAACCTACAAAGGTAGAGAAGATTTCTTTTACCTCTCCTGCAGTTATCATGATGAGGACAGAATATCTTTGGCCAGGACACCACACCCTGCTCACTTCAGAGACTGCAGCTGATATCTTGGGGACACCTGAGAAAAGTCAGCAAAAGATAAGAACTCTTTACTATTTTGTCTTCTCAGATCTCTGCCTGTAGGAACAGTCAAGTGAGGATGCTGAGAGTCTCTTCTTGTCCTTTTTCTTTCCTTTCCTTGTGTTCTTTGTTTTGAGTACTCTTGGTTGTAATTGATCCTTTATTCCTCAGGAACAGCCACAACTTTTCTTTGTTTCTGTCTATTGTGCCATTTTTCATAAGGGGGAGAGTCAACGGCTAGAATACAGGTGTGGGCCTCATAAGCCAGTTGTTTAAGCTTCTCACAGACAAGGGGGGTAAATGGTTCTCACTGGACTAGAGTCTGGATGAATTATACAGTGATTCACCAATGCAAACAAACAAGCAAACAGACAAAACAAAGCAAACACACACACACACACAAACACACACACACATACCAAAAAACTGGATGAATTTTACGGTGGATCACCAATGCCAACAAACGAACAAAGCAAACACACACACACACACACACACACACACACACACACACACACACACCAACAAACTGGATGAGATTATCTTTTCATTTTACTTGTGTATTGAGAACTTGGCTTGTAACCAGGTTTCTGCCAAACCGAAGGCAGAGAGTGTAGAGCCTGCATTAGGCAGCCAGCCATCAGACTAGGAACCTGAGACACAAAGTGTGCTAGCAGCATTTTCTGATTGTGCCACCTCTCAGTGGAGTTTGGCTTAATAAGGAGTCTCAGCCCATAAAGGGTCCTCATCATCTTTACCCTTTTGCCTTGTTATTACTGGAAGAGTCCCATAGGAGGAGTATCAGTTACCCAGTGTTCCAGATTAACAGGTCTGATTGTGTAAAGAACAAGAGCAAGCCCCCCTCAAGATAGGTCACTTTGGCATGAAGGTTATTTTGAAAAGGAATCAAAACCCACCAATGTGGAAAAAGCTCTTTACTTTGCCTCAAGGGCCTAAAAAAATATTAGCTAGCTTCCAGGAGAGAGCCATCACCACAGAACTGCATCATACTATGAACCAGGTGCAGTAGACAGGGAAAAACCTAGCAAGGTCTTCTACCTCCCCTTATTTCTGAGTGGCCTAGAAAATACTGCTTTCCCAAACATTTACTCTTTTTTATCTTCCTGTAAATGGCATTCCTTCCTCTTCAGGTCCCAGAATCCTACCCTCTTCTCCCTAGCTCCAAATGATGTCTATACTTCATTTTACCTGTCTTTGGAATTTCCAAGCCTGTATGGATTCCTCACATGTACCAAATTAAATCTTTTTTTTAAATGTTTGTTTAATCTGTTCTTGAGAGAGAGAGCGAGAAAGGGAGCATGAGCGGGGGAGGGGCAGAGTGAGAGGGACACAGAATCGGAAGCAGGCTCCAGATTCTTGAGCTGTCAGCAAAGAGCCCTTTGTGAGGCTCAGTCTCACAAACTGCGAGATCCTGACCTGAGCCAAAGTCAGACAGATGCTTCACTCACTGAGCCATCCAAGTGCCCCACTCTTATTTTTTCCTATTAATATGTTTCATGCCAATTTGATTCTTAATCCAGCTCAAAAGACCTTAAAGGGGACAGGAAATTCTTGTTCCCTGACAATCAGAAGCATGCTACTTTTGTGAGAGACTGGAAACACAAGTTCTCATAAACACCCTTCTTACCCCTGGTGACAACAAGAGTTCTCTCTTTCTTACACTATCTTTGTGAGCCATTTTTTGGATGATGGAGGCTGCACTCACTTCAGGGATATCTTTTGCATCCGTGATAAAAAGTTATTCTACTCTGGCAGGCTACCTCTGGTTCTTTCAGTGGAAAAGTTCATTGGAGTGAGTCACTCCTGGAACAGGTATACCTTTAAGTTTGTACTCATCGCTGGATGTAACCTTTGCTTTGAAAAAGAAATTATATTTAAAAAAACATTTTAGAGAGCTCTCATTCTAAATAAGTGTCCTACTGTTACCTATGGGAAGTTCAAATTGAAAGGACAGAGAAGAGCCTTCTGGACTCTTCTAACAAGAAAAAGAAACAGAAATAAGACTTACAACAAACGATAAAATCTATATCCATAGTAAATTTCCCTTATGCTCCCTTCTATACTCTCATTTTCCCCAGACTCCTGTCCTGACCCCCCCCCACAAAAGATCTTTTGATCCCTGAACCCCCAGCTCAAATCCTCCTCCCCATAATCCAGCTCCATTTCCTTAACAAATCCCTTTAATCCCTGAAACTCTTAATCTCCCAGAAAATCCCCTAAATATTCACTGACCACTTTCTTTCTTGGCAAAAATTATAGGAAGTATACCAATCTGATCTCTAGGTCTGGATGTGTATACAAATTACTTATATAAACACATATCCAGGAAATAACGTCTGCAAAGGCCCAGGCCCCATGCAGCAGGGTTCATTTTACTGTTTATTATAATTCCACTCACTTGCCATGTACCTATAATCAGACCCCATCCACTTCAGGCCATCTCATGCAATGCTCAGTGAGGATGTATCCTAGATCCGCACTGGAAAGAATTTATGTGTCATGGACAGCAGCAGATCTTTTAAATTACAAGAACCTTTATCCCTACTTTTGGAAGATACCATCAAATCGAGAAAGAAATTAGAAAAATTAGTGGCCATTGACATCTCCACTTATAGGAACATCAACTGGCTACTAAGAGGTATTCTTCCC
Source organism: Suricata suricatta (assembly GCF_006229205.1). Taxonomy (NCBI): domain Eukaryota; kingdom Metazoa; phylum Chordata; class Mammalia; order Carnivora; family Herpestidae; genus Suricata; species Suricata suricatta. The sequence goes on from NC_043709.1 coordinate 52,898,282, forward strand.
ATGATTATACTATAGTTATAAGACAGGCCAGATAGCCCCCAGGGGAAACTCTTATCCCCCCAACAGAGAAAACAGATCACTCAAAGTTCTCCCAAACTGTCCTGTAAATGATCAAGAAATGGATCCTCTGGAAGCCAATATTCAAGGACTGAAAAAAGGCATAGTAGATGCCTTCCCTTCAAGTGAATGGGTCTAAGGTTGAACTGTACATTCAAAAAGAACGGAGGAACATCCTAGCGTCTTTGTGGAATTCTTTTATACAGACTTTCCAAAGTCACACTGCATTAAACCCTAAAGCCTCAGTACACAGAAATCTTTTTTTAAATATTTATTTATTTTTAAGAGAGAGAGAGAGAGAGAGAGAGAGAGAGAGAGAGAGAGAGAGAGAGACCACAAGCAAGGAAGGGCAGAGAGAGAGGAAGACACAGAATCTGAAGAAGGATCCAGACTCTTAGCTGTCTTGCACAAAGCCTGATGCAGGGCTGGAAATCATGCACTGTGAGATGACCTGAGCCAAAGTTGGACACCTAACTGACTGAGCCACCCAGGCCCGAGAACACAGAAATCTTTTAATTTTCACCTGAGTAAGAAATCTCTCTAATATAAAAGGCGAAATCTAAAGTGGTGTGGTTGGCTGTGCAGGAGAACATCTCAGTGTTACTACTGAAATTGCTATCTAATGTTTTGAAAATAGCTTACAGGAAAGCAAGAGGAAAAGGGAATTAACATCAATAGGACTTGCCTTGAAAATTGAGTCTTAAAAAAACAGAAGTAGGACGCTAATGGTAATTCAACAGCCACTCACCTGCTTTGCCAATGATAGAGCCTCCACTACCCATCTCAAGATGTTTGAAGATATAAAAGGCCAGGACTTTGAAAAAAACAACTGTTCTGCACTTAAAAGAAAGGAAAACTTACATAAGTTGCTAGATTCAAGCAACTTCAGAGGATCAGTTTTCTCCCGTCTGTGGGATAATTCTCTATCAAGTGATGGGGTTTGTTAATCCTCAGTTGTACCTCAGAAGTCTCAATAATCTTAAAGTAGAAGATCAAGAACTGTACTTCTTTTCCTTAAATTATTAAATTATTATTATTAGTATTATTATTAGTATTATTATTATTAGTAGTAGTAGTAGTATTTTAGAAAAAAAAGAGAGAGTGCAAGGTGGGGAGAAGGGCAGAGGGAGAGACAGAGAATCTTAAGCAAGCTCAATGCTTAGCACAGAGCCAGAAATGGGGTTCAATCCCATGACCCTGGGATCATGACCTGAGCCAAAATCAAAATCTGACCTGGTGATTGAGTCACCAGGCACCCCAAGAGCTGTACTTCTTAACTGATACTAGTGGAACTTTCTCTACCTGTGGATTAGAGGATTTATCTCTACCTGTCATTTCTAATTCTGTTCAAGCTGTCAGAGTCTCTGGGCAACCTATTTTATTGTCCATATCTCGGACCATACCAATACCTCTAGTTTCTCTTACTACTCATTATACATTTCTAGTTTCTAACTCAGAGGCAAATCTTTTAGGTAGAGTCTTGTTAGGTAAATTTAATGCCACCATACAATGTTAGGAGAAAATGTTATTTCCCTGCCCTCAGACCAAATATCAAACTCCATTTTCCCTAAAGAAAACCTATCTCATTCAAAATCCTCTGAAGAAGATATAATCTTAAAAGATATTTTAATTAGTCTCTAGGCTGTGACTCACATGCAGATGAGGTTGGATTGTTACTGAGTGTAGAGCTTATGCACAGATTCTGGAAGCCTGTCCCATCTGCAGCTCAATACTGTCCCTCTCTCAAGAAGCAGAAGAGGGGATTGGATCTGTAATAGACTCTTTAGAGCACAGTGTATGTATATATGTATGTATGTATGGAGCACAGCATTCTTATCTTTACTTCCTTACCCTGTAATACCTTCACCTTGCCAGTAGTGAAAAAAAGGAAATTTTATTCAGATGGGAACCAGACCTATTGATTTATATAAGATCTAAGAGCCATAATGCTTTTGTAAGTCCTTGTTACACTACAGTCCCTAATATAACTACTGTTCTTACTTCAATTTCTGCTGACATAGCCTGATTTACAGTAATTGACTCTTGCTCAGCTTTCTAATTCCATTGCCCCCTGATTCACAATTTCTCTTTGTATTTACATTTAGAGGAAGACTACGTGGATTTGCCTAGCTCAGGGAAACTGTGAGTCCCCCTTATTATTTTCCCAAGTTCTTAAAGCCAACTTAGACTTTGTAGCCTTTAACGCAGGCTCCACTATTGCTCAGTATGTTGCTAACCTCTTACTAAAGGCGCTAGCTGAAAAAGTCATAAAGCCCCCAAATCCACACTTCAGTGGGTGAAGATGACTGTTATGTACTGAGAACATGAAATATCTCATGGCACTCAAAATTCACACCAAAATGTTTTGAGTCAATTTTGTCCTTACTTCTCCCCCAAACAAAAAGCAACTATGTAAATTTCTAGGGCACTGCTATTTTTGCCAAGGGATTTCTAATTTTGCTTTCCTTTCCAAACCTCTATATGCCCTCTTCCCACATACCTACCTCACAGCCTATTTCCTGGCCCTTGGAATTGGCATTGACTTCCTTTGAAGCTTTAAAATTAGTATCGTCCACCTCTCTGGGTCTCAGCTTATTCAGTTTTGACAAACATTTTCATCTATATCGTCATAAAAAAAATAGAATTGCTGCAAGAATTCTAGGGCAACCTTTTACTTCTCAGATACATCCTACAGCATATTGTTCATATCAATTAGGCACTGTGGCATCAGGAATACCCCCATGCCTGTGTGATTTAAGCCACAACTCCCACCCTAATAGAGAAAGTCATTACTCTTACATTCCTTATGCTGTTTCTGTTCTTTAAAAGGTTCACAAGACACAATCTCTCTCTACATAGAGGTAGACCACCTACAAACAAGCCCTATTAATCAATCCCTCTATCATCTTTCATTGTTGTAACACTGTAAAAGTTTTCATTTATTTATTTTGAAAGATAGAGCTGGGGAGGGGCAGAGAGAAAGGGAAGGAGTGGGGGAGAGAGAGAGAGAGAGAGAGAGAGAGAGAGAGAGAGAGAGAGAGAGAGAATCCCAAGTAGGCTCTGTGCTGTGAGTGCAGAGCCCAATGCTGGGCTCAAACTCACAAACTGTGAGATCATGAGCTGAGTTTGATTCAAGAGTCAGATGCTTAACCAAAAGAGTCACTCAGGTGCCCCTGTTGTAGCACTTTAAATTCAGTTACTCTACTACTTCTTGCTGATGATGGAGAGCTCCACTGCATTCCAAGACTGCCTGGCAACTATGTAAATGGTTTTAAACTGACAAGAAGATCTCTTATATACCCCTTTATACCACCTAAACTTCCTTCAATTTTGTAATAGGACTTTTGAACCAAATCCTAGGAAAACATAACTGGTTATACCATAGTTCCCCAACATGAAACACTGAATGCATATGCTGCATTCACTGTAATACCAGCCCAAGCCATTGCACTCATAGCTTCTACTAGAGTTTTTACACATTGGGAAAAGGAAAAAGTGCCACCATTTATAATGACTCCAGGCATGCCTTTGGGGTCTGCCACAAATTGGCAAAATCTGAAATTCTGTGGATTCTTAATCTCTGCTGACACTATTATTGCCAATGAGTATATAATTGTTACTCTGTTACAGTCTATTCATCTTGCTATGAAAATTGCTATTATTCATGGTCTAGCCCATATTAAGGAGACCCATACTGTATCACCGGGAACGGTAGGGCTGACAAGACTGCTATATACACAGCTGAAAATGGGCCCACATATCCTTTTTCTACCCAATTTATAAACCTGCTTTTATCCCTGTATATTACAGACTATGAGACAAATATCCTGCAATCTAAAAAAGACAAACTGATATAAAAGAGTGCTAAACATTTACCAGATGGAGAAGACATTGGGCCAAATGGACTTTCTGTACCCCTTTCTTTTGACCTCTTTGCTTGCTCTCACCTCCTATCAGATGGGACTTATGTGCAGACTGGGGAACAATAAGGAATTAAAAGACAACTTGTCCTCTGAGGCCCATGCTGGACCCAGCTGCACTCCAAATGGATTTTATAGATTAACCACCAGCTTTAGGCTATTTCTACTATTTGGTTATTGTCTGCATGATTAGTGAACAGATTGAATACTATCCAACTAGATATACTGATGCCACAACATTGGTAAAAAAAATTAGTAACTAAGATTATTTCTTAACTTTTTATTCCTTTATGGATTAAATCAGACCAAATAACTCATTTTATAGTGGAAACAAACTATTTTCTTGCAAAAACTCTGAAGTAGTCATTATAATTTCATACCTCATACTATTCTCAATCATAAAATTGAGTGGAATATAAAAATCTAGACCAAAAAAGGACTTTAGAAAAATCTGTCAAGAAATAACTTGAATGACCAGAAGCATTATTCCTGTCCTTTATAAAAATATGAAATACTCTAAATAGGAGAGAGTATGAGTGGAGGAGGGGCAGAGAGAAAGAGGAAGACAGAGGATCCCAACTGGGCTCCATGCTGACAGCAGAAAGCCTGATGCAGGCTCTAACCCATGAATTATGAGCCAAAGTCTTCCACTTAACTGACTGAGCCACCCAGGCATCCCATATGAATCCCTTTTGAAATAGTTTTTTATCATCCTATGCCTACTAGCATCTCTACAGTTTCCAGTCCATTATGGGGACTTAAGTGGACAACTTAATGCTATGATTAGCTAAATACAAGAACTAATATACTTGGAGCAAGTCATCAACAGGTAAAAAAGACATGGCCTCCACCAACTGACAAGGCTTACTCTCTCTTTTAACCAGGAGACTGGCTGTGCATTAAGATTTTTAGAAGAAAGTACAGACTATCACCTTACTGGGAAAGAACTTACAAAATACTGCTAACCTACACTGCCATCAAAATTAAAGAAAAATTCTCTGGGATTCAATGTGAGTCACACAAACCTAGACCCAGGTCATTCCTCCCAGGACAACTGGATGATCTCAAGGTAAGGATTTCCAGAGCCAAATCCCAAGTTCCTGAAGCAGACAGCATCACAAAATAGACTATTTTCTCCAAGGTCATGTCTCAAAAAACTTTGACTCTACTTACACTTTTCCTTTTAAATCTCTGTTCTTCCTAATAAACAGAGGGAAAAAATCCTTTCTTTAAATTAACCTTGCCATTCTCACTGTTTATTGAAAGACTGAAAAGAGATTGCTTGTCTCAATCTGTCTTACTTTTCCCATGAACCTCCACTGAGCTATTTTTCAAGCTGTATCTCATTTCTATAAAGCCTTACTGTTTTCTCAACAAGTCAGGCACAACCCAACATTCCCTCACACCAGTTTTCAAAATCCTTGGACACATTAACTAATCAATCTCATTGCTGGTTATGTCAACATCTAGATAGCATTAAAGAACCTGAACTCGTATTCATTGCTGCCAGTGTGAGTTCCTGGGGGACAGATGAACAGAAGATGAATGAATGGAAGAGTCGGATATCCATGGCCAGAAAAACAATATCAATCTACTTCTTGATGTGAGTTAAGTGGGCTCAGAAAAACCTCTGTTGAAACTCCAGGACTGTCCTTTCCTCAGGTAAAGATATTGAAAGAAAAGTTTTACCTGTGCATTATAGACAAAAAGAGCTTTTTAAAGACATGTTTAGGTGACATACCAAAACACTATTGTGAGCAAACCCTGTGGTTTGATTCAACAGTGGCATCCTCAAACCCTTCACAGAGGTCATAGGTGTTTCAAGCACAAACTTTATAGGTACAAACATCTGTCAAATCAGCAAAATTTTCAACTGGTTCACAGGCCATCATCAAGTAACCTGGGGTAGCTCAGCTGCTCCCTTGATTAGGCTGCTCAACACCAAAAGTTATTAAATGGGTGGACCAAAAATCTAGACCAACCTGGTCAGGTGACAAAGTCAAACAAGGCTCCTGTATTAGATATTTTGCAATCTACTCTGCTCTTATAAACTGATGAGGGCACCTGGAAAATGGAGGTGTATAGATGCTAACATGATCAATGATAAGACTCTAAAACACATCAGACTTGGGGAATTGTAAGTTCCACTCTGACCCTGTTTTTTTAGTCATCTTATGCAGTGTTAAGGTATATAAAGGATTACGAAGTAAATGGTCAGGGTGAGATGGATGCAAATACCTTGCTCCTTTCATCACCAATTAAACCATCTTAATTAACTACTTCGTCAAATTACAAGCTTGAGCTTCTTCTTTGTTCATAAGATAGTGTCATGTAAATCTATTAGATGAAATGGCACAGAAAACCCATTTTTTTTATTGCTACTTCTAATTCTTTCCATTATTAAGGGACTTATTCCCAAAGTTTGAAACTTATGATCTGGAAGACATAATCTTAAATCTTTCCACTAACGACAGTTCAATACCTACTATATGGATGCTGCAAACACTTCAATCAGAAGTTAATAGTTGAGACTGTGTTGTATTCTAAATTGTTACACCCTGGATTTGCTCCCTGTCCAACAAGGAGGACTTGTGCAGTCAAAAATGCTGTTTCTCTCTGAATTGAAGAAGACAAAAGTATCTAATGCATACTTAAAAAATTGACACCCTCAATCAGATAAATGAGGCTCCACCATTTACTTGGATTGACCTATTCCCAGGCTTTGTAGATTAGCTTAATGGGAACTGAGAAAATATGTTTAGTTTTGTTCTTTTGTGCTTACTTATTCTTGTTCCAATCCATGTTCTCTCTCTCTGCAGAGGTCTTACAACTCAGCTACTAATTCTATGTTTCTCTACATAGCCACCAACTCTGCTTTTAATATGTGCAATTTCCTGTGAAGTTTCAGGTGGGAGACATAAAGGGGTTCAGAACATGCCACCCCAAATTATTCCACTTTGGCGTATTAATAATTTTCAGCTGAAGACATCTGAGACACAACAGATACAGAAAGGGCTCTCTGACCTTCCCCTTCCTACCAAAAAGCAGATCATAAAATTTCCCATGAGATCAGTGCTCTTTCTGCCTTAGGGAAAAGAAGAACATTTTTATCACTGGAGACTGGGGGCCAATCCTGGAATCAATCTGTACAAACAAACCCACTAAAATAACCTTTACGTTCCATTAATCTATCTCCCTCATGTATTTCCTAGTAACTTTCCCACAATTGATCCTTCCAAGAACCTTAACCCCCTTTTTCTTTGTCTTGTCACTTCTCTACATACTTGTCATTCTTTGTTAAAGAGCTATATAAGCTCTCAGTCCTAATTGCTTCTTCAGAGCTTAGTTTTTCCTATGAATGCTCTTCTTTTGAGAGTGACAGAGCTCTGGTGGGGGAGAGGGAAGGAGAGAGAGAGAAAGAAAGAGAGAGAGAGAGAGAAACACATAGAATCCAAGGCAGGTTCCAGGCTCTGAGATGTCAGCACAGAGTCCAACACGGGGCTCAAACTCACAAACCATGAGATCATGACCTGAGCCCAAGATGGACACTTAACTGACTGAGCCACTCAGGTCCCCCCCCACCCCCTGCCCATGAATGCTCTTCTGTGCAGGTAAAAATATTCAACAAAATTTGTATGCTTTTCTCCTAGTAATCTGTTTTTTGTTAGTGCAATCCATAGATCCCAAAAGCTAAGGGAGTAAAGTGCTTTTGCATCCCCTACATATGCTTGTTTATATACATCTCATTTCATTAGATTCAAAATGAAAGGTAGATTTTTTAAAATGCAAATATATATTGTCTTCTATTCATATAAAATTATTTCCTGACATTTTTTATACTATAGGTACTATTTTATATTTTCTAAAATATATGCATACATACATATATGAGTAAGTATTTATGAAATTTCATATATTTTAGACCACGAGAAAATATTTTTTCTTTTTGAAATTCCTCTGAGTAATTAAGACATTTAACTATGATGTCAATCAGTTTAGTCTTTTGCATACTATAAGAGTTACAGAGGAAACAAATATGGAAATATTTTTCAAAAACATTTTAGTTTTAACAAGGAGAGCTATTACAATATGAGAGAACATTCGCAGGATAGTTCACAAGCCATGGTGTATGTGATCAAGAGAGTATGTTTCAACATTGGAAAAGAATGATCTAGATGTAATCTTAATATTCTTTGTAATATTATTTAATTGTGAAAGAATAATCTGGCTGATATCAAGCAGTAAATGAACAAGGTATTTGGCAAATAACCAAAGGGGAATGTATCCCTATAGCAATAAAACTAGTGATACCAACATTTAATCCAGATATAGACATCACCCTGGATTATCAGGGTGGGTCCTGATACGTAGCCTTGTAAGACGCATATAGAGAACAGACACTCAGAGGAGAAAGCTGATAATGAAGATACAGACAGAATGGGGTCACATGGACAGAAGCCAAGGAAAGGAATATTGACAGCCACCAGAAGCTGGAAGAGACAGAGAAGGATTCTCCCCCAGAGCCTTCAGAGGGAGTACAGTTCTGCTGACATACTAATTTTGGACTTCTCCCTCCAGAATTATGTAATAATAAATTTCTGTTGTTTTAAGCACCCAGTTGTGTGTGTGTATGTGTGTGTGTGTGTGTTTTTACAGCATCCTTTGGGAACTAACACAATCAGAGAAGCTGACTTAGAATTACAGAGATGACTACTACTCATTTAAAAATATTCCATAGATATTTCTGGCAAGCTTTCTAGTCTTAAGGGTGTCTCCATCCTAAAATTCTTTGGTATTTATTAGCTGGAAATGATATATTCTCATTTATTCTTATGCCTAATATGATGAGAAATATTAACCATAATGTATAAATGAAGAGTTCTTACGGCACAAAAGTGCTATAATTAGTTTTGTTCTTTTTATGTACTTGGCTTCTTGGATAGGAAGTAAGACTTGGGCATGCTCTCTATAGATAGAAAAGGTGCTCACAGGGGTTCCCAAATGCAGGCAACAAAATAGAGGAAACATTTATTAGGTCATGAAATGCCTCTTACACAAATGCCTGTTTGACTCGTATTGAGGGTGCTGGTCCTGAGCTCCCCAACCTCCGTCGTGAGTATTGATGCAGTATATATTCTGTATCTTGTTACAAAGAACAGATTTTTTTCTTTCTATTTGAAAAAGATGGGGAGCAAGATAGAATAAAGGGAAAATAAGGAGTGGTTGTTGAAGCTGTTTTTCAGCTCTCCTAGAATAATACAAAGTAAAATAAGTTTAAGCCAGAGTGTCTCAGCCTTGGCATAGACCAGATATCTTGTCAGTTTGAATGCGGCAATGCTTTTACGGGTGCTTCCTGGGTATCACAGCATACTTAGCAGAATTCCTGTCCTTTACCCACTAGATACCAGCAGTACCTCGCCCTCCAAATGTGATCATTAAAATGTGTCCTGGGGCGCCTGGGTGGCTCAGTCGGTTGAGCCTCCGGCTTCAGCTCAGGTCAGATCTCACGTACATGGGTTCGAGCCCCACATCGGGCTCTGTGCTGGCAGCTGGCTCAGAGCCTGGAGCCTGCTTACGGTTCTGTGTCTCCTTATCTCTCTACCCCTCCCCCTCTCATGCTCTGTCTCTCTCTGTATCAAAAATAAATAAAACATTAAAAAATTTAAAAAAAATTAAAAAAATAAAATGTGTCCTGACATTGCCATCCAGTCCCTGGTTTCCTGGGAGGATACACCCAGGAAAGAACAAGTGGTTTCAGCATATTGTTTTCATGCCCATTATTATTCCTGCATGAATTTCGAATTTTCACAATGATTATATACAGTATAGCATTTCTGTTTCAATTTCATATTGTTCTATACCAGGGCAATAATGGTAAGCAAGTTATTTCTAATCCTTGACCTCATGGAGTTTCAAGTCTCATGGGGAGGACACAGAAAAGTTAAATTACTGTGAAAGGAGATGTATGCTGATAAATGATAGCAAGCACAATTAACTGCCAGTTCATAGCTCTTTAGCCAAGAGAACTTGAAATTGTTCTGGGTGGCAAAAATCCCAGTTAGATGATGCCTATAACTTTTTATCAGAAATTTACTTTGTGTACTCACTTGCCTTTTAGAGTAGTCATTTGTTGAATTCTATTGAATGAAGTGAAAGAATGTTTCCTGGGATTTTTTTGTTTCTTTCTTTATTTTTTTTGAGAGAGACAGCACAAGTGAGGGAGAGGCAGAAAGAGAAAGAGACAGAATTTGAAGCAGGCTCCAGGCTCTGTGCTGACAGCAGAGAGCCCGACAATGGGCCGGAACCCACGAACTGTGAGATGATGTCCTTAGCCAAAGTCACGTACTTACCCAACTGAACCCCCCAGGTGCCCCTATTTCCTGGAAATTTTATAGGGATTTTTCTCATCTCTGCTTAAAAATCAGCTGATTCTCTGCCTAATGCTCTGCCCCCCCCCCTTTTGCCCTACTATGAAATTGCAAAATGGCTCTAAATCTGGGTTGCAGGAGCCATTTTACACCAGGATAAACACAGAGAGTCTTGGAGAGTGGACCTAGGGGCCTGACAGAACTGAAATGAGAAGCTGAGGACAACAACCACTCCTGAAAACACAACTGCAGCCTTACGTTAAGTCTGTTTCCCTGGCGGCGACACTGTGAGTTTTCACAGCCAAACCAGAAAACAATCATGGCATTGGAGTTGGGGCGCGCCGGCAACCAGGCAGAAAGCCTGCAGACTGGGCTCTAAGAATTTGCGACAGAGATGTGCTTTTCACTTGATTTCCTATCATCAATATCGAAACACTTAAAATCGCTTGGAGAACAATTTTGTATACTTTTGGAGGCGAATGAGATTTACTGACCTCATCATGCACTATCAAGTGGTTCCTTTTTAACAGTCTGTCCCCTTACACCTTCTTGAATGACACATTTAGTATATCTATAATCACTGGATAAAAGTTAGTCTTTTCCTTTGAATTTTTATGTAGAGCCCCTTGAATGTATTTGGTTTTTCATCTAGTAAGCAAGATTCTTTGAGCACTTCATAATGATTTTAATTTTTAATACCACGAAAATGAAATACCCTTTCAGGACTATTTTTATTTTCCTATTAGTTGAAATTCTTTTTCCCACCCTCTGAAGTTTCTGACATTATCACTGAGTTAGAAATCTACATGACCCGTTCAAAGGCTACTTTTTGCTTTTTAAATATCACTTCTCTATTTGTCTGTTTTCTGTATTTTTTAAAAAAAATGTAATGTTTATTTATTTTTGAGAGAGTATGTGTGAAGTGGGGAGGGGCAGAAAGAGAGGGAGACACAGACTCTGAAGCAGACTTCAAATTCTGAGCTGTCAACACACAGGCTGATGCCAGGCTTGAATTCATGGGTCTTTGTGAGAACATGACCTGAAGTCAGAGGCTTAACCAAATGAACCACCCAGGTGCCCTGTATTCTGTATTTTTATTCTTTCATTTGTACAAGTTGCTTGGGCTTTCACTTTGATTCCAGGGCTCCAGATACTAATGGGCATTGTAGACACAGTCCATTTTATTACTATCCCACAACTGAATATATTTATTTCAGTGGAATCCTTTATTGTGTGGGTCTTAACAAGGTGCAAAACTGAGCTCTACCTAATCCCTAAAAATTAAGACATGTGTATCAGTATGGACTCTGTGAAGGATTTTCTGTTCCCATCCAGTAACTTGAACCCTGAGAAGCGATACAAAGATGCAAAGAGATTTAAAAAGTATTTTATTCAGAGTCTAGGTTATGGAGTATACAATGGGAAAATGACAATAATCACATAATGATCAAACTGATACAGTAGTCCTTTCTTTGCTGCCTAAAATTTTCATATTAAGGGCCCATTTGCTGAGCCTAGTTCTTTAAATTTCTAATAATTTTGAGCTACCTAGTATACTTTTAATGAAATTTAAGTTAGCCAGAGTTTGGCATAATGCACTAAATAATTTAGAGCTCTGCTGTGTTAAGCCATAATGGAGTCTGAGACAAAAAGAAAAATCAGTAATACTGATAATATATTTATTTGATATTATCTTCATCATGAATCCTTACATTAGTTTTATTTCTTAAAGCATTTTCATTAAAATATTATTCAGGGGTGCCTGGGTGGCTCAGTCAATGAAGTGTCTGATTCTTGATTTGAGATTCTCTCTCTCCCTCCTCTTTCTCTCTGCCCCTCCCCTGCTTGCACACATATTCTCTCTCTCAAAGCAAAACAAAACAAAAATAAAATAGAATGTTATTTATCCTATGTGTGTGTGTGCGTGTGCGTGTGTGTGTGCGTGTGTGTGTGTTTGTGAGGTCAGCTAAATACCAATAATGCAGTCTATAGAAGGCCTAAGAATATTGAATGAACACATCAAAGCAATACAGCCAATGTAATATAGTTGGAGAGTCTTCAGGGTTATTAAACATGGAAATGCAAGACACTGAGTATCTTTTGGCTTAGTGCATATAATTAGGCCAGATCTCATTTCTTATTCCAAATTTATTCTTTATTTATTTGTTTTAGAAATGAAGACCTACACACTGTGTGATAATTTTGTCATCTGGAGGCAATTGATCTATTTGTAATGGCCCCCATATAAAATACCACAAATTATTGAATTGCCCCAACTTCGGTAACAAGAAACATTCTAATCTCATAATATCCTTGATAGAATTTTGACTTAAAACTTAAAAAAGGTTTTCAGCACCCTGTTTAATAAAACCAGGCTACAGAGTGTCACTGTTAGCATAAGCTTAACATAGATTTTTACATTTTAGTCATTTTAGGTGCAGTGATTTAAACATATTTTAACATGAAAGAAGTCTTCATAGTGCAGTAGGATATAGCCTTGCCAGGAGATATTTAGAAAACCCTTCCAAGAGAACTCAAAGCAGAACATTTTAAACATACATGCACACATGCACACGCAGACACACACAGGCACATGTCCAGAATGCTAATATATTAACTTTCAGTGAGAAATATTATTGTCACAGGAACTGGGACACTCCCGTCAGTCAAAAGAGGCTGTTGTCATCCTGTCACGGACAAACCACAAGGAGGTCTGCAACCATGATTCTGCCCACCCTGCCAGAAGAAACACAGTTGCTTACCAATGTATTTACAACACACAGTTCAAGTTCCCTCTCCCCAGGTTAATGACTGGATGGGCAGAAATTTGACTCGGATTATTTTTAATTCTGTGCATAAACAAATAGCCACTTTCTTTCTTTTTTTTTTTTAGATGTTTATTTATTTTTAGAGAGAGAGACAAAAACAGAAAAACACACACTAGTGGGGAAGAAACAGAGAGAGAGAGAGAGAGAAAGAGAGAGAGAGAGAATCCATCCCAAGCAGACTTGTGCTGTCAGTGCAGAGGCCCACCCAGGGCTGGACCCTACCAACCATGAGATCATGACCTGAGCTGGAATCAAGAGTTGGATGCTTAACCAACTGAGCCTCCCAGGTGCCCTGTTTTTTTGTTTTGCTTTGTATTGTTTTGCTTTGCTTTTTTAAAATTAAATGTAGCCACCTTCTTCTTAATTGACTCATGCCATCTCTACTCAATGGAATAATGTGTTCTTTTGGGGTTCAGACAAATTTTGATAATGAGGATGGATTTAGGCCTCTATAAACTGACTGCACTTTTTTTTTCATAAAGGAGAAATCGTAGTGTCTTGGATAAAACAACCATCTTTTGAAAATATAAAACAAGTCTAATATTGTTTATTTTATAAAATTTCTAAAAGCAATTTGAAAGAGGATTAATCTAAAATTATACATTGCATGCAAAGCTTACTGTAAAAAATTTACTGCTCACCATGTTATTTATAGGTTGTAAGAATATAGATAGGTCTGCATTCTAGTGATCGACAGGGAATCATACATTTTTTAAAAAGTGTTACATGTGATATTGTTTCTGGGAAAATCCAATTAGCTTATCACCTTTTAAAGCTATTTTTCCCTCTTAACAATAAAATTCTACCTCAACCTCTAAATTACTTCCTATTCCTATTCCCAACCTATTTCCAGTATTTCAAATAATATTCTAAAAAAACATCAGTCACTTCTGTGTTCATATTATGTAGCAGAGAGCTGGATCACCTACATCACTGAGGCATATTTTCTTCCCTCCCCTTCTCCCTCTCTCTTTCCTTCTTTCCTTCTTATTTCCTCTCTCTCTCTCTTTCTCTGCTCCTTCTCTCTCTCTTCTTCTCCTCCTTTTGCTCTATAAGATACAAATGTAACTTAGTGATCTCCTATTTGTGCTCAGCTTTTCTTAGGTTTGTGTCTTAGTTACTTGCGCTGCTTATGGCAGCTAGATTGGGGATGGCAGTGTTATTACACTGCAATCGATGCTTAAGTAGAATATTTTTCTTGTAAAAATGGCATGATTATTAAATAAAATGGAGTCTAAACACCATACACAAGACATTATTTAAGCAAAATACTGCATATTTTGCATTTGCTACCACATGTTACTTGTTAAATACCCAAGAAACACTTATGCATTCTAAACACTGCCTTATTTCTGACTTTGTAAAAGTAAAATTTGGTTATTTATTACCTGACAGCTGAAAAATAGGATCAGGGTGTTAGTCAACGATCTCTTCCCTTTTTCTACAGGTAGGACAAAAAAAATATCCCAGTTTCAATTCAGTTATTCAGTTTCAGCCTCATTAGGAAGGGTTCTGATTTGGAATTTTTATAAAGTAGAGCAACTTCTATATTATCTCAAGGACATGAGGCTTTTTAAAAATAAAAAATGAGGCTTTCTGTGGGGCTTCTCAATGCAGTATACCAGAGATTTAAGTTCTGTTCCCTAAACTGGTATACAAACTCCTGTGTTCGATACTTTCTCCAACCTTAGAGTAAGGAATAATAATTTGGAGGATTTGCATAACAGCATATTCTTTGTGATGAAGTTTTGTTATTACCAATAAAAACAATAGTTCCATTTGCTTAGCATTTATAACATGCCAGGCCATGTGCTTTGTTCTTCATATATAACAGTTAATTTTAATTTACTTTAGTTTCCCTGTAGGAGGCAATGGTAGGTTGACAGATTACTACAATTGCTATTGGAGGGGAAATAAACCGAAGATTTAGTGCTCAGGTAAATTATTGAAGATAATCTAACAAGTAAAGGCACCCTTACTTGAATTTAAGTTTGAATCCAAATACAATGCTTTCTCTATTACTCTTCCAGTGGGGAGAAACTATTATTTGTACATTCCTTTGGAATCCAGTGACTTAGTGTTTAGTGTTTGATATAGAAAAAAAGAAGCTTTCATTTAATGTCCTACTGGGATATGAAATGTGGCAATATGCTATTCAGCTGTGTCTTCTCTAGAGTGAAGGCAATTTCATGATGAAAAAGGTTCACAAGCAAGTTGAATTCCTACCACTTAATAGGTTTGGTTCCTAAAGAATAGACTACTCTCCTTTATGCGAGGACAGGATGTCTTTGGATGAAGTCCTGATTAATAAGTTATAGCCTAGTAGTCATCATTCATTCCCTTCTCTAAGAAGGTCTCAACGTAACCTCTCCACAAAGTGGTACATAGTTCTTCCAAATCAAAACAGCTTTTGTATTAAGTTGCAGGAAAGATCTCTTTGGATCTGTTTAATGCAGATAATTTTGACTTATTAGTTTAACAAACTGATCAATTAAGCTCTCCCAGCAGCTAAAAGAAATTTTAAGGGTCCTCTGAAAACTTTCTTATTTAATACAACTATACCCTCACATAAACACTATAAGGAAATGTTTTTAAAAATCTGATGAGAGTTCATTATATTACAGCTGACAAGAAAATTTGAGTATTTTTGTGTCACACATTTTAATAATTAGAATTTTAAGCAATGACATTATACCAGGATATATTAAAATTTTAGGTATTTTATATATTTTCTCAAACAGTTATAGCATTCACCCCAAAATATAGCTAAGAAGGTTTATCATTTGAACATTAAATAGCAATTTAAAAATTACCTATGGTATTAGTAAACACACATTTTCTCACAACTTTTACTTAGTTTCTGAGAGTAATCATAAATATTACCTAATGTTTGGTCTCAGCTTTTAATAAGTGGGCTCAGACTTATAGAACATGATAAATGTAGCCCAATTTGAGTACTGTGGTGCACATAATTAAAATTCCAAATCACTGCTGTCAAGAACTTACCTCCTGGTCATCCTTCCTTATTTATAAGTCTTAGCTCTTAATGTTATCATCCCTGGTGACTTTACTCTTCAGATGAATATTTTAGCTTCCAAGTTCTTCACATCTATTCTAGTGACCTTTCCTTCTAATTTATCTTCTGTACCTACTTACGTAGTTAAATCTTGGAGCTAGTCACCAAAGAACAGTATAATCTAATCAACAATTTAAAAACTCCACTCTCCTGCCACAGTGTTCCATTTGACCTCATTTACTCCAGTAACTGATTGTCATAAGATCAAAAAGTTTACTTCATTGGGGAACCTGGAAGATTCAATTGGTTAGGCATCTGGTTTTTGATCTCAGCTCAGGTCTTGCTCTCAGGACTGTGAGTTCAAGTCCCACACTAGGCTCCAGGCTGGGTGTGATGCCAAAGTTTAACTCACTGAAACCACCAAATTCTCATTATCCATAGCCTCTTTCTAGGTGATTTCCCAGACAGACAAAAGTTAAAAGAATTCATCACCACGAAACCAGTATTATAAGAACTGTTAAAGGATATTCTTTGCATAGAAAGAAAAGACCACAAGCAGGAATGAAAGAAAAGGCAGGAAAGAAAAAATTTCAAAGGTACCTAATATAAGTAGATTAAATTCTTTGAAACCAGTATAGAGGTTATGCAGAAAAACAATAAAATCAAAGTATATCAATAAAAACTAGTCAAGGGATTCACAAAATAAAGGGATGTAAAATAAGACACCATATACTGAAGACATGGGGATGGGGGTATAAAATTTAGTGCTTTTAGAAGGGGTTCAAACTTAAGAAGCTATCAATGTAATTTATACTGCTTTATGCATAGGTTATCACACATAAATCCCAAGGTAACTGTAAATCAAGAGCCTGTAATAGTTATGCAAAAAATAAAGGATCGGAGTGCAAGCATATCACTAAAGAAAGCCATCAAGTACAGGGGAAGAGAGAAAGAGAAGAATTATAAAAACAACCTAAAATGAGTAACAAATGAGCAATAAGTACATATCTATCAATAATTACATTAAGTGTAAGTGGACTAAAAGCTTCACTCAAAAGAGAGCACGACAGAATGGATAAAAAGCAAGACCATCTATATGCTGCCTTGGAGACTCATTTAAGACCTAAAAACACATGAAGATTGAAAATGAAAGGATCAAAAAACATTTATCACGCAAATGAAAGTGGAAAGAAAGCTAGGATAGAAATACTTATATCAGACAAAAAACACTTTCCACTTTAATTTTTAAACTTCTTTTTAAGCTTATTTATTTATTTGAGAGAGAGAAAGGGAGAAAGGGAGGGAAGGAGAGGGGGAAGGGAGGGGCAGAGAGAGAGGGAGAGAGAAAATCCCAGACTCAGTGCTGACATGGAGAGCGATGAGGGGCTCCAATCCATAAACCATGAGATCATGACCTGAGTTGAAATCAAGAGTCAGACAGTTAACCAAATGAGACAGCAACGTGCCCCCAAACAAAACACAATGGAAAACAATGACTGTTAACAAGAGACAAAGAAGGGACACTACATAATCATAAAGGTAAAAATTCAACAAGTAGATATAATAATTCTAATAATTATGCACCCAACATGGAAACACCCAAATACATAAAGCACCTAATAAAAAAACAGAAAGCAACAGTAATACAATAATAGTAGGGGACATTAACACAACACTGATATCAGTGGATAAAACATCCATGAGAAAAGAAACAAAGAAATATTGGATCTAACAGATATATTCAGAAAATTCTACCCAATAACAGAGGAACACACATTCTTTTCAAGTCCACATGGAACATTCTTCAGAATAGATTACACATTAGGTTGCAAAACAAATCTTAACAAATTCAAAAAGACTGAAATCACATCATGCATTTTTTTCTGACCACAACACTATGAAACTAGAAATCAACCACAAGAAAAAATATGGGAAGAACACAAATACATTCCCACTAAACAATGAATGGGTTAACCAAGAAATCAAAGAAATAAAAAAAATACATGGGTACACACGGAAATGAAAACACAAAATTCCAACATTTTGAATATGCAGCAAAAATTGTTATAGAAGGAAGATTATAGCATACAGGCCTTTCTCAAGAAACAAGAAAAATCTTAAATAAAGAACCTAATCTTACACCTAAAGGAGCTAGAAAAAGGAAGAACAAGCAAAAACCCTAAACCAGTAGAAGGAAGGAAATACAGATTAGAGTAAAAATAAATGAAAACAAAAAATAAGCAAACAAATAAGCAAAAGCACATAATAGAACAGATCAATATAACCAGGAGCTGGTTCTTTCAAAAGATCAATGCAATTGATAAGCCTTTAGCCAGATTCATCAAAGAAAAGACTGAGAGATAGAGAGATGGAGAGAGAACTCAACAAAAATAAAATATGAAGAGAAATAGCAACTAACACCACAGAAATACAAAAGATTATAAGAGAATATTATGAAACGTTATATGCAAATAAATTGGACAATTTAGTAGAAATAGGTAAATTCTTAGGAACATAGGCCTCCCCAAACTGAATCAACAATAAATAGACAGTTGGAACAGATGATTGGTAGCAATGAATCTGAATCAGTAATCAAACAACTCCCAAAAAGCCCAGGAAGAGATGGCTTTACTCAGGAAGAGGCAAATTCTACCAAACATTGAAAGAAGAGTTAATGACTATTCTCTGTCTCTGTCTCTGTCTCTTTTTTTAGTTTATTTGAGAAAAAGAGTAGAGAGAGGCGAGAGAGAGAGAGAGGCAAAGAGTGAAGAGAGAGAGAATCCCAAGTAGGCACCATGCCAACAGTGCAGAATGCGATGCAAGGCTTGAATTCTCAAACCCTGAGATGATCTGAGCCAGAATCAAGAGTTGAACACTTACCTAACAGAGTCACCCAGGCACCTAAATGTCTATTTTCAAACCACTCCAAAAAATAAAAGAGGAAGGAAAACTTTCAGATTCATTCTATGAGAACAGCATTACCTTGATACCACAACCAGATAAAAATCATGACAAACAAGAAAAGAACTACAAGACAATATCTCTGAAGGACATAGATGCAAAAATCCTCAAAAATTATTAGCAAACCAAATCCAACAATAAATTTTAAAAATCATTCTCCATGATCAAATAGGATTTATTCCTAGGATGCATGGATGGTTTAATATTCACAATTTAATCAACATGATATATCACATCAACAACAAAAAATGATAAATACCACATGATACTTTCAAAAGATGCAGAAAAATATTTGACAAAGTAAAACATCCATTCATGATAAAACCTTCAACAAAGTAAGTGTAGAGGGAATATACCTCAATGCAATAAAAGCTGTATACTAAAATCTCACAGCTAACATCAAACTCAATTGTGAAAACCTAACAGTTTTCCCCCAGATCAAGAACAAGACCAGGATGTCTACTCTCACCACTTTTATTCAACATAGTATTGGAAGTCCCAGCCACAGCAATCCAACAAGAAAAAAAAAAAAAAGGATTCCAAATTGGTAGGGAAGAAGTAAAATTCTCACAATTTGCTGATGACATGATACTAAATATAGAAAATCCTAAGGTTTCACCAAAACTATCAAAACTGATAAATGAATTCAGTAAGTTTGCAGGGTACAAAATCAATATACAGAAATGTTTTGCATTTCTATACACTAATATTGAAGCAGTGTAAATAGAAAATTTTTTAAAAATCCATTTACAATTACACCAAAAATAATAATATCTAGGAATAAACTCAACTAATCAAGTGAAAACTTGTACACTGAAAACTATAAAACATTGATGAAATAAACTGAAGATAAAAGAAACAAATAGAAACATACCCCATGCTCATGTATTAGGAAACCCAATATGTTAAAATGTCCATATTCTCCAAAATAATCTACAGAGGTAATGACAGTTCTTGTCAAAATACCAACAGTATTTTTCACAGAACTAGAACAAATAATCCTAAAATTTGTATGAAACCGAAAAAACTGTGAATAGTCAAAGAAATCTTAAGAAATAACATAGCTTGGGGTATCATAATTCCAAAACTCTAGTAATCAAAGCAGTATGGTATTGGCACCAAAGTAGATATGAAGATCAATAGAACAGAATAGAGAAAACAGAAATAAAAAATAAATTCAAAATTACATGGTCAAATAATCTATGAAAAAGGAGATAAGACTATGCAATGGGGAAAAGATAGTCTTTTCAACAAATGGTGTTGGAAAAACTAGATAGCTACATGCAAAATAATGAAACTCACCCATTTTCTTACACCATATACAAAATAAACTCAAAATGGTTTAGAGACCTAAATGTGTGATCTGAAACCATGGACATATTTTTAGGTCTTTTTTCTGGTTCTATAATTTTTTTTTAAAATTATTTAAATCCCAATTAGTTAACAGATAGTGTAACAATGGTTTCAGGAGTAGAATTCAGTGATTCATCACTTAACATATAACACCTAGTGCTCATCCCAACAAGTGTTCTCCTTAAGGCCCATCACCTATTTAGCCCATCACCCCACCAACAACCCTCCAGGAACCCTTACTTGTTCTCTGTATTTGAGAGCCTCTTATGGTTTGCCCCCACTCTCTGTTTTCATCTTATTTTTCCTTCCCTTCCCCTATGTTCATCTGTTTTGTTTCTTAAATTCCACATATGAAAGAAATCATATGTTTTTTATCTTTCTCTGAGTGACTTATTTCACTTAGTATAATATCCTCCAGTTCTATCCACATTGTTGCAGAAGGCAAGATTTTACTCTTTTTCATCACCAAATAATATAACGCACAATATATATAATCACACATTTTATAATATTACATATTTATCAATTCAGAAACCATAGAAATTTTAAAAGAGTACATAGGCAGCAATTTCTCTGACATCAGCATAGCAGCATTTTACTAGATATGCCTCCTGAGACAATGGAAACAAAAGCAAAAATAAACTACTGGGACTACATCAAAACATAAAGCTTTTACACAGCAAAGGAAACAATCAACAACAACGAATGATAGCCTACTGAATGGGAGATGATATCTGTAAATGGTATATCTGATAATGCGTTCATATTCCAAAAATTAAACACTTATACAGCTTGAGACCAGAAAAAGAATAATTCAATTAAAAACTGATGTAGGTGCAGAAGATGGGGCACCTGGGTGGCTCAGGTTGGGTGGTTGGTTGGATGTCTGATTTTGGTTCAGGTCTTGATCTTGAGTTCACAAATTGAGCCCTGCATCAGGCTCTGTGCTGACAGTTCAGAGCCTGGAGCCTGCTTCAAATTCTGTGTCTCCCTCTCTCTCTGTCTCTCCCTGCTCATGCTCTGTTTTTCTCTCTCTCTCTGTCTCTCTCTCTGTCTCTCTCTCTGTCTCTCTCTCTCTCTCTCACTGAAATAAGTATTTTAAAAAATGGGCAGAAGACATAAACAGACATTTCTCCAAAGAGACACATGGATGACCATTTCCATGTGAAAAGATGCTCAACATCACTCATCATCAAAACTACAATGAGATATCACCTCACACCTCTCAGAATGGCTAACATCAAAATTACAAATGAAAAGTGTTGGCAAAGATGTGGAGAAAAAGGAGCCCTCATGCACTGTGGGTAGCAATGAAAACTAGTGCAGGTACTATAGAAAACATTATGGAGTTTCCTCAAAAAATTAAAAATAGAATTCTCCTGTAATCTAGTAATTCTACCACTAGGTATTGACCTAAAGGAAATGAAAACATAATTTGAAAAGATAAATGCACTCACATTTATTGTAGTATTATTTAAAATAGCCAGGATATGGAAAACAACCTAACTGTCCTTCCATAGATGAATGAATAAATAAGTGGGTATATATATATTTAACAAAATATTAGCCATAAATAAGAGTGAAATCTTTGCATTTACAACAACGTCAATGGATCCATATGCTTTCATTAATACTTGGAATTTAAGAAACAAAGCAAAGAAAAAAAGGAGAAAGAAAAATAATCAGACTCTTAAATACAGAAAACAAACTGGTTGCTGCCAGAGGGGAAGTTGCTGGGGAAATGAATCAAATAGGTGAAAGGCATGATGGGCATTGAGTAATAATAATTTGTTGAGTCATTATATTCTACACCTGAAACTAATAAAACACTGTATGTTAATTATACCAGGACTAAAATAAATAGGTGATAGACAGGCAGACAGATAGATAGCTTACAGTATGTATAAGTACCACGTGCTAACCGATTGCGCCACTGGAGCTCCAGATTACAGTATGTAAAAGGAATATTTTGCATAGTAATAAAATGGGGGCTTTTAAATTTCACTTCCTCGAAGGAAAAAACTAAATAGGCAAAGGTTTTGGTTTTCTCCATTTTTATGAGGGCACTTACATTTAGAGAGGACACATAATTGCTCAAAGTGAAAAAAAGCAGAAATCACTTGGACCCAGATTTCTCTGATGACAAAGTAAATGATTTTTAAAATTTGCCATTAAAACAAAATATTCATATTACTTGCATTTCCTCAAGGTCAGTTACCCCATTAATTCACTATGTCCTAAAATTCAGTGACTTTAGTTTGGAATCATTATAGCAAAGTGTGCGAGGGCATATGATTAAATATTCAACAGATCTATATATACTCTATATTTATACATTTATTTATAACCATATTTATTTTATATATGTACATTAACTGGCATTCTTTCCTATCCTTCTACTTTATTTCATTTTTCTTAGCGATTGTAGATCATCTTTCCCTCCTTTGCATTGCTCAATATGTTTTATACTTGTAGGTGTTCTGGGCTATTGCTGGGATTTGTGTGTGTGTTTCCATTTATCATACTATATTCAAGGATATTTCCGCTGTATGTGGAAACAGGTAGAATTGAGGCAGGGAATTCTTGCAGCATAGTAATTCACTAGTCTATTATCAAGAACTTTTACTCAAAAGGATTTGTAGAGAGGTCTTGTATATTTTACCCTTTCATCTATATTTTCTACCACATGCGTGACTGGGAATTTGTCCAGCTCCAGCCTTGGTCTCTTTGGGGTCAGTATGAGTATATATTAATTTGATGCAGGAGGAAAGGACGAGAGTTTTATTTCTGAGAAGCTAGTAATCATTGTACATTTTTATTATCTGGGACACAGAGTGGTGCTCATCAAAGAGGACACTAATGAGACTGAGTACCTCTAAACTTGTGGTTGTGTTTGTCACCTTTCCTCAAAAAGGAGTGGGTACATTTTTATTCTTAATATGACAAAAAAAATCTCAAAAGAGGGGAAAAAACTGTGCTCGAATAGCAATGAAGAAGTAGTTGCTCTACATGACATTTTATTTCTGGATGGCTAGAAAGATCAATGTACTTGCCTGGAGCTCATGAATTAATATCCTCGGCTATCAAGGAATGAGACATTGGGCACAGTAACTTGTTCTTCATTGCTAACTTCTTGTCATAAGTAAAGTAATAATAAGGTGGCTTTAGAAAAGGTGTCACCCTTGGGATATACCATTACTGTATCTTACAAATCAACTAATAACTGCAATACATGGTCTTACATTTTCTGTACAAATGAGACCATTTCTATTAGGCATTTGGAAAGCAGAGGCTCTGGGAAATTCAGCCTTAAAAGTTGTATTTTTATATGTCCAGAGGTCATCACAGTTCTATCTGGTTCAGTGAAGACCTTATTCTGGCAAGAAATTAGCCTGTATTGCTGATGAATCATTTATTAAATCTCAAGAGCAATAGTTTTACCAACTGTAAAACTGTGTTCTGAGAACAAATCCATTAATGTAAGTATTTGTTTATTCAACAACTATTTATTAAATATTTACTAAGGTACAAAAACTGTGGTAGACATTATGTATGTACATAGAAGTTAAAATAATTTTAGAGTTTAGTAATTATGATGGTAATAAAAATGGGTCTGTGTGACAAGCGTAATGAGAAAATACAAGCAAAAAATTGTAGAAAGCAGGCTTTTGATTTCACAAAAGTAAAACCAGATTCATGGAGCCTAGGATGGCCAAGGGGAAGGTACACAGCTTGTAACATGATAGCATATTAGAAGTCTAAAGACTGTGAGACCTGAAATATAGGAAGGTACTCTAGGTATATGAACTTATCTAAAATCTTTCTGAGAACCTAATGATATAATGATTTAAAATGAAATAAACCCACAAAGGCAAAGTGAATGGAGTTGGCATTCTGGGGTAGGAGGACATATTAAAAGGCTACCAAGAAGAAACCATAAGAAGGTGGAAGGAAGTAGGTGGAGTAATAACAATCTTGAGAGGAGGCTTTAATCATTCCGCTCTTTACAAATAATATATTTAAATAGTTTTCCAATGGTAAGATGCTTTCTTATTATTGTCTCAAATTCTCAAACAAGTCTTGTAAGGTGAGTAGAATTCTTCCAACTTAAAGAGTGGAAAATCTGAGGATCTGAGATTTTAGGCCATCTAAATGAATAAGAATAAAAACTCAAAGATGGGTGGAAATCAACTTTCAATGATTAACTTTTCCTTTATTTAATAACTATTAGTTGAACACTTACTACATCCCAGATACTGTTCTACACAGTGAGATTGGTATGGTGAAATAAATATAATTTCTCTTTCCATGAATTTATTTAAAGTTTTTTGACTTTAAGTTAGATATTTGCAACAAAGCAGAAGATATATGTAAATTTTAGAGTATAAATATTTGCAGTATAAAATCCACACATATTCATATGAAGACAAGCTAAGTGATCCACACTGTGACATCACCAAAAATTATTCCACTATATCCTAACTGACTACCTTATAGCATATCCTGGAAAGAAGGGAAACACTATGTCTAATATATAACAGATTTGCACCATGCCCCATTTGGGGTAAAGATATGGACAAGTATTTGCCTTATATTTGTGATATATATATATATGATTTCTTAATATTTGATTATTATTAGACTCCCTTTAATTTACAGATTAGGGGAACCTGGGTGGCTCAGTTGGTTAAGCATCTGATTCTTGGTTTTGGCTTAGGTCATGATCTCATGGTTCATGGGTTTAAGCCCTACATGGGGCTCTGTGCTGCTGACATGGAGTCAACTTGGGATTCCGTCTCCCTCTCTCTCTCTCTGCCCCTCCCTTTCTCTCTCTCTCTCTCTCTCTCTCTCTCAAAAATAAACATTAAAGAAAATTTTAACAAAATATAGATTCAACTCAGTAACTAAAGGAAGAAATCCATGTAATTTCAAAGGACATTATTTGGATTTGTTAACTCTATCTGTGATGTTTGATTTCTTTCCTTTCCTTTTCTCTTGGATTGAGTCCCATAAAATATTTGCTTCCACCCTTCCTCTGAACCTACACTTAAAAATTCTATCAATAATCTTCTTGTGGCTGAAAGCAAAATCATTCCACAGTTCTGTTACCCCATCCTTAAGATTGATGTTCGGTCCTCTTTCTTTTAATTATTTTTTGAGAGAGGGGAGAGAGAGAGAGAGAGAGAGAGAGAGAGAGAGAGAGAGAGAGAGAGAGAGGATATCCTAAGCATGCTCCAGGCTTGAACCCACAAACCACTAGATTATAACCTGAGCTAAAGTCAGATGTCTAACCGCCTGAGCCACCCGGTGGCTCCTGATGTGCAGTCCTCCTTGAAACATTTTCATTATTGAATTCCAGGGTTATCATTCTTGCCTGATTTCTCTCTGACTCTTCAGGCCACTCTTTTCTTAGCCTACTTTTCTGGCTTCTTTTCATATCCTTAATCTCTAATAGTGAAGGGGTCCAGAGCTCACAGTGATTTGACCTTTTCTTTTATCTGAACATCTCAGTCATCTGGTTGCATGAATCTACTACAATCTACATGTTAATAATTCTCAAATTTAGGTAGCCCACAGTCTCCCCTGAATTCCCCTCGACTCTCCTCCACCCCCCACCCTTAGACTCTCTTCCACACCCCACCCTCGGACTTCTTAAGCTTAATATGTCCAAAAGATGGCTCTTGATATTTCCCCTACACACCTTCTCTGCTCCAAGAGATCTGTATGACATGCACCCAACTCTTATATTTGTTTCCTATGACTGCTCTCACAATTTACCACATGTATAGTGGCTTAACAATGCAACTAAAATTTTTCACAGTTCTGGAGGCCAGAAGTTTGAAATCAAAGTGTGGATAGGACTTCATTCCCTTTGAAGGTTCTAAGGGAGAATCTAGTCCTTGTCACTTTCAGTTTCTTGTGTCTACCATCATTCTTTGGCTTGTGGCTGCATTACACCAGTCTCTCCTAGGATTACATTCCTCTTTCCAATTTTGTTTATGGGTAAAATTTTTTCAATGGAAGAAAAGGATTGATTGTGACTTGTAAAGGATTCATGGGGGTGCCTGGGTGGCTCAGTCAGATTAATGTCCGACTTCAGCTCAGTTCATGATCTCAAGGTTTGTGAGTTCAAGTCCCGTGTCAGGCTCTGTGCTGACAGTTCAGAGCCTGAAGCCTGTTTGGATTCTCTCTCTCTGCCCCTCCCCAGCTCCCTCTTTCTCTCTCTCTCTAAAAAATAAATTTAAAAAAAGAAAAGAAGAGAAGTAAAGGAAAAGAAAAGAAAAGAGAAAAGGAAAGAAAAGGATTCATGACTGCATTTAGCATTTAGGATCCAACTGGATAATCCAGGATAATTTTGCCATCTAAAAAGCCTTAATTTAATCACATTGGCAAAGACCTTTTTTTCCCATGCTTTTTGCCATATAAGGTGACATTCCTGGTGTCAGGGATTAGGACATTGATACCTCTTGAGGGGAGACATTTTTTTAGCCTAGCACAACCTCTTTTAGGTCTTCACTGAAGTATCAATGCTTATGCAATTCCTTTCCTGACCACCTTATTTAAAATTTAGCACTCACCACCACTGATGCCTCTATGCTCATATCCCCTTATCCTTTATTTTGTTATCTCTATAGCTCTTATCACCATCTAAAATAATTATATATAGGGGTGCCTGTGTGGCTCAGTTGGTTAAGCATCCGAATTCAGCTCAGGTCATGATCTCCTGCTTCTGGGTTCGAACTCTGTGTAGGGCTCCATGCTGATAGCTCAGAGCCTGGAGCCTTCTTCAGATTCTGCTTCTCCCTCTCTCTCTCTCTGCCCCTCCCCTGCTAATGCTCTGTATCTCTCTCTCTCAAAAATAAAATTTAAAAATTAAAATAATTATATATATACCAAAACTTAAAGTTTTATACATATATTACATATTACATGTATGTATAATTAAGTTAAAGTTGATGCTTAACTCTTTTCTTACAAGAATGATAAGCACAAGGAGAATAAGCATTTTTTTTGCTAGATTTTATCCAGTAGAGATTAATACCTTGTATAGTGTAGCTCAGTAAATCTTTAGAAAAATAGTTTGTTAAATGATTTGTTATTATCAACTGGTTAACACAAATAGGTTACTATACTGTTGTTACATTTCAATGAAAAGTAATTTTATTCTTCAATTTTCACATAAACAAATTAGATAGGTCCCTAGTAGTATTAGAAAATCTTTATGATACTCACAGATACTGACCAAACAATAAGTGGGGATTACTTTTTATTTTTAGTCATTTAATTTTTCTGATTTATCTTGAAATTAATAAGAGTAAATAACTTTATAATTATATCAGCAGGTATGGATAATACATTTGAGAAAACTGATTATTTCACCATAATTATTCTAATCTACTAGATTATAAGAAGATAGAAATAAATTTCAAATGTTTAAAAACTACAAATAATGAAAACTGCAACTCCTTCTCTAAGAGAACTTCCTTGGACAACCTATTTGTACAAAAAATAGATTAAATCATAAATCTGTATATGTAATTATTTCCCTTTTTCCAGATCTTAATTAAATGTTTATTATGTTTTATATTTGAGTCTGTCATTGTTGCTCAAAGACTTTCAATATTTTCTGTGTTTCTTATTAATTTTACTGTCCCATATGGAAAAGGACACTACTGGGAGCTTTTTTATTTTTAAGATTTTATTTTTAATTAATCTCTACACTCAACATGGGGCTTAAATTCACAACCCCAAGATCAAGAGTCACACGCTCCACTGATTCAGCCAGCTGGGCATCGTCCCCCCCATTAAAAAAATATTATTGAATTATAGTCGGCATATAATGTTATAGTACTTTCAAGTGCACAACATAGTGATTCTATACATTCCACACTTAATTCTTGCTAAATTTTGAACATTTATCTCATAGATTACCAGTCTTCCATCTTGTTGTTCATTGTCCTCAAGTGTTTTTTCCCAACTCTGTCAAGTAAAGTGTTTATTTCTTTGCTTTCTACTTTATTCTACAGAATACTACAGAATGAATATTACTTTTAATTGAGTTCCACCCTGCAAAGTCAGCCCCCTGTTACCTTTTATCATCATCTTATCTTTTATCGCAGTCACCAAAAGATTGCTGCACACCTATTTTAAAACATTTCTTCAAAACCCTAACCAAGCTACAGTATTTTGCAGATCGACACAAAATAAGAAATCATGTAACAAGTCTCCATCAGTTATAGG
The DNA here is from genome assembly GCF_006229205.1 of Suricata suricatta. NCBI lineage: Eukaryota > Metazoa > Chordata > Mammalia > Carnivora > Herpestidae > Suricata > Suricata suricatta. The sequence goes on from NC_043709.1 coordinate 52,927,026, forward strand.
CCTATCCAGTTGCACTCCCTTCATTGCCTATTATTGCTTTACATCATTCAGGGGACAGTAAATTAAATATCTTCTATACTTTCTTATGCTTCTCTCCTAAGAGATAGGAAATGTGTGGGTGATAAGCATGAAATATAAATGAAGAGAAATGAATCTGCATAACATATCTGAGACTTCTTTTAAGAAAAAGAAAATTAGGGATGGATCTGGAAGCAGAGAGAAAATCCTCACATAAAAGTTTCAGAATTCTGCATTCTGTATTATCAGGTGTTTCGAGATTCTAAACTGATGGAAAACTGAGCCCTGCCGTCTCACAAAGCAGAGACCTTCCTACTCTCAATTTATACTTTCTCTGTCCTTTGGCACTGACTTCGTATTATACTAAGAGCTGGTTAATAAAATTTCTCTTGTTGGCAAATATAGAGGAATTCTCATTTTAAAATAATAACATCTCAGACAGTATTTATATTCACTCACAGAGCATGAGTAGGAGAGTGTTTTTGCTGGGTTTTAGTTTTCATATAAACACAGAATGAACATTATCAGTCACCGTATTCTTATGTATACACTAAAAACAGACTGTTGCATGCAATAAGGCAAAATCTGATGCATAAAGAATGTTATTTAATCTTCACAATCTGTTTGCCACCCATCAAGAGATAATCACATAAATGCATTAAACTGAGAAAGTTTGGTCTTCACAGCTTACATTTTAAACCAATTCTGTACGTCAGGGTTTCTCAACCTTGGCACAGTTATATTTTGAGCCAGATAATTGTCTGGGAGGAGGCGTTGTGGTTTTAATTATAGGCTGTTTAATAACCTTAACATCCTGGTCTCTGCCACTAGGTGCTAATATCACACCCGCCCCTCCCCTCATGCATGATGGTAATCAAAAATATCCCAGACACTGCCAATGTCCCCTGAGCTGGGGGAAAGAGAAGGAAGAGACATTGTCCCCAGCTAAGAACCACTGCCATAAGTTAAGAAATATGATTACATAGGGGCACCTGGGTGGCTCAGTCAGTTGAGCATCTGACTTTGGCTCAGGTCATGATCTCTCAGTTTGTGGGTTTGAGCCTAGTGACAGGCTCTGTGCTGACAGCTCTGAACTTGGAGCCTGCTTCAGATTCTATGTTTCTCTCTCTCTCTTTGCCCCTATCCTGGTCATCCTGTTTATCTCTCCAAAAATAAATAAACATTAAAAAAATTAAAAAATGAATATGACTATATCATATTATTATGTAATATGCCTTATATCTGGGTACTTTTAGATTAGATTTTTAAATTATTATCTCAAGTCACAATAGTTTCTTATATATCATCATATCATTCAGATGTGTAAATTATTAACTGCCAGAGTTAGGGATAAATGTGTCTGCAATAGATACCATAAATTGTGGAGTATTTTCATAATCTTACCAAAGAACAACTAACAAGTATTATTTCATTCTATCTTATATGTTTGTATATAGCATAGCTTGTTTCTTAACAAACAAAATTAAAGTAATAGATTACTGATCACTCATTATTGCTTGTAAATATTTAATGAGTAAAAATATGTGTTATATATTTCATGACCTGTCACATGGCTAAGTGAGGATGCTGTTCTCTGATTACACTGCATTATGCTACATCTGCAAACTTATCAAAAAGAAAAAAAGGGTATGTTCTTTGCTGTGTCCATTTTACATTTGGGTATTATTATTTCACCTGAGTTCTATTTTAACATCCTGATTGTTAATAATATAAATGTTACTTCAGGGTATGCCAAAGCAAATCCATAGTGAACAAACTTGTGCATATTTTGGCAAAATAATATGGAGAGAGTATAGTATGAAAAGAAAGTGATAGTATGAACAGCATGTACTCAATCTGATTCAGAATAAGTGAAAAATTCATAATAGAATAAAATTGTAACTTAATATCAAATTCATCCTCTTACTTTTTTCTGTCAAGTTCCCCCCCAAATTGAACACAACTGCTTCTTTTTCATTATTTTACACGCACAACTTTTTGTTTCACCCACTTCCCCTGTTCTCCTTATGCCAATCCATCACGTGGTAAGTGTAGTGATTACTCCTAAGCTGACTGTATCACTGTTTAGCAGAAAATCTTGAGAGGATCCCAGCTATCCACTCTACTGACTTTTAGACTTCATCATTTAAGCCTGCCAGTGCTCATAGTAGAATGCTAGGTCATATTGGTAAGTTAGATTTTTTAAAAGCTTAAACACAGACAATCATATATGAGATTTAAAAAAAAATGGCTACTGAAAGCAAATGTAAAAAAAAGGATAAAGAAAAAGTAAAATTAAAACTAACATAATCTCATTCATTTGTAACTTGTAGAAAATTGACAGAATATCTGTATTGTGCTCTCTAAGTGGTGAGACACATTAGTCTAGTTTTCTGCAGAAACACCGAATCACTAACATTTAAGATGAAGCAAAACTGCCCTAGCCTTAGCTTTTCATACATAATTCATTTTAGCCTTCTCTGTAAATGTATAATATCCTCAAGTCAAATATCTGAAATTCCTAGGAAATTTCCTTTTGGCTTCCCATGCTTTGCTCTTGATCTCCCTGAAACCATAACTTTCCGAGCTGCTTCATTTCAACCTGTTGAATTGCGTGGCTCGTTCAGGACCCGAGCTAGACCTGCTCCCACTACTTTCAGAGGCCTCTCCCTTCTGTGCTCCAGGGTGACCATTTTACCGGCTTCCTGAGGATATTTCTCACAGTTTTTGTTAAACTAAATGCTTTCATGAACCAACCATAAAGTAAACTTCTTAGTACAAAATCATGTTTGTTCATATTTTCAATCTTTTCTTACTACCCTTCACACAGTAATGTTCAATAATTTGCTGACTAAAGAAATGACCTTATTTAATAATTGGATCTTTTTTAAAGTTTGTTTATTTTGAGAAAGAGATAGAGAGAGCACAGGAGCAAGCAGGGGAGTGACAGAAAGAGAGGGCGAGCAAAAATCTCAAGCAGGCTATGTCCACATCAGCAAGGAGCCTGATGCAGGGCTCAAACTCATGACCTGAGCTGAAACCGAGAGCAAGACACTCAACCAAGTGAGCCATCAGGTGTCCCCGATGATCTTTTAAAACTAATCATTAGAACATCTTTTATGAAGTATAGTTTTCTAATATTTAATTTGTTTATATAAAAGTGCAAAGATTTGAAATATGTCTGTTATAAAAATGACCTTTATTAAATATTATAGGAAATCATAGCCATCTTAGAAAACCCTGTATATAGATAAACACACATATATATATCATTCTAATTGTGGGAAGTTGATTTTTTTTCTGTTTTGTTAATTCTCATGTGTTAAAAATATTTCATTTAATCCATAACTTTTACTTTTCTCCATCCCAGATAAAGATAAAATATATATTTTACAAGAAGCTATTGCTATGCTAATACCACTCCATTGTTATAGGAGTCAACCTTTTTCATTAAAAAAAGTAATTGAGGCAGGTGGTTGGCAAAGGGGCTAGATGGGTGATGGGCATTAAGGGGGGCACTTGTGATGAGCACTGGGTGTTGTATATAAGTGATCAATCACTGAATTATACTCCTGAAATCAATATTGCACTGTATGTTAACTAAAATTTGGATTAAAATTTTACAAAAAGGAAGGAATTGAAATGTTAATAAAAAGTACCCAAAATAAGGAAATACGAAAGAGGATGCCTGTGTGTCCTTTGGATGTTCTTCCAGAACATTATCTAGCAGTCCCACTCAAAGAATTTTTTTCCCCCAGGGCAGCTTTGGCTTTGTTTAACTTGCTATTTACCATTGATTAGATAAGCTATGCAGTTGTAGATTTTATCTAGTCAGGATTTAAATGATTTCTGTTTGGAATTAAAACTAACCCTGTATTTATCTGAAGTTATCAACTGCTTCTTAATCTGATTTCATGATCTTCCAACATTCTTTCCTGGGCAGCAAAATATTCTTCAAATGGCCTTTGACTAAGTTTTGCCATTCTTTAGTTTTAATTTTGAATATTATACTTTTACATTAGTCACCTCTGTCACAAAATTCTAAGAATGTTTCAATGACACTGAGGCCCCTAACTACATGAGTTAGGAGTTGAGTTGAAAATGAGTTGATGCTAGATTAATCTTGGTTGTAAACGATATTCTTGAAGAAAGCACTAAAAGACCATTTTCAAAAGGGTCTTTGGTTCCTGAGAGGAATGTTGGTCAATTAATATTGATTTGGATATGGAGAGGGAGAGGAGAGGATGTGGGGGAAGGGAGAAGAGCAGAGACTAGGTTTATTTTATGATTTTTACGGGGATATATTCTGATACAATTAACTTTAAAAAAGCAAAAAAGAAATCACTGGAGTTTATGTGGCTTTAATTTGTTCATGCACTTAAGTCAAGTTTTAGAAAAAATAATCAAGATTTAAGAGGAATAAACACTCTCCTACACCTCTCTTGTGGGAAGAAATCACTTGTAAGTGTGAGAGAAGATATTCATACTGGGAACATTTATCAATTAACTGCTGTCACTTTGGGGAGCATTTCACTTAAACAAGAGGAAATATATAGGTACTCAGTTTGAGGCTTCAAGGATATATTTTTGCCTCATATTCATGGAAAAAATGCTCTCTCTCCAGTGGTATTGAGTGCAAACCAAGTTAAGCATTTAATTTTTTTTTAATGTTTATTTATTTTTGTTGGGGGGAGGTGAGGAGGGACAGAGGAAGAGAGAGACAGAATCTGAAGCAGGCTCCAGGCTCTGAGCTGTCATCACAGAGCACAAAAGGGGGCTCAAACTCACCAACCACAGGATCATGAACTGAGCCAAAGTTGTGAGCTTGACAGATTGAGGCAAACAGGTGCCCCACATTAATTATTTTAATACACAACAGTTTAGGACTATTGTGAGAGCAAAGTACTGGGGTGGGGGGAGATCAAGAACTGAAAGATATCTAGTTGAATACTTCTCCTTTTTTCAACAGAGTGTGGGTAATTTAGCAATCTTATAATGGCTTAATAAAGCTTTAAAAAATCATCTGTGAACTTAAAATTCAAACTTTATGCTTTATATTTTGAGACTCATTAATGAATAAAAGAATCACTTTATGCTGATTTTGTTGGCCATATTTGTTAAATGACCTGTATTGAACTAGTTAATTCAGGTACTGAAAGGGTATGACGTTGATACTAGAAATTAAAAAAAAAATCACATTCTATATAAAGTTTGCATTAAACTGGTTTCTCTAGGTCAAATCCCTGAGTATATTAGGGCTTCTGACCTTGAGCCACAGTCATGGTGCATGGTGGTTACAGTGATGTTGGGAGCTATTTGAATTTACCGGTAGAGTGAAAATTCCTGGAGAGGGTACGGCAAGTTTGCATGGTCTCTTGCCCCTAGATAGCTCCCAAAATCTACTCTCTTGAAACTTTTCATTTATGCTTGGGCACCAAACCTCAGAATGCTTTGCTGCTTAGTGTCAGGAGAGGCCTGTCCCCCTGCCCTGTCTCTGAGGAATGAAACTCAAGGCTCTTTCACTCTCTCTTGCCTACACCATCATCCTTCAGGAGAACCCTGGACCTGTTGGGACTGGACTCTGGCACACTGAAATGAGTCTTTGACTCACATTCTTTTCTTGCCTCTTTATGGCTCAGAACAAAGCTGATATGTCATTTGCAACTATCTTTTCCCATTCAGTTGGTTGCCCATTAGTTTTCTTGATTGTTTCCGTTGCAGTGCAGAAACTTTTTATCTTGATGAGGTCCCAATAGTTCATTTTTGCTTTCATTTACCTTGCCTTTGGGGATTTTTTTTTTTTAATGTTTTATTTTTATTTTTGATACAGAAGAGACAGAGCATGAGAGGGGGAGGGTCAGAGAGAGGGAGACACAGAATCTGAAACAGGCTCCAGGCTCTGAGCTAGCTGTCAGCACAGAGCCTGATGCGGGGCTCGAACCCATGAAGGTGAGATCTGACCTGGGCAGAAGTTGGAAGCTTAACCAACTGAGCCACCCAGGCGCCCCGCCTTTGGGGATGTTTTGAGTAAGAAATTGCTGCAGTTGAGGTCAAGGAAGCTGTTTCCTACTTTCTCCTCGAGGGTTTTAATGGTTTGCTGTCTCACATTCAGGTCCTTCCTCCATTTTGAGTTTATTTTTGTGTATGGTGTAAGAAAGTGGTCTAGTTCCATTCTTCTGCATGTTGCTGTCCAGTTCTCCCAGCACCACCTGCTAAAAAGGCAGTCTTTTTTCCATTGGATACTCTTTCCTGCTTTGTCAAAAATTAATTGACAATGAGAAAGAATGAAATATGGCCATTTGTAGCAAAGTGGATGGACCTCAAGGGTGTCATGCTAAGCGAAATAAGTCAGGTGGAGAAAGGCAGATACCATATGTTTGCACTCATAGGTCTAACAGGAGAAACCTAATGGAGGACCATGGGGAGGGCAAGGGAGAAAGAGAGTTGGGGAAAGAGAGGGATGCAAAACCTGAGAGACTATTGAATACTGAAATTGAACCAAGGGTTGAAGGGGTAGGGGGAGGGGAAAGGGAGATGGTGGTGATGGAGGAGGGCACTTGTGGGGAAGAGCACTGGGTGTTATATGGAAACTAATTTGACAATAAACTATTTAAAAAAAAAAAAGAACAATGCTGAAGTGCTCAGTGAACAATGCTCTAGTATTACTACCCTCTTTCTTCCCTCTATGGTTAGTCTTTCCCTAGGGGGCTGCTAATATGAGCAATATAGAGAGTGTACCGGGGCGCCTGGGTGGCTCAGTCAGTTAAGCCTCCGACTTTGGCTCAGGTCAGATCTCACATTCGTGGGTTCAAGCCCCGCATCAGGCTCTGTGCTGACAGCTAGCTCAGGGCCTGGAGCCTGTTTCAGATTCTGTGTCTCCCTCTCTCTGACCCTCCCCCTCTCATGCTCTGTCTTTCTCTGTATCAAAAATAAATAAAACATTTTAAAAAATTAAAAAAAAAAAAGAGAGTGTACCAAAATTCCTTGTCTGGCAAAGACACAAGACACTGAGACTGATGTGGGAAACAAAAGCAAAAGAGAAAAATAAATAAATATCCTTACTTCTTACAGCCCATCGACAAGTCTTTAAAACAGAGTGACATTCCTGTAGGAACTCAGCTGCCTCCATAAGGACACTTCACTAAGAGCAAAAGGCAATCTTAGCTTAACATTTTCCTGACTTCCAGGATCCTGTGAGTCTACTTTAACATATAAAAATTCCTTTGGAAACTTCTTTGGGGATCTCTATCTCCCAAATATGTGTTAACAATCATCTTCCAAGCATATGGCCCACTGATATACATCTCATGACTGAAGGTTTACTAAACAGTGATAAATGGCTTTTTATTAACAATAGCTAGCCCTCTCAGGGTCCTGGAAACCTTGTTTCCAAAATACCTTGAAGGCTTGTGTTGTTCCTAACCTCCTCCCAATTTGAAAGTATATAATTGGCCACTCTTCCCTAATGCAGCTCTTCCTGCCTATAGATCCTTTGGCTTTAATAGGCAAGTCCCCATGCTTTAACAAAACCTCTTCTTCTCCTTCTTCTTCTTCTTCTTCTTCTTCTTCTTCTTCTTCTTCTTCTTCTTCTTCTTCTTTTTCTTCTTCTTCTTTTGCACTAAAGATGTTCAAAGAATTCTTTCTTGGCCATTGGCTCCAAACCCCAAGATTTCCACATCAATACCACTACCCTTCTATTGGTACAGACCATATCCCATTTATAGGGATCTTCCACTATGAACAAGGAGGAGGATACTCTGAGACCCACATCATTTAGGCACAGTTAATGATGCTCAGGATAAAATGACATGATGTCTATATTCAGAACTTTAAAAAAAATGTTTATGTATTTTTGAAGGAGAAAGAGACACAGCGTGAGTGGGGGAGGGGCAGAGACAGAGGGAGACACAGAATTCGAAGCAAGCTCTAGGCTCTGAGCTGTCGGCCACAGAGCCCATGTTGGGGCTCAAACTCATGAGCTGCGAGATCATGACCTGAGCTAAAGTCAGTTGCTTAACCCACTGAGCCACCTAGGTGCCCCCATATTCAAATATATCCAAAAACTATGTATTAATGTTCTACTTGATGTCATACTTAAAGGACTATTAAAAAAACCCCACATTTAAGGACTTGGATGTATTTATACTGTTGATATGCAGAATTTGTCATAACAGATATGCTTTGAATGGCAATTTTCTAAGCAAAGATAAATCACACTGAATTCTGACACCAAAATATGGTGAAATATCAAAGTATGGTAGCGACTGGAGTTAAAAATGTGTAGTGACATGTAGCTCTAAATACAATAAACCTCCTCCCTCATTATTTCTCCCAAAATATTAACAGAAAATAAAAAGATATTTATTAGAGACTTAAATCCTCATTTCCCAACTTTTTCTATCAAAACCATTGTTATCTTGAATCACAATAAAGTCAGGCATGAGATGAACAAATTTATGGAAAGAACTCTTATTCATGGAAAAAAGGACATGGAGAAGAAGCAGAGCAGGACACAGAAGAGCATGGATTTCAGAGCCAGACAGTCTAGTTTAGAAATCCAGGTCCCTGCTTACTAGTGTGTCATTTTACACTAAACAGAAATGAAATAGGAATTCAGTGACTTGTGCAGTGACAATAATAATAGTACACACACCTTAGGGTTGTTGGGAGAATTAAGTGGGTTAATATATGTATACAGAGCACTTAGAACATTGTGTGGCACAAAGTAAGTCCTTTAGGAATGTGTGATACCATTATTATTGTCATTATGCATTTCAGTTTGCATATTGAGGTGCACTGTGTTTCACTGTAAATAGGTCTTCTCTTTCCCACTCTTTCTTTTTTGGCAGACACAGAAAATTTCCCTCAGGTACCCACTCTTCTTTCCTTCCTTCTCTCCTTCCCTCCCTCACTTCCTTCTTCCCTTCCTTCCTTCCTTCCTTTCGTCCTTCCTTCCTTCCTCCCTTCCTTCCAGTAATAGAACTTCTCTCCTGCCAAGCTTGAGAAGGAACATGCTGGTGACTATTTTTCCAAACTCCCTTGCTAATAGGTAATGCCAAAAACTTTCTGTAAAGCTTCCCCTCCTTTCAATATCCTCCCACTTCCTGGGGATAGAATACAGATATGGTACTGGTGACCTAGCTTCAACCATGCAAATAAAAGAAACACTGGGGGACTGAAGAGAAATTATATAGAAGGAGCCTGATTCCACAGATGGTTTTGTGAATCTGAGCCATCTACTGATCCTTGATCACCTATCTATATTTAGCCAGTGACATTAAAATAAAGACTTCTATCTTATGTGAACAACTACATTTTTTATCTTTGTTCATAGCTACTAGCCTATATCCTAAGCAAATCATCTCTGTCTGTCTCTATTTTCCCATTTATAGATTAAAGTTAGTCACTTTACATACAGGGCTGTTATAAAAAGAGAATGCTTAAGGAAAAGGTTTAACAGGAAAACTGGCATATTATGTTAACATTCTATTCTGAAGGTAGACTCATTCATAGTATCATTATATTATTCATTTGCTCTTTGTGTATATAAAATTTTGCATATCTGCTTTCCTTTCTACAGCCTATTTAGTCTTTCAAATTGAATCTCCAAAAACAGGGTAAATAAAATTGTCAGCTCTACCATATGTGATGTGATATTGTATGAATTTGAAAGATCATTTAGTCCATCTCATAAATAGTTTTTGAAAAAAAATTGTTTGGTCAAATCTGATTAGAATACTTTATAAACACTTTGCACACCTCCATCCTTTTGAAATTTTCAGTTCTCCTTAACACATTAAGGTCTGGAAACTTCCTGCAAAAAGGAATCTGCTTTATATCTTGCTGCATTATGTGGTAGATGTAATGCTTGAGCTATGAACATGTTTTCTTTTTATAATGTGAATTAATGCCACACAGGGAAGTATTATTATGAACACAGTCTAAGAAATGATTATCAAGTCCAAAGTGCATTTGAAAATGTGTAAAAACATTTCATTTTCTCTTTGTCACAAGACCGGGTAATGGCAATGGCATAGTGAATGAGGGTCAGGGACCCACACTCCTCAGCCCCACTGACCAACATTGTGTCCATCGAGAAACACTGACTTCTACTCTACTTCTTTCAGGGAACTTGTGGACAGTTGGAAGGGATGTTATTGATAAAGGGCATGTGTTGCACCTTGAGACTGAACCCAGATCAGATTTCTTATCTGGAACTTTTTCTGGGGTGAGATTTTATGATTTAGATGTCGTTATGCCTAGTAACCATGAGTGAATTCAACAATTCCTCATGATATGTGTTCACATTTTATAAAGATCTCATAACTTCCCCACTAAGATTTTTTCTTAGTATTTATTTTCAGATATAATTTTAAGCACTCCAGAGACATTACAAGGCAAAATGACTCAGAATGTTTCTCGATACATTTTTTTTTAGTGAATGAATATCTCACTTAATAAATTTACTTATAACTTAGTAAATATGATACATTTTCTTATAATGTTTCAACTCATAAAATCCTGGTGAACCCATCTCTTGCTATTTCATGTTTGGTCAGGGGTTTTTGTTTCTCAAGGTATTGAAGGAATGCTCTATAGATATTCTAGAATCTATGATTGTATTTCCAACAGTTTTTATATCCTGATTTTTTGTTTTTGTAATGTTCCCCAGTCTTCTAGAAGTTCTGCCTACTACTGAGATAGAAGAGGATTAGAGTAGGGAAAGGGAAGAATATGTTCAGTGTAGTTGTAACAATTTTCACCAACCAGTACCGTAAAGTAATGAAAAATGTGACCATAATATTTATCATGTTGCAAATAAAATTAAAAGTTTATGTACACATTTTATTTTCAATAAATGGAATACTTTAAATATTTGCATCTAAATTTCCCATAATGATGTGATTACAGGGACTGATATCAACTTCATATATAAATAGTTCTATAAAGTCTAAGATGGCACATAATAGCTTTATAATAACTCCTCAGATAGCAATGACTTTGCTGTGACTCAGTGACAAAATGAAATGGCTTGGCTGATGAAGCATCATAGATTCTTCTCCTTCCATAATGTTATATATGCCTGCAAGCTTGGTTCACCCCATCACCATCCTCCTTATAACATAAAACCAACTGACAAGTTAAAGGAATGATGCTCCCATAAAATGTCCTGAAACCCTGCTTACCATTATTAATAGCAAATGATTCCTTTTGAAATAAAAGAGGATGTCAGGCTATTATTGGTTATCCTTAAGTCTTTTTAGTAATCTTCTAGAAAGATGGTTTTCTAGGACAGGTTATTAATTAAAAGGCTTGGGTTTTTCCCCTTTCATAAAACACATCAGAGAAAATTTTGATGAGCTATACTCTCTAAAATTATGAATTAGTGACACTTTTCCACTGCTATCATTTATAAATCACAATTTCAGGTAATAAGGCAATATCATATTTTTAAGCAAGGATTAAAGATTAGTAATGAGACCTATAAAGTAACTAGCATTAATGGAGATAGCTATTCTGACCTAGGGCCTCAAGCCGTTCCAAAGTCAAAATGCTAATCAGTTTTCTCTTGAGTTATATGAATAAAAATATTTTATTATAGCAAGTGGAATTTTGGAGATGTTTCTCTTATGATATAGCTCAACTGTTTAATGATGTCCTATTTTGTCCTAAGATAACAATTCTCCAAGATGCGCTACTTTTGTGAATGTAGACAGATACATGCCCGTCAGCTTTGATCTATCATCTCTGCAACTCTTGATAAGTTTTGCTTTCATTGTCTGCACAAAGACCATTTTCTCATTTCAGTTGGGTCGATGGGGTTCCTTAGTATTATCTGCTCAATAGCAACTCAGTTATTAGGTAGAAAAAGTCAGGCTTTCATCAAGTCGAGACAGAATCATGTAATTGGGCAGGTGGGAGGAAAAATAAAAAGTGTAACTAAATCAGGCATTTTCCCATTCTAAGAAGTATGGTTTATTATCCAAAATCATAAGCTCGTTTTCTGTCCTCCTTAGGGTAGAAAATAAATACATATAGCTTCACTCATGATTCTTTCATTTGTAGAGCCCAATGAGAGATGGAAAAACATTTACATAGATAATAAAACTTTAACTATGATTAAGAACATCAAGAAGGGAAATTTGCCACCTCTACCTTCTCTTATTATGGCCATTTATTCTTGTGTCCTCCTTCTTCCTAATCTGTCATTATGTTGGATGGATGCCTCTAAATGACACATAAGAACTATGGTAAAACTGACAGCATTGGAATAAATAAATTCTGTTCCACAAAATGAAGCTATTAAAGGGTGCTGGAAAAAAACATTCCACTAAATATGAGTGCATAAGATATTATAGGCAAGTTTATAAAAGTGCAATGTGTATACTAACCATAAGTGTCTAGAAATTTCTTTAGTTTGGAAAACTGAAATATTAAAAATACTGTTTATTAAGCAATATGTTCCTTATTTTAATATATCTGTTAATAAGGCATTAAAGTTTCTAAGCTGGCTGTGTAGAACATTGGAACACAATAGAGTAGAAATGGGAGAACTTAATTATTTACATGGTTTATAAAATGGCTAATATTAGTGAAATAGTTTATCTAAATCATTATGAGGTTTGAGGAAGGTCTGAATAGATTCATAATAAGAAATTCAAAGAGGATGGAAAGTGTCTCTTCTGTTGTAAGTTAATACACAATTTATGACAGAGGTCAGTAGTGGAGGAATTGAGCTTTGGCCAAGAATCCTATGCTTCACTGCTTTACAAATAAGGGCACCATATGTGGTAAAGTGTCTGTGAGGAGAGACACTACATTTATTTCAGATGCAGGAAAAATTGTTACTGAAATCTTTTGATAAAAAATATATATGTATACACACACACACACACACACACACACACACATATATACACACAAAAGTGTTCATTTCATACAAACATATTTCCAAAGCATAATTCAGTCAATAACTTTTAATTTTTATATAGTCTTTTTTAAAATGTTTATTTATTTTTGAGAGAGACAGAAACAGTGTGAGTGGAGGAGGGGCAGAGAAAGGGAGACCCAGGATCCGAAGCAGACTCCAGGCTTTGAGTTTGTCAGCATAGAGCCCAACATGGGGCTTGACCTCACCTACCATGAGATTATGACCTGAGCTAAAGTTGGCAATTTACTGACTGAGCCACCCAAGCGCCCCTCTATAGTCTTTTGAATATACAGGCATCTAGTTATCTCTACACATAGTTGAATTCTGTAGTTCTACTTCATTATTCATGGTTAGTTTGGTCATTTTCCCCTAGTGCTCAATTTCTGACTCTCAAATGTCATAATTGTACTTGAGGTAATCAGTCATTTATTGTTTCCCAATGATGAATATTTTCATTTTACAAAGCAGGATGATATCTCAAATATCTTACTTTTATGTAGATGAATACCCTTGAAAGATCTCCAAATTAGTCAATGGATCAGTCAATAAATATGCACCTAGTACTAGTTATATGCTTGGCATTCTGCGAGGTGAAACAAAGTGAAGGTAAGAATTGAGGAAAAAAAAGAAAATCAGATGTTTTACTTACGTATTTTACATGTTACACACTTTACTGCTTACAACAAATACTCATACAGAACATAATGTATTGCTGGTACTATATTAGTTACAAGGGATAAAATAGTGAATATAAAATCTTCTCTATATTTTTGAATACATATTGATCAGGTGAAACTAATGATAAATAGTAGCAGTAGTAAATATAATTATTACTGTTTTTGGATAATAAACAGGGTTCTTTGAAAATGTTTTGTGGAGGCAAATCCTACTCTAATAGTGAAAAGGATGCAGAAGGAGTAATTAGAAATCATAAAAGGGGTGCCTGGGTGGCTCAGTCAGTTGAGCATCTGACTCTCAGTTTCAGCTCAGGTTATGATCTCAGGGTTTCATAGGTTTGAGCCCTGCTTTGAGCTCTGAGCTGACAGTGAGGAGCCTGCTTGGGATTCTCTCTCTCTTTCTGCCCCTCCCCCTCTGCCTCTCCCCCTCTCATGCTGTCTCTCTTAAAATAAATAAATAAATAAATAAACTTAATAAACAAGAAAAAAGAAAAGAGGGTGTACTTCCTGGGAGTTGTGTAGGGGAAGGGAGAGGGAAAAGGATAGTCTGTTAGAAGATGCCAGCATTTTTTAAACTAACTAGCTTACTAGTATTTATTCACTTTCTACTGTATTAGTCACTGTCCTGGGTCCTGGGGATACAGCAGTGAAGGGGACAAGAAACAAGAATCCATGTTCTTTATACTCTGGTGAGCAGATGTAAAAAAACAACTATGTACACACAGAAGGAGAGATCATGATAAATGTTACAGAGCTAAAAATCAGAGGAAGGATTTAACAAGTACTGGGAGAGGTAGTTATTCTGAAGAACACTGTTCAGGAAGGATACTATCAGTGGTGAGGTGCCATGTGAGTCACCAGAAAGAAGTGAGTATAAACTACGTGTCCACCTTGGGGAGAAGCATTTCAGACAGAAAGTACAGCAGTGTTCTCAGATACAACAAACTGGAGTATAAAGAAAATTAAAAAAAAAGTTGGGCCAGGGCCCCCGAGCTAGTTGAGAAGGAAATGAGATGAGAGAGACAAGGGGAAGTCAGGCTGTGCACAGCCTTTGAAGCCATTTTGAGGACTTTGGTTTTTACCAAAGTAAAAAACCAGAGAGAACAGAGAGACTTTGTGAAGTTCTGAGCAGAGTAGAATCTTTATGTGACTTCTGTTTTAACAGTTTTAGTCTAACTACTCTGTCAGGGAAAGCCTATGGTGGGAGGAAAAGGGGCAAGGGCAGCAAGATCAGTGAGCAGATTATTACAGCAATTCAGGAAACGGATGACTGTGCCTTTTATCAGAGTCAGAGTGTGTGATGGTAGAGTTGACCAGATGAATGTAAAAATTTGAAGTCAAGAGAGAGTCTGACTCTTGTGAAAATTTGAAAAAAGCCTTAAATAACTGGTTCCTATGCAGCTAGAGAAAAGCTGATAAGAGAAAAGATTGGATGGCTGGAGAAAGAGGCACAGCCTACTTGATGAAGAATCTTATAAGGTATGTTAAAGATTTTATCAAGTGCCCTGGGAATCCACTGAAATATTTTAAACAAAAGAGTTAATAACTTACCCTCTGAAAACAGCGTGTGTTTATTATCACAGCTTCTGTTGGTGGGAGTCCAGCCACTACCCAACTAGTTCCTCTGATAAGGGTCTCACAAGATTGAACTTGGGATGTTGGTTGGCTACAGTCCTTTCTGGAGCTAGGGATCTTCTAAGGTCATTCAGGTGGTTGGCAGAATTGGACTCCTCACAGTTGTAAGACTGAGATATAGATGCATACATCAACTAATTGGCCAATCTACAGTTTGTATATTGAGCGGAACGCTATGGCCTTTCTAGTCATGCTGGTCTCAGCATTTTATCTATAGTAGATTAGAGGGGAACAAAGATTTACTAAGACAAGCTAAGCAACAATATGCCAACTGAGACCTTGGAAATTCAATTCTATTTAGAAGACCACTGATGAGGCTTGGAGGGCAAAGAAAGAAAGGATAATAAAAAATGATCCCTAGACTTCTGACATAATAACTGAGTGAATATATGGTGTCATTATATAATCCAGAAAACTCAGGAAATGTAAAATGACTGAATGGAGAGAAAGGGAGAAAATAATGAGTGAATTTATATACGTGTTGAATTCAAGGCTTCTGTGGGATATACAAGTGGAAATGTCCTTTAGGCAGTTGTGCATCTAGAGGGAAAAAATATAGATAATAAGTGGAAACAGGGAGTTAATAAAGTTGTCCAGGAATAACATGTAGCATGAAAAAAGAGAGAGTAGGACACATATATTCAAGTGATAGCTGGAAGAAGGAGAATTTGTCAAGTTGATGGAAGAACAGGCAGAAAGGGTAAGAGGAAAATCAGGAGAGTTTATTGTTACTGGAGGAAAGTAAGGGGGTTAATTTTCAGGAATGTGAAATTGATTAATAGTGTTAAGTGTCACTGAAAGTTAAGTGAGTTTATAAGTTGCTTGTTTGATTTAGTGACGTGTAGAAAATGGATGGTTTCTTCCAGAATAAATGAGTAAAATAGTATGAGGAAAGTAAATCTTACCTCAATGAAGTGCAGGGAATAGGTGAGTTATTGGAGATTATAAAAGTAGTTTCTTCTTTCAAGATACTTGTCCATGAAGGATAATGGGAGGGGTAACATGGGTAGAGCTAACCTTGAAGGACTTTTTTTCCTAAAGATGTAAGATGCTTGAACATTTTATGATAGAGAAAAAACAAAAAAGAGAAGGATTGAAGATAGAGGGGAGAGCAGAGATGGTCAACAAATGCAATCTTGAGAGGCTGAGAAGGGACTAGATCCATAGCACAAGTAGAAGATTTGGATTTAGATAAGACTGGGACCCTTCGTCAAAGGAAAATAGCAAAGGCAATATGAGATATCTATCATATACATATAGAGTTTCTGCTGAGACAATGAGTTGGTTTCCTTCTAAAAGTTTCACTCCCTCTACCCCCTCAGGGAAGTAAGAGATGATGGAATATGCCAGGAATAATTGTTTTTAGCATTAACTAATTCTCTCCTAAGCTTCATTAATGCATTGTTCATTCTTTCAACTATGTTTATATTATTTCTATTTCACAGACCAGGTGTTGTGGTAAATTCAGAGAATATTGCTAAAAATAAGACAGCACTCCTCACAAGTTGCACACTTTGGTGGAGGTTCCATTGTATCAGAAAAGTATAAAACTATATTCTAGTAGTGATATTCTACTAATATTCTAGTAGTAATATTCACAATATTCTGGTAGTGATAAAAGCTTGCCTTTATGGGAGAGGTATAACCTGGGTGGGATCAGGAAAGAAAAGAAGTAGGATTTGAAGAAGGCACTGAGTAGGTGACTAAAGATATTATGGACTTAACTGTTTTCCCCCAAATTCTTATGTTAAATTCCTAACCCCTATAACCTCAGGCTATGACTATATCTGGAGATAAAGACTTCAAAGAAGTGAGTATGTTAAAATGAGGACAGGGATTCAATAGGACTAATGTCCCTCTAGAAAGAGGAAGAGACCCCAGAGGGGTGCACATACAGAGGGAAGGGCATCTTGAGGCCACGCCAAGAAGGGAAGCCCTTCTGCAAGGTAAGTAGAGAAACCTCAGGAAAAGTCAAGTCTGCTGACATCTTGATCTTGGCCTTCCAGCCCCTAGTACTATGAGAAAAGAAATTTCTGTTGTTTGAGCCATCAATGTGTGGTATTTTGTTAGGGCAGCCTTAGCAAACTAATAGAAAGGGCAACACTCATTCCAGGTGGTGAAACTTTAGTGTCACCTGGAGATCTCATTAAACTGTAGACGTTGATTCAGTAGGTCTTAGGTGTCACCTAAAGCTCAGCATTTCTGACAAGATTGCAGGTGATGTCAAAGTTGCTGCTTAGAGGGTAACTTACAGTAGCAAGAGTACAGAGCTGCATGGCCAACAAAATAAGCACTAACCCACATGTAGTTAATGAGCATTGTAATTATGGCCAAGTTTGAACACAGACATACTTTCAAAGACTGTAAACAAACAGTAAAATATAATAATAATAATAATAAACAAATTATATTTATATTAGATTTTACCTTATTTCTAGTAACTTTAACTACACATATTAATTAGAATTCATATCACTTAGAAATCCTAATTTCTACTGAAAACTAAGAATCTGTAAGGACACAGGTCTGAACCAAACAAATATAATTTGTTTATTATTGATTATACCTTGAATGGGTAACAATCTCAAATATGTTGGGTTGAATAAAATATATCATTTTATTATTTAAATTAATGTCACCAGTTTCTTTTCTTTCCTTTAATGAGCCTCCTAAAAAAATTATAATTACATATGAGGCTCACATTATATTTCTGTTGGGCAGTATGTTAATCTAAGGAAATGATTCATCTGTTTATTGCCTTTTCTATGGATTTTACTTTTTAGATTTTTGTAATGTGAGATGGAATGTGAGATATAGATCTCCTCTTTGGTTATGTGACATCTACATACAATGAAATATTACTCAGTCTTCAAAAAAGGAAATCCTATTATTTGCTACAATGAAAATGAATCTGGGAGACATTATGTTAAGTGAAATTAGTCAGGCTGAGAAGGACAGGTAATATATGATACCACTTCTATGAGGATCTAAAACAGTCAAACTTTCAGAAGCAGAGCCTGGAATGGTGCTTGCCAGGGGCTGGGGGAAAGGGGAAATCGGGAGGTGTTGGTCGAAAGCCATAAATTTCAATTTTACAAGAGGAATAAGACCCAGAGATCTACTGTACAGCAGAGTGACTCTGGTTAAGAAGACTATATTGTATACTTAAAAATTTGCTAAGAGGGTAGATCTTACACTAAGCATTTTTATCACCTAATAATAACAACAAAAATAATAATAATAAAGAAGGGAGGAGGGAACTTCTGGAGAAAATGGGTATATTTAAGGCATAGGTTGTAGTGAAAGCTTCAACAATCTGTACGTATCTCCTAATTCATTACGTTGCATGCATTAAATAAGCACAACTTGTATGTCAGTTATACCTCAATAAAGTGGTTTAAAAAGACAAAAGGTAAGTTGAAATATGCAAATTATTAGGTTAATGTTGGAAAGTAACATTTTTCCCCCTTTCCAGTTTCTTCAATTCCAATGATCTGTGAAACTATATAATCTTTCCTGCTTTATGCATCTCTAGTCGTGCTGACTTTTTACTGTGTCAAAGAAAGGAGCATATTAAATCATGGGTTTATTTAAGCCCATTTTTCTCTACCTTCTGTGTTAATTTAAAGCTTTTCTTTGCTTCTACTCCCAGTGAAATATGCAGTCTAATTCCCTTTGCCTTGAATCATGTTAGCCTTAGTAACCTGCTTGACCAATAGAATGTAGCAGAAGTAATTTTCTTGGATTTTTGAGGCTAGGTCATAGGAGATCATGAGGCTTCCATTAGACACTCTAGAGACATTTTGTGTTGGAGCTCTGAGATCCAGTATGAGTAGATTCTTCAGCTGGACAGACCAAAAGGAAACACCCTGTAACTAAATGGAGTGGAAGAAGATCCCACCAAAGCTTAGCTTTCTAGCAATCACTTCTGAGGACCTACCTCTATGTAAGCAAAGATTCTCTGGACCCTTCAGATGAGACCAGCCCACCAGGTGAATATCACTGAGTGACTTCCAGTTGAGAATCAATCAACCAAACCCTGGATGAAATATTGATCCACATAATATGTAATTAAATGATTGTTGGTTTAATCCACTAAATTTGGGAGTTTAATTATTTAGTAAGAGTAAAAGAACATCATTTTTTCAAAGAGAATACCATTTGTTTTGCTGAGCTACTAAGTTTTATTTCACTAGGTACCATAATGGGTAAACAGAATTTGGGCAACTGTAGCAGATTATGTTTAACAGGATGCCATGAGTGAAACTTTAGTGAGAAGAAGAAATATTTAATCATATTTTTAAAGCAGTTATGTAGTGTGATGTACTCTCTCATTCCTCCTTAATGTTCTTTAGTATAGATTTCCATAACTCTAATGTTTTTGGAAGCAGGCACTTTGTTTTTGTTTTTTTAAGATGAGGATATGGTGAGACTAAATGTAATATAAAAAGAAGACGACGATTATATGGGTTACAAATAAAATCACAAACCAGGATCATAAATAATCATCAAGTCAACACTCATGGAACATAAAATTATAAAGTGATACCAGAACATAGAGTCAGAGCCCTTTTCAAAAATTGTTATGCATATTTAAGTGATTCACCCATAGTTCTTAGCTTACTGTCATATATAAATGAAAAAAATATGCACTTATTTATATAGATATAGACACTTTCAATTGTACTTCATTATTTTTCCTTTAAAAATTCCCTTTCTCTACTTATGTTCCTACTGAGATTTGAATTATGCTTTTAAGCAGAATAACAATTCTAAAATACATAAAAAAGCCATTATGTTTTAAGAGTTGTCTTTAGCTTGATCATTTCTGTGTTCTAAATTTTTAACATCACTTTTACTTTATTTTGCCTACTTTATACTTGACCTACCTTTTCCTTCTTATCATAAACACATGAAGCTAGTCACGGCATTTGAGCAAGGAAAATAGATTCCGTCTAGTATTCCACTGGTTAAAACCTTGTTTCCCTTGTTCCTCTCCCCTGCTCAGCTGTCATGGTCCATCCTTCTTCTTCTCACACACATTCACCTGCCGCCAGCTTATCTCCCAGAGCACCCTGACCCTCCTTATCTCCCCTTACAAACCTGCCTTTGGGTTCTGTTTTCTCTCCTATCCCCATTTCGCTACATGTCTAATCATCAAGAAGGGCATAGATTTTAAACTAATTTTTTCAAAGAATAAATAAATCATGTGCACATGCAGCCTGAGAAAGGTACCTCTAGCCGTAAGAATCATGGGAACGCACACACACGCACACACTTTCTGAATATTGCTATTTTCATGTGACAGTTTTTAGTTTTTGGATTTAACTTCCTCCAATTATAAAATTGAGATATCTGTTCATTTAGGTGAGTGCTAAATTTATCTTATGCTTTATCACCCATCAAAATAGGAAACAGAGTGTTTCCAACATAGTAGCTGCTCATTAGCCTACTTGTTGATAGACTAAGATTTATGTTTTGAGGAAAAGGAAAAGGGGATCCGCTGAAAATTTCTCAAAAAAAAAAAGCCGGCAAAAAAATATTTGTGAGATTTATGTTAGAAAATCATAATTTTGAAAAAACCAAATGACACTTCAGTGTCATGTATTACTAGTGCTGAATATTCCCTGGAAAGGAGGTTATCCATGTATACCTCAAATACAGGTAAAATCCTGTGCCAGAACACTGTCTGGATGGTCTACTCCCTGAGGCTACTTCCAGTGCCAATCTCTACTTTAATCAGGATCCAGGTAAGTTCAATGATAGAACAGATTACATGACATAGATGTAGGCAGGGTTAAGAGAACAGCAAAAATTACTGTGATTAGGGTTGAAGGAGCAAGGGGGAAAAAATATGTGTACAAAGTCCACAGAAAATTGTAGCAGTGAAAAGGGGGACCCCTGGTGGAAGTCGGAGCTCCTAAGGGAATACAGCTTCTGTTTCTAAAAGGGTGCTGAAACACATATATTGAGATACTTGATTTTTTCCTCCTTTTCACCTATCTTAAATTGAGTTACAAGTTTCAGGTGATTTTATACTATAACTAACTTTATTTAAAATATTTCATTTGTTTCAGTATATGACATAACTAGATGAGAAGGGATTTAGATATATTTAATTTATATTTAGATATAACTGAAAGATAAAGATTTTGACATAACTAATTATTATTTCATTTAATTCATAAAGAGACCTGTAATAGAATTAGTACTAAGGAAAATTCCTTTTCCTTTACTGGAAAATATTGATAAAAATTTCAAAGATGTGCATTTGTTAGCAGGATCCTGTTATAATTTTATCAAAACACTAGAAGAGAGGGCAGTATAATAACATTTTAATTAGCATGTCAAATGGAATAGAATTTTCAGTTTGGCCCCACACTGACTTCCAAACTCATTAACTGTTAGAAAGGACATGCATTCTTTTGAAAGAACTCCTCTTTTAATCCCATCTTTAAAAATGATGATCACAGATTGTTTGGCTGGCTCAGTCAGGTGACTCTTGATCTTGGGATTATGAGTTCGAGCCCCAGATTGGGTGTAGAGATTATTTAAGACAAATAAACCAAGTATAGAGATTATTATAAACAAACAAACAAAATAGTTGTGCCTCTTTTATGTTTTGGAACACAGTAGGTACACTGAAGAAGAAATAAATACTTAGGGGAGGCAAAGACAGAATATAAATTGCCCTGACTCTTAAGTACCGCATGTCTCAATAATCTTACTTTTTTATATTAATTTACCTCACAATGTTTTTTTAATGTGTCTATAAACATATTTCTATGAAATAAATACAGAAAGGAAAACTTTTCAAGCTGTGAAATAAATGTACAATATGTTCTAAACAAAATAGTATTAATCCTGGAAAATTCTAACTTAAATTTTAGTTCACCTATAACTTAGTTAACTCACTTTAGGATGAAAGGGAAAAATAACCATTATAGTTAATAGGTAGATTTGTTTAACAGAGAAAAAAACCCTAATTGATAATTAGTAGAGAGAATTTTAGCCTATCTTAAAAGTTAATTTCCTGACTCATCCTTTCTTAAAGCCTTTTTATAATAGACACACACACACACACACACACACACACACACAAATTCACCCATCTTATTCACTTTAATGACTTGGTGAGTGGTACAACTTATAACATGGAAGACAAGGATTATTATTGGTCTTAATTAGCAGGTACCTATTTTTGAGCAGTTTTCATATACCAAGTACTGAGCTGGTCACACAAAGGGAAAAAAAATCTATGAGTCTAAAAGTCAGTTTAATTATTATAAGTTAAGATGGGTTTGTGTGTCTAATGTCTTCTTGTATATTAAAATCTTCAGAATAGTCATTTGCTTACATGATTATACATTCCTGGTGATCTATCCATATTTCCAGAAGCTCATCTACATGCAAAGTTACTTTACTCCTCAGATTCTATCACCCTATGTTTATCCGAGTCTGTTAAACACGCCTCTTGGCAAAAACAAAGCTTTCAATGCAGTGCACTTTCCTAAAAATCTTTCTTATACCAGCATCTTAACATTCCTGAGAGCCATAGGAATAAAATCATGTTTGATTTCTCACTCTCTCCTTTGACTTTGTCATTCAGTCCATCACTATCTTGTCACTTTGCCCTTTGGGACACTGCTGAGACCCACTCATTATTCACACTGCCACAGTCTTTATCTAGAATTCATTTACCTTGTGCCGGGGCTACTGAGACAGCCTTCAAGGTAGAGACCTGTCTTCAACCTCTCTCCTATCCAATTTATTCAACCCTCAGCAACTGGAATTATTCCCCTCAAAGCAACATGACCTTCCTTCTCATTATCCTGAAGTAGCTGCCAGCCGTGTTTCTTCTCAAGTCTAATCTTTTGATCCTTGCCTTCAAGGTGCTTGACCTTTCAGTCCGCCATTACATTATCTGTTTCGCTCTTGCCTAAGCGGTCAGCTCTTCAGGACAGACCTGCATACTGACCTCCGGGCGTCTACCCCACTTAGTAAGGCACTGAGGTGTTCTTCTTCCTATGGAATTGGCTCCTAACTATTAACTTTATCTTTTTCTCTTTCAAAATTCTGCCCCAGGCTCAGTTTCTTCAAGTTGCTTCCTTCCAAAATGTTTGTGTAGTTTAATAATTTATTTGTTTTTCAAGTTTCTCTTTTAAGTGTCTCTAAAGGGCTGATTACTAGATTCTTTTCATATATACCAAAGACGCATATCAACAAGTGGGAGCGGGTCAGCAAGTGAGATGTGACCCGCTTTGCAGGATTCTAAGCAGCTGTTTTGTTGCCCCACAACTTCATTGGTGAGCTCCCATCCACCTCGAAATTGGATCTGTAGCTAAAAATGTTTGACTACCTAATCTACATTTTTTCTTTCTTTCCATTGTTGTCTTTAATTTTAGAGCTTCATTCCTAATATATTACCTAGCAAGTATACATGTATTTTGATTGTGAAGGCATCTGTTCAACTCTTTAGTTTGAATATAAAGCTTTCAACATGAAATTCGTATTTTAGGCATCAGCACATGAAATAGCTTTTTTCAAGAGTACTCATCTGTCTAGTGTTTTTCATGTAAAAAATTATGCAGAGTTTCCTTGGCCTACTTGTGCCTTCCTCTGTTTATATGCTGGGCTGGGCTCCAATCCTCTAAAGCTGTCAGGACTCAGGCTAGTTACTGCAAGCCTTCCACAAATGTGAGGGTCTTACTTAGCAACTTATTACTGCCTCACCTCAGCCTCTGATTTTAGGTTTCCAAAAGCCTAGGAATGAAACAAAAACTCATTTACTCTGTAGTAGAAGGTGATCACAGAGTCTCAAGCAAAGCTTAAAATGGTCTTCTTGATGAATTGTATGCCATGTCTCACTGTGAGTGGCTGAGCAGGAGTGTTTTGAATAATAATGATGCTGATGATAAGAACAATAACTACCATTTATCACATACTTTCTGTACAAGACTGACCTCCCATTGAGAGTTTTACAGTGAATGTTTCTGGCATTGCACTAGGTGCTTTGCACAGATTACAACATTTAATCCTTATAAAACTCCTAATGAGGCCATTTAACAGGCAAAGAAACTGGACTGCTGAAAGGTTAAATAACTTAGAAAAGATCACACAGCGAGTGAATGAACCAGGTTTAACTGACTCTAAACCCTACGTTCCTAAATAGTATGCTAGAAAGTCAAAATATCCAACTCTTCTAGACATGCTGATGTATGGGAGAACTGGAAAAAATTCTTGGAATTTTTACCAAGTTCTGAGCACTTGGTAACATTATCTGAGTAGCATAGCAATAACTATTCAAAATTAGTCAGAGAATAGTCATGGGTGTGAGGAAGGAAATGCGGTAGAATGAAGCAAAACTAATTATTTAATTGGTCATCTTTTAAAGAAATGATTCTGCTCTTATACTGACATAGATGTACGCATAAAGCCAGCAAAGTATATAAAGTTTCTATTTTACACTCAAAAGAGGCGGTGGTGATGGAGGAGGGCACTTACGGGGAAGAGCACTGGGTGTTGTATGGAAAACAATTTGACAATAAAATATTATGGAAAAAAATAAAGTAATTATGGAAACCACAATGTGGATTTTCATTTTAAGAGGCTCACACTTGACACTTCCACGTTGGGATGGTCACTTTCACGTCTGCATAGACATCTCGCTATCCCAAAACTTTCTCGGTCACATAAGCAATACTGCCTCTATAAAGATATAACACTTTAGATGCTTAGTATGTGCTAGACAATATTCTAGGACTTTACAAGAATTTATCATTTAAAAAAATACTTATTTCTTTCAGGAAAGAAGCCATGTGTACTGTTCCTTTGAAACAATGGACATTATTCTTACCACGTATGGCGTGCTCAGACACACTCTGCAAATACGTTAGTAATAATGATGAATGCCATATATGTAATTCAAAAGAATGTGAGAATAATGTGGTGTGTATTTGTATGTGCTGCCAACAGTTGCTAATGGAATAATCTGTGCTCTTATTTATTTGGAAGGCTTATTTTAATTATTTTATTAAAACCACCAGATTAAATATCTCATCAAAATGACTGAGAAGTAGAGATGAAGGAAAAAGAGTAAAAATACCTACTCTCTGATTACTTTTTCTGTCTTGTTATAAGAAATGAAACTAACCATAGAATTTAATTAGTAATTGCTCTCATCTACTCTCCATGAATCAATTATGATGACCTGTGCACAAGGCGAGCACAGCTTCTGCATTATGTTTTCATTTACTTCTGTCAAACTCTAAAAAATGAACCAAAACCCTGAAGTGCAGAATCAGTGATTCTGCCTTCTTTGACTCTGAAGCTTAGAGATGATGTAGAACAAAATTATTTGTAAGTGTGAAGTCAGTAGACTCCTTTCGTTTTACCTCTAGGAGCACTCATTCACACACGGACATATACAAAACATATATTCATTGAAAAATCATCTCATATATCATAGTAATGGAACTTGAGTTGGTTTTATATCCATTAGTTGGGCACTGTTTCTATCTCTTCCTAGATGAATAAGAGTTTTAAAGTTTAATTTAAAAAAGTCTATGTGAAAAAAAAGCTATGTCATAATTGATAATCCTCCTTTTCAATTCCCGGTTAAAATAAATGTGTTCTAATGAAAATATCTCCTCATGTGTGTGTGTGTGTGTGTGTGTGTGTGTGTGTGTGTGTGTATGTATGTGTGTCCAAACAAGAACTAGGGCCATATGAAATAGCCATAAAAATAATTTCTTAGAAGCAAAGAAATGACTAAAAAACTCACCTGTGTTTATGGGAGCATATCAAACACACATAGAAGCCAAGTGAGGAGCTCCTAATGGTCAAAAGCATAATAATTTGAACAAAAAAAATAGTGTTGTATCTGCTTCCCTTTAACTTCTACACCTTATACCCAGTTATGTACTAGACAAAGTTCAATTCCCTACGCTTTTGAGCTGATGCTGTGTGGTGGGTATTGTTCTGAGTTTTGTGTTTACAAGCAAATATAGTACATTTCCTATCTTTCAAGAACATGAAAAATGTCATGAAATTATTTTAAAACTTGAAGTAGCCTTTTGACTTGTTGTGATCCCAATGTTTATAGCAGCACTCTCTATAAAAGCCATATTATGGAAACAGTCCAACGTCCTATCAACTGAAAAATGGATAAAGAAAATATGGTGTATGTATATGTGTGTGTGTGTGTGTGTGTGTGTGTGTGTGTGTAAACAATGGAACCATCAGAAGGAATGAAATCTTGCTATTTGCAATGATGTGGATGGAACTAGAGGGTATCATGTTAAGTGAAATAAGTCAAAGAAAGTCAAATACTGTATGATTTCAATCATATGGGGAATTTAAGAAACAAAACAAGCAAAGGGAAAAAAAGAGAGGCAAACCAAGAAACACTCTTAACTGTGGAGAACATACTGATGGTTGCCAGAGTGTGGGGGGATGGGTGAAATAGGTGATGGGGATAAGGAGGGCACTTGTGATGAGCACTGGGTGATTGTTGGAAGTGTTGAATCATTATATTGTACATCTGAAACTAATATACTGTATGTTAACTGGAATTTACATAAAAAGTTTTAAGAAACCAAAACACGTACTTAAATTTACGTACTGATTGTGTCACTGATGTTTTGCTGAAGGTTAGCCAGCCACCACTTGTTACGAAGACATGGTATGAATCCAAATGCAGAATGTTTTTGGAACTTACGTGTATCTATAGTTGTATAAATTGAATCAGTTTCATGACTGCTTCTTTGCATTCAAATTATTACAATTTTTAAAATTTATCTAAAATGCCATGCTATCTTTTAGGCTTCCCCTGACTTAACTGCATTATTTATAAGTTAATTCCATTTTTGTTCTTTGCTCATTTTCCCAAATTTAAAATAACACAACTTGGTATCGAGATAAAGTTGGGAGCAGAAACTGCATGGAAGAAATTACATGGTAGTTGTACAAATTTTTTTCAAGATCATTATTAAAATGAAAAAAGAAAAAAAAGGAATATTCTAATGGGAATTACCAAAAATGAGAATTGCCTTTACAAACACCGTTTCATCTCAACTTTGAAAGTTATCACACTCCTCATATGATTAGGGGATTTTTTTTCATCTCTTCTTGTTCACATTTAGTCACTCGAATACCAGCAAGTTATATATATATATATATATATTTCACTTTCATAGTACATACTTTGTTTAGTGACAACTTAGTCTGTTATATTTCAATCTGAAACACTATTAGTTTCAGTTTAAAAGCACTACATAACTCACAAAGAAATCCTTCTGTAATGACTACTGTTTTGTGCAGAATTTCCTATTTGCAGGCAGAAGGGTAGTCCTGCATTGCCTACAGAGGTTCTATTTTGTATGATGTAATTGAAAATACTTTGTAATCTCAAAATTGAGCACAAACATAATTTTCTTAATATCATTTAAGTGGAATGCCATGAAAACCTCTAAAGATAAAAATGATAAAATATTTAATTTTAGAAAACACAAGCTATATTCAACAAATATAATTACCCAATGGTATGCAACATACTTGCATCCATTAGACATTCTTTTAAAATTCAACTTATTTTCATAACACATATTGAAGATAACCAAAGGAATTTTCACATTATTTATATATTCTCTATCCTCACTCATGGAGTAGATTGATATTTTTCTGTATATCATCAAATTGATATTTATTATTATTTTGTTACTTTAAGAATATCAAGACTCGTTATTTTAATATCCTTGAGATCTTAAAAATTGGAAATATTTGTTACAAGATCAAATATTAATACATCTTTTTGTCTTCATTATATTCTTCCACTCTTTAGAACTGAGCATGACATTCAGAAACTTGGTTAGCTGAAAACCATAAGTAGGAAAAGGGGATGTCTTAATTCCCCTTTCTGAGATTTTCCTGTCCTGACTGACCTTTTCATGAAAGAACATGTAGCACTTTCTAATTATGTGTCCATTTCAAATGCTCTATGATCAGTAACTGTTGTAAAAATCTAGGAAGCTCAGCATACTTTCTATGGGAGGGGAAAAAAAAGCATTTTAACATTATGTATTCCTGTCTTAGTTTTGTGTATATATATATTTTTTTCTGGAATTTCAATGGTTACTGCTCACGTGTGAACTCATATATGTCTAGTTTATGTTTAATAGTGGAAATAATTCAACTTTCCTTTTAATGAGCCCTCTGCAATAAAATAAATTAGTTACAGAAAACAGAGATGGAGAAGAACTTTTAGTGAAATAATCTTTTTAATTTTTTAAAAAGTTCAGTGTAAAATTTGATATTTTATTAACATCCAAATTCTATATAGTGTCTGAATTATGACATGGCACTAAGAAAAAGTCTCTAAGAATTTTTTTGTGTGTAGACTTATTTAAAAAAAACATATACTTAGGCATATATGAAATCCTGCAAATAAGGTACCAGAAAAGAACAGAAGCATAAGCCTTCTGCCATCCCTTTAGATATGCTACAAACCCAGTTAATATAATTCTTCAACTCAGAATTTGATGTTTCACAAAATGTTGATAAAATGTTTACTATGAATCACAAAATTGTTTTACTTATATTTTAATATATCTGTAAGTTTCATGCATTTAATTAAATTTTAAGTCCTTTTGAAAATAATGATAACAGAAATATGGAAAAGTACATACATTTCAAATGTGGAGCTTGATGAATTTTTTAACTAAAAAACACTGGTGTAACAAGCACCCAGATCAAGACATTAAACATTTTCAGTATCCAGAAAAGGTCTCTCATGTCCCTTCTAGTCCAAGAGCAATGACTATTTTAACCATTCTTGCTATGTTTCATCCATCCTTCCTTTTCTTACTGGTCTGTCCTTCCTTCGTTTCTTTTGAGAGAGTATGCCAGGGTGCGAGAATGGGGGATGGGCAGAGGGAGAGGAAGAGAGAATTTTAAGCAGGCTCCATGCCCACTTCAGAGCCCAACTTGAGCTATATCTCACAATAGTGATATCATGACCTGATCCCAAATCAAGAGTTGAAGGTTTAACTGAGCCACCCAGGTGCCCCACCATGTTTATTTTCTAATTTTTCTAACTTTAAAAAGGTAGATACAAGAGGTAGACATTTGAGTATGGATCTTTTCTTATAGAGTATATATATAAATTTCATTCATGTTTTTATCTGTGACAATAGTTTCTTCTTTCTTAGTGTATATACTATTGTGAATAAATCGTAACTCATATACCCATTCTACTGTTGGTCAACATTAATGCTGGACTATTAAATAGTGTGGTCACAAAAGTTCTTATATATAACTTTGTCTTTTGGTTCACAAGTGCATGTATTTTATAGGACATATATCTAGAAATAAGAATTAAGATTCATTCAGAATGCAAAGATTTTGATTTAGTAGATACTACCAAAAAGACTTTTCCAAAGTGCACTAATTTACAATCTTATGAATAGTATATGAGACTTTAAATTTCTTTATAACCTCAGCAACACTTAGTATTTCTCATTTTAATTTTTGTTGGTAGTTATTTTTAATATCTCATCATTGTTTTATTTTATATTTTCTCTTATGAGTAAACAAATTCAAAACATTTTAATATACTTATTATTAGAATGTCCTCTTTAATGGGTGCCTGGGTGGCCCAGTAGGTTACGTGTCCAACTCTTGATTTCAGCTCAGGTCATGGTCTTATGCTTCATGTGATGGAATCTCACATTGGACTCTGCTGACAGTGTGCAGCCTGCTTGAGATTCTCTTCCTCTCTCTCTGTCCCTTCTCTTCTCACTTTCTCTCCCTCTCTTTTAAAAACAAATAAATAAGCTTAAAAAAAGAACACCCTCTTTAATAAAGAGCCTATCCAAATAGTTTACTCATGTTTTCTTGAGTTTTATAGAATTGCCTGACATTGTCTTACTGATGTGCAGGGCATACTTACATATTCTTAATATTTGTTCTTTGTTATACATATGGATTATAAATATCTTCTACTCTGATACATCATCTCTCCTTTTTTAAATGCTTTATTTATTTTCAGAATGAGAGAGAAAAAGAGTGTGTGTGAGGGAGGGGCAGAAAGAGAGGGAGACAGAGAATCCCAAGCAGGTTCTGGCTGTCAGCACAGAGTCCAGTGCAGGGGTCCATCTCACAAACTGTGAGATCATGACCTGAGCCTGGAGGTTCAGGAGCCTGAAACGGCATCTCTTAATGGGTTCTTTTGATGAACAGAAATTCTTAATTTCAATAAAGTTAAAGTAATAAACAGGTTCTATTATGGTTAGTGCATTTTGTGTTATTTTTAAGAAATACTTTCCACTCTGAGAACATGAAAATATTCTATTTTCTTCTAGAAGATTCTTTAACCTTTTATAATTACATTTGATTCATCTAGGTAGATTTTTTTTTAATGTATCTTAGGGATTAAGATTCTTTCCCCCACCCACTTTTAAATATCCACTGATTTAACAATACTTACTTAAACATACTTTCCCGGTGCACTGCTATGACCTCTAGTTATATATTAAGCAAGCATATGTGTGTGGGTTGGTTTCTATATTATTCTCCATTTGCTCCTGTGCCTGTTGTTTTTTCTTGAATACTATTTTGCCTTTGTAACTGTAAGCTTTATAATGAAATTTTTCTGAGTTTGCTATAATTCTCTAAGACTCACTTGTCAATTTTTGTCATATATTATATAAATATTCAAATTAATTTGTCAGTGTCCACATATTTGAAAAGACCAATTTATCTTGTGTTTATTATTAGTTAAATCTGAGATAATTGGACATTTTTTTCCTTTTTTTAAGTGTTTATTTATTTATTTTGAGAGACACAGAAACATGTGAGCAGGGGAGGGGCAGAGAGAGACAGGCAGAAAGAGAGAGAATCCCAATCAGGCTTGAAGACAGTCCTGATGCGGGACTTGAACTCATGACCTAAGCTGAAACCAAGAATCAAATGCTTGACTGACTGAGCCACCAAGGTGCCTCATTTTTTCAATATTATCTTCTAATACATAGACATTAAGTATACTACTATTATTTGGATCTATTTTTGTGCTAATATTGCATGTAATTTAGTAGTCAGAAGTCTTGTGGTTCATCATTTGTGAAGTGTTTTCCTAAATATTTGATATTTTAGGATTATGTTAAATATTTGATGTTTTAGAATACTACTTTTTAAACATTTAATTTTCTTTTATTTCATGCTGCTGTATAGACTATAATTATTTTCCTAACATGTTATAATAAAAATACCAAGTAAATGGCAAAGTTGGAAGAACTTTGTAACATATACATAGAATCTACCTTCATTAATTACCATGTGTGCTATCAGTCATCACTTGCACTACACCCACTTAGATTTTGTAGATTAAAAAAAAACAAAAAATGCCAAAAATAAAAAGGAAATCTACAATATATATTATGAGGAACCTATCAAATATTAAACAAAACAATGGTCTTAAAATAATTAAAGAGATTTTCAATTACTTATTGAATTAGTCAATAAATATTCAATTAGTCATTGATTTAGTCGATAAAAACACTCTTCGTCAGAAATGAATGAAGCTAAAATATATCACATGATGTTTTCAATGTGCTCACAGAAAATAATACACCTAGTCATTTTCAGACCAACCAAAATCAAAAGACTTTGCCTCAACAGACTTTTACCAAAGCCATCACAAATACATAATTTAAGAAGAAAATAAATCAATTTCATAATGAAGCCTAAGATGCATATAAAAATAAAAAGCAAGAGATTCATAAATGAGCACATCTAAATAAGATTAACCAGTTTGGCTGAATAAAGAAATAACAATAATTATAAGTATAGTGGGTATTATGGGCTGAATTATATTCCCTTCAAATTCATATGTTAAGTTCTAACCCCCATAACCTTAGAAGGAGACTAGAAATAGAGGCTTGGGATGCCTCATCTGACTTTTGATTTCATCTCAGGTCATGATTCCAGGGTCCTGAGACCCATTTGAGCTTGAGCATAGAGCCTGCTTAAGATTCTCTCTCTCTCTCTCTCTCTCTCTCTCTCTCTCTCTCTCCTTCCCTCACTGCCCCTCTCACCCACTCACACTGTCTCTAAAAATAAAATAATTTTTTAAAGATATAGGGGCTTTAAGTAGGTATTTAAGTTAAAAGAGGGTCATCAGGGTGGGCCCTAAGCAAATATGACTGGAGTCTGGACAGTATAAGGAATCAGGACACACACAGCACAAAGAAGGGGATACTCTTATAAAGATGCAGCAAGAAGTGGCCATCTGCAGGCCAAAGAGAGAGGCCTCAGAACAAACCAAACCTGCCAATACCTTGATCTTTGACTTCTAGCTTCCAGAATTGTGAGAAAGTAAGTTTCTGTCTGTGCTATATTGTTATCAGAAGCCCTAGTAAACTAATATAGTGAGATTTAAAAAGTGAAAATTAAAAAAATACGATAATAACACAAAAGTAATATGAACTAAATGGAAGGTTCTCTTATCTTCACTATTCAACAGAGAGTGAATATATTTTTTCAAAATTTAATGAATTCTATGTCTCCTTCTCTCTCTGCCTGTCTCTCTCTGTCTCTCTCTGTCTGTCTCTCTCTCAAAAATAAATAAACATTTAAAAAAGTTTAAAATAAAGTAAAAAGAGAGAGAGAGAATAGCATGAATCAAATAATACATTGGTGATTGTCCAATTGTATCAATAAACAATGTAACCTCCATTAAAGGACAAAGACTGTTACTTTTTGTCTTTTTAATTTTACCTCTTCTGACTGCTCTAAGGTGACATCTCATTGAAGTTTGGATTTACATTTCCCTAATGATTAGGGATGTTGAATGACGATGTGGATAAAAAGAAAGCCTCATGCACTGTTGGTGGGAATGTAATTGGTGCAGCCCCTGTGGAAACAGTATGGAGGTTCCTCAACAAATTCAAAATTGAAATATAATATGATACAACAATTTCACTACTGGGTATTATCCAAAGAAAACAAAAACACTAATTTGAAAAGATACAGGTACTCCTTTGTTTATTGCAGTATTACTTATAACAGCCAAGATAAGGAAGCAACTAAATGTACATTAATAGATGAATGGATAAAGATGTGGTGCGTATATACAATGGAATATTACTGAGCCATAAAGAGATAAAATCTTACCATTTTATCAACATGGATGGACCTAGAAGGTATTATGCTAAGTGAAATAAGTCAATCAGAGAAGACAAATACCATATGATTCCACTTACATACAAAATCTAAAAAACAAATGAATAAACAAACAAACAAAAAGCAGAATCAGATCTATAAATATAGAGAACAAACTGATGGACAAGGGAATCCAGAGATCGGCAATATGGCTGAAAGGGCGTGAGAGAAACAAGCTTTAAGTTATGGAATGAATAAACCATAGGAATAAAAGGTAGGGAAATTGTCAATGGTTATTGTAATAGTGTTGTAGGGCGACAGATGGTAGTTACACTTGTGAGCACAGCGTAAGGTATTGAAGCACAGAGTTGTTGAAGCACCGTGTTCTACACCTGAAACTAATGGAGCATGGTGCATCAACTCTTCTGCAATTGAAAAACTAATAAAATATTTTAAAAAGATAAAGATTGGTAGTCTGGCTAAAATAATCCAGCAATACAAGAAAAATAATAAGAAACAACAAAGTGTCACTAAAAATATGGTTTGTTTGTTTACTGAAAATGTGGGTAAAACTAGCTGTATTTATTAATATTAATATCTAATATTTGAACCATATAATTAATGTATTTGACTAAACTGACATATTAAATAGTATACAAACCATGTGCAATTCAAGTGCACATAGAATATTTATAAGACTAGACCACATAGTGAAACATAAAGAAAATCCTCAAGCAATTTCAAGCATTTGAATCATATAGAGCACATCCTCTGACAAAACATAACTAAGTCATGAATGAATGACAAAAAAAATTTAGAAATCTTGTGTTCAAAACTTTTTAATAATACACTTTTAAGTAACTTGTGAGTCAAAGAAGAGATTAGAAAAAGATTAAGAAACATTTTAATCTAAAAGGTGATAATATATAGTCATAGAAAACCATTTGAAAAATAATTTGGAGGCTCAGTAGTATGGAGTAGTTTGCAATAGCCCAACCATTCCATTAACAACAAATGGGGAAATCTGGAATTATTATAAAAGTCATATATGTAAAGGCTACATATTGCTGAGGAAGTAAGAGGGCTACAAGGAGTAAAACTCAATAGAGGTGACAAACTATCAGGGATGAACTGATGTTCTGCAGATGTCTTTGGGAGCATCCTGACTATTTTGGTTGCCTCTCCTGGTTGTGGTTTATGAACTCTGAATCTAAAGTTGACCCAGGCCACTGCGAGGAGCAAGGAAACCAGACATGCTTCTGGTGGTCACACAAGGCTGTAGTGATAGACTGAAAACTCCAGAGGCCTAAACCTCTTAACTCTTAACTGATTACCATCTCAATTAGATTTGTCAGGAAAAATACAGGACATCCAATTAAATTGGAAATTTATCTATCTATCTATCTATCTATCTATCTATCATCTATCTATCTATCTATCTATCTATCTCCTCTGGGGAGGGTGACAAGAAGAGAGAGGGAGAGAGAGAGGAGGGGAGGGAGAGAATGAGAGAGAGAGAGAGAGAGAGAGAGAGAGAGAGAGAGAGAGAGAGAGAGAATTTTAAGCAGGCTCTAGGCCCAGTGCAGAGCTTGCCACAGGGCTCTATCCCACAACCATGAGACTGTGACCTGAGCCAAAATTAAGAGTCAGATGCTTAACCCACTGAGCCATGTAGGCACTCCTAAATTTTAAATTTAGATAAACAGAATGGGTTTTAAATAGAAGTATGTCAAATTTTGAATGGGACATATTTGAATAAAGATTTAGTTGCTATTTACCTGAAGTTCAAATGTACTGGGTGTCTTGTCTTTTAAAAAAAAATCTTTTGCTTAATCTGAGAACTTAAATGTTAAAACATTTGCTGACTTCCCAAGAACTGGGGAGACAGAAGCAAACATACAAATAGAAAGCACTAAATAATGCACTAGATGTAATACAGTTATTTGTAATTTTTTTAATGTCTAAAAATCCAAAATTACTTCAAAAATAAGTTAAAAATGGCACAAGAAGAAAGGATCATTAATCATTTCAGAAGTCAAAAGTGTGTGGCAATATAAACATCCATCTTAATAAACACACCCCAGGTAAAGTCAAAATTAAGCACAACAAAGAAAAAAAAAATAGAGTGAACAATGCTCAAAGAAAAATGTCCTTTACTCTACTAATAATAAGGCTGTTGAACTGAAACAAGTACTTAAAATTTCATTCACATTTTTGTAGAATATTACTGAGATGGAAATAAAATATTTTACTATCCACATAATCCTACTAATTATCCAAGATAAATCTTTACCATAACTTGAATATAAACAAAAAAATAAGTATTGAACTATTCTTATTTGAATATAATTTTTAGTACTGAAAACAAGGAAAATAATTAACATATGTCTGCTATCAGAAAATACCTGAAATTTATTATCAGGAAAATAAGTTACCTTGATAACAGTTACTTTTTTTCAATCTTTAAACACCTTAACTGTAGGAGTCTTTGTAATAGAAACAAGGGTACCATATTCAAATACTCATAATAATATTTGTATCCTACCTTGTATCTTCTTGTATACACACACACACACACACACACACACACACACAGCAAGAAAATTATGACACAGAAATTGCCAAATGAGGATAGACAAGCAAGAATGACCTTTACACTACACTTTCACTATACTTGTAGTCACAGATTTACAGATAGACTACGAAAATTCTCAGTGACACTTCCAGGAAAGAACAACATCCATTATCTATTTAAGCTAAATTCAAACAAGGGAGGTCACTCTTTACTAGTTCATTGGCATTTTATGTGGTTTTACACCTTGAATCAAAAATAGGTATGAAACAAACATCATATATTAATTGGATTTTCAAGAGTCATTTTATAATACTTGGCACTAGAAGTTGATGAGTAAGATGTAAGTAAGCATGATGTAAAATTAAGGAGTAAGGGAAATTGACAGATTAGATTGAAACTGATGGAGAGCCAAAGAATAAGAGGTGAAGAAAAGATCAAATTTTTAAAAGTCACACTGAATTTAGTTTGGCTAAGGGGCTGATGTTTGTAACATACAGTATATAATTGTAAGACCAAAAGTGACATTGATATCAGTTAGCCCTGATTTATGCAATCTAAAAAAACCTATCTATAATATTCTTTAAGAATATCCAATAATAACAAATTCCATTTATTAGTTTCTTTTTTTCATCTGTTTTCGAGCTCCTCTACTAAGCTGGGCCCTACAATGAGCTTGGAGGTCACAGCAGGGAATAAGTCAGCAGAGGTTCCTGCCTCCATGGGGCCTGTTCCCAATGAAGAGATACATATATTACGTTTTATTTTTAATTTCTGAAGAACACCAACAAGAAAATAAAGAGCTTAAGGAGAAAGCACGGAGGTGGGGCAGGTGTAGATCACTACTTAAGACAGTGTGTTCAGGAAAACTCTATGAAGAAGTTACTTGGGGGTTGAGGCCTGAATGATAACGAGTACAAAACTATGAAAGAAGATTGAAGAAAGAGTTTGGGGGGCAAGAAAAAACAGCTGGTCCTCTGACACTGAAGTAGAAGTGATCTTGAAATCAAACCACAACTCTTTTACATTTTCTTTCTTTTTTTCTAAAGTTTATTTACTTTGAGAGACACGCATGAGTGGGGGAGGGGCTGAGAGAGGGGGAGAGAGAGAGAGAATCCCAAGCGGATGCAGGGCTTGATCTGAGGACCTCTAAGATTATGACCTGAGCTGGCCTCAAGAGTTGGACGCTCTACTGAGCCACCCAGGTGCCCCTGTTCTACATTTTCATAAGGATTTTTGTGGAAGAATATTCACTTCTGATAGTTATTATAACTTGATTTCATATAAACTTTGTGGATGTGACTCTAGAAATGCAATTATAACTCACACAGTGACAGCTATCGTGTCTGTCCTGCTATTCATCAGACAGCGTGTCTCAACTTGATGACTGTATTGAACAATGTTAGGGGAAATTTTCTGTACTAGAGGATCATTGAATATCAAAATTCATTTTTTTCTCCTAATAAAGACATTTGAAATTTCAGACAAAAAGGAAATACTTAGAGTCACAAAAAATGAGAGAGATGGCAGTCTAATTTCTTCAGATATGTCTTTGTTTTGTCACGTATGATTTTTTATCAAATGCTTCTATTTTTCAAGATACTTCTTACTTAAAATGAAGATAATACCTATTTCTTAAGGAAATGAATATTTAATGCTTATAATCAATTTCTATTTCCTGTCATTTATAAAACTAATGAACAATTCATTTTTAGAGATAGTGGACAATTCTAGGAAACAACTACTATCTTTTAAAATAAAAGTATATTTAAGGGCTCAAAATGATGGCAATTATTTTTTAAAAATCTCAACAGCCTCACCATTAGAAGTATTCTCTTATTTCTCCTTTGTCATGAATTTATGTATATGTCTCTTACATGATTCTAAGACAAATAATGTGACTAAAATAAAATAGGGAAATAAAGAAAACATGGAAGTACAATGAAATCTGGAAAAACTTTCAGATTTCATTACATAATATTAAAAAATGAAAAAATATTTTTCCTGAATATCCATCACTGCCAACAGTCTCTTTCTCACACACAAACAATAATCAACAATGTGTGAGGATTTCTCATTGTGTCAGCATAATTGAGGAAGTTGTCAGTCTTGTTTCTTTTATCACTTACTTTTCACACATGGCTAAAACTGTCAATTACCCAACATGTTCATCTCCTATGTATTTTTATTCTCTGTCATTTTTCTTCCACCCTATTTCAATTGTCTTTACTTAGGAACTTGCCACTTCTCATCTGTTAGTTCACATGCTTCTGGTGTTGTCTTACCTCCCTACTCTAAATCTATTCTTCATGGCACTGTCAGAGGAAACCCTCTAGATGAAAAATTAGTGTGTCCTATTCTTGCTTGAATTCCTCCAATGCAGGGGCTGACTCGGTCAGTTAAGCGACGGACTTCAGCTCAAGTCATGATCTCACAGTCTGTGGGTTCAAGCCCCATGTCATGCACTGTGCTGACAGCTCAGACCTGGAGTCTGCTTCTGATTCTGTGTCTCCCTCTCTCTCTCTTCCCCTCCCCCACTCATGCTCTGTCTCTCTTTTTCTCTCTCTCTCAAAAATAAATAAACATTAAAAAAAATAATACTTCCTCCAGTGCTTTTGCAAACTCTACAAACTAAATTCCAGGCCTTTTAATGTGACATACAAGACTAGACAGAATTTGTAAGAAACCATTGCTTAAATAAGTTATTTTTTTTCTCAAATTAAGATCTATGTTCCCCTAAACATCACAAGTAAATACTTGAGAGTTCTGTAAGTTCAAAGCAAGTAATGAATTTTCTAGAGGACAAATCAAAATCATATATTGAGTAGAAAATTCAGTATCACTATCTGTGTGCTAGTGGATTTAACTAATATATTAATGATAGGGTTGGTAAATCAGATTTTAGCTCAAGTCTAGGAATTCTCTTTGTAAATTAGGAAATCAATATTGAGCTTCCCTACATTGTTATGAAATTTACTTCTAAATAAAATTTCATGATTATGAAATAATATATTTGAAAATATTTGACTATTAAAACACATTTTTAAAAGATATAATAGTATTAATAAGCATGGCAATAACATTTAACTTTAATAAGAATATATAAAAACTGAATATATTCTCTGATAATGTTATTAAATACTCATTTGTCTTTGATTTCTATCTCTTTTTTTTCTCTATGATGTTTTGAAAGTTAACTAGTTGTTCAGTAGCAAAATCATCAGTATATATTAAGAAGAAAGTCAACTTAGGGAAAAGACGTGTAAAATATAAAAATATATGGTGGTGGGGAGATGCATTCTAAAATAGAAAAGACCAGAAAGTTCTCATAATTAGACTTTACCATTGAAAAGACAGAGGGTTAGATGAAGATGGTAAAAACACAGAGAAGCACAAATGGAGAAGAAAAAAAAGGAGATTTGTAAATCAACCAATTTACTTTTCAAATGGAAACTAATTTATTTTATTTAAAGTTCTCAGGCACCTTTTTTTCTACTGGTATTTGTTTTTCCAGCTCATTAAGTTTCTGAATGATTAATCTTTGCTCTCTTAGGAAAGAGAATGAGATTATTTCGTGAAGTGTAGAAGAGCTGAGCCCCTCAGGACATAGCTTAACTCAACAAGAAGGAACTCCTAGCTAAGGTTGTCATGACATTCTTAATAACAAAAACAATAATATTTCTCACTTAGTTTTAGTACACTATACACACAGAATGCTACATGCCACTTACATTACATATAGTATATTTTTCAATATAATATACTCTATTAGTTCATCTTGGAATTGGAAAACCAATGCAAACTTCTCAAAGAAAATACACCAGAATTAAGATAACTTATTATAGTCATGTCTCATTTGTAGGGGAAAAAATCAGGAAGTTAGTTTTTCCCCAAAACAGACATGCTCAGATAGTTAAAGCCTAGATCTATCTATAAGTGTCATATGAAAATGCAATTTTACAAGGGAATTATTCCTAATACAGTATACCTTACCACACCTTCTTTGATAAATCATGGTGAACAAGCTTAACGTGTATTGAATTATCAGAAATGAAGATCTCCCTGCATATAGTTTAAGTCTACTTGCACCTAATTATAATCTTAACCACTGAGGTTATGGGGAGTCAAAAATGGAGAAGCCCTTAGCTAAATACACATTTAACTGCCACCTTTAGGGCATTCCAGTTGAATACTTTTATTTTGTTTCAGTAATTCTCCACAGACATCAAAATTATTTAGGGTGTCTGTCCTTCTCTCTTACCGCCCCCCACACAAATATACACACATAATTAAAGAGCTACACTTTATAGAATAGCCCTAAGTAGATTTTCTTGTTCCCTTTTTTCTGGACTCCATAATAATTACTACTAGTCTTTAAGTCAAAGACATCTTTCAAATAAACAGTACATTCGCCTCAAAATTTTGTACCAAAAATGTTTTGGCTTGAGCACCTTGACGGTATAGGAGTTAAAGATTCTACCCTTTCAGCTAACACACAACAGAACCTTAATTCCTTGAGGTTTATGAAAGAAGACTGTATTTTTTAAGTCATTTTCAGGTTCTGGACAAATTGTTTTATGTAATTAACTCATTTAGTCATCACAGAGACTGATACAGGTGTAGACGACTCAAAATATTTATAACAGCTATGGCATCAGATTCATGCATCTGAGTGAGGCACAGACTTAAACAGGACAGTGGCAGTATAAGGACTGGAAACAACACACTGGCTTATTGACTGCATATTAGCTTCATGAAATTTACTGTTTTCCCTATTTTACAAACTAGAAAACTGAAGTGTAGGTGATCTATTTTGTTCCAAATCAGAAATTTAGCAAGTGGTGGAACAGGAATTCAAATTAGGTGATCTGATCTGAAAGTCTGTCCCTATATCCCCACATGAGCCCTTTTTCCCTTCTAGACTGGGCTGTCAGAAGCAGAGACTAGAGTTGGGCACTGTTGGATATCTTATATGGAAAGTCTTGTCTATATTAGTTCTGCTTCCTGATGGCCCCTTTCCTTACTGAATAAACTGATTTAAAGAGCACGGAAAGTAAATCAGGACCATGATTACATAATTTGTTGCTTGTATAGTATAAGTTACTGTTTTCTGAATTATTGAAATAAACAACGAATAACTACTGAATTCTTGAAATGGTTAAAGTATATAAGAATGCAAGTATATATGCAAAAATACAAGTGCACAGGGGTATGTGGGTGGTTCAGTCAGTTAATCATCCAACTCTTGATTTCAGCTCAGGTCATGATCTCACAGTTCATGGGATCCAGCCCACATTGAGCTCTGCACTAACGACATAGAACCTTCTTTTTTCCTCATTCTATGCCCCTCCTCCACTCTTACTCACTCCCTCTCTTTCTCAAGGGAAATAAACATAAAAAAGAAGACAAGTACACAAAAATCTATGTTCCATACTTTCTAAAATCTCTTCTGATTCTTTCCTCTAAAAAAGCTATTTATGAATATTCAGCAATCAATAAAGTGTGATGTACTGTATTTATCCATTATCCATTCCTAGTCCTTCAGGCCTGTGTTCTCAGGAAGAATAGTATAAAGTTCCTCATGGATGGAATTCCATAGACTAGCAAATTCACTGCATCCAGAAAAGAATGCATGTATTCAGGTAAGATTTAGTCAGTTCGAATTCATCTGACCATCACTGTATTACCGAAGTGTGATTTTTTATTTGTCCAAGGAAGACACTTGAAAGCATGTTGAGGGCCACTAGGTGACTC
Source organism: Suricata suricatta (assembly GCF_006229205.1). NCBI lineage: Eukaryota > Metazoa > Chordata > Mammalia > Carnivora > Herpestidae > Suricata > Suricata suricatta. The sequence continues at coordinate 52,968,769 of NC_043709.1, forward strand.
TGAGACATTAAAAAATACCCTTTGTCATGAAGCCTGTCTTCTGACTTGCTATGGATGATTTATTATTTTTACATTCCATTTTTTGATACTTGACACATGGTATTATTATTGTCAAGTTTCAGTCAGCAGAAGGATAGTATATATAACAATCTGAAGGACAAAATAAGGTGACTTTAAGCTTTCCTTGTAGAGTTATGTAGTCATTAAACTGGTCCAAGTATTCCAAAAATAACTAGGTTTTGGCAACCTTTTTTGTGATTTGTAAATCTAAAATTTACAAATGTGAATTTTGTTTCCTTTTATGATTGTATTAATGAATTCTAGACTTTTCTATCTTACCCTTGGGGAACAAACTTCCTTTATTTTTTTTAATAGGTCATAAAACTGGAGTCAATATTCACTGGGATATTTCACAGGAATCACTGGAATTTAGGATTTTGACAAAATGGATCTCATATCAAGTTTGATCAAATGTCTCTCAAATGTCTTACACTGTCTCTTCTGCTGTCCTTAAAGGATTCTCTTTAGAAAGGGACATAATGATTCTTTATTACCTTAACTTTAGAAAAATGAATAAAGAGGAGTGCCTGGTGGCTCAGCTGGTGGAGTCTCTGACTCTTAATTTGGGCTCAGGTCATGATCTTATGGTTTGTGGTTTTGAGCCGAGTTGGGCTTTGTGCTGACAGTGCAGAGCCTGCTTGGGATCCTCTGTCTCCCTCTCTTTCTGTCCCTCCCCAGTGTGCACTGCATTTCTCTCTCAAAATAAGCAAATAAACATTTTAAAAAATGAAGAAAGAGCCTGTGCCTTTCCATTATGCTACCAGATGAACAAAGAAGTTTTTCATGATGGTCAAAGAATTACATTCTAGAATTGAGAAGAATCTTGAGAAAGAGCTTTCTGGTCAGTGTACCTTGGAAGAACACATCAGTTGGTCGTGACTGGGTTATAGATGTGCCTGAAATGTTGATCCTCTTTATCTCTGACATCACAGGGCATCTGAGGCAGCCAGCCGCTCTTGGCCAGGTGTTTCTCACAGAGAACAACCTTGTCACATTATCACATTTTGCTTTCTAAATGTGTCATGACGAAGAAGACACTGGGAAATACTAAGTATTTCCCTCTTTGTGGGGCTAATGTTCCTTTAAAAGCTATTTTACAGATATACTATGGATGAATGAATTCGTATAAATCCTTTTGAAGGTATTGGCATTTCCATGTTTTACACACACACACACACACACACACACACACACACACACACACACACTACCAACATTCATTCCAATTCTCCCTCTTTCTAACATCGCATATGGGCAACTGCCAACCTCACTTTTTTTTTTACTACTATATTTGTCTGGAATTATCTCTAACTATACCTCTTGGGTTGTGTTCTTGCTGGATTTAAGTCATCAAATCATCACAGCTGCCTGATCATAGTAATAGGTCCAGAGTGCATTTGCAAATGAAATACTCCAATTAGGGTGAACTTAAAGAATTTTGCTGAGAATGGTAGTACACAGACATCTCAGCTGCTCCATCAAAAATGTCCAAAACCAGTAGAAAAAAGAGTCTGAATAGCAGAAGACAAATTCAAAGCAATGACAAAGATAGGAAGTTTGAGTCCTGGTATCATGAACCTATAGATCAAGCCATAATATAAAGCTAGTCCCATCTTGCAATTTTCACTTACCTGTAAAAAATAAGTTTCCTTTTCACCAAGTTACTTTGTTTTACATTTCAGTTCTTTATAAGGAAAACATATTAAAATATATAATTTTATATCCTATTTAAAATAAAAATTTTTTCTTTATTAATAAAGATAGCTTGGGTAGCATTAATGGAAAATAGCATTATTAAGAATTGGCTTAAAAATCATATCTCGTGAATATTTTTAGGAAAAAGAATGTTGTACCGTAAACTTCAGGCCTCCTTAGCAGTCTAAGGAGGAACTATATACTCTAAGGTATGGTAGATCAAGTATGGAATATTTAAAAATGTAATTTATATTGCCTACCAGGCTTAGAGCCAAAGTATGCCATCTGTGTATTTTCCACAACAATTAAACCTGACTGAAATCTTAAAAAAAAAAAAGTGGATGAAAGGTAAACATTCCTGTCAATGCTAGACAGAACAAAGATCCAGAGAGCTACACTCACAGCCTACCATGAAGTTATTTTCATGACCTGACCTACCAGGTATCACAATGAGGAACTTTGGAGCAGTGTTACAGTAAGCAGGGTGACTGAATATAATTTCCAGGACAGACATGAAGAAGAAAAAGAGAGAGAGATGGCTAGGAATTACCATAGGCAGCTCTCTCTCTCTCTTTCTCTCTCTCTCTTATTATCCAAATAATAAAAATATTAAAAAGAAATTTCTGGATTTGTGAATTAGAAAGTCATTGATATTATAAGAGTAATTTGAAAACTAAGAAGGTTCCATGGAGAATGAGTGATTCAGATTATTGTGTGTACAATCTTGAATGAGCATATGTTCATAGTACTGAAGGTGCTAATTGCTCCATTTATCTCTCCTCTAGATACCAAAGTTTAAAGAATAATCATAAGAACATCAAGGTCGAATATTAGTCTTATTACTGACAGAAAAGTGAGTAATATATCTCATGTAGAACTTCTTCCATTAGAAAATATAGATTGGGCAGAGAACAAAATTAGTTTTTCCAGTGCATCCTCAAATGTCTTGATGTAGCCATCTGTCCATAAGAAAATATGGATTTGTAACGGACACTCCTAGCTCCTTATCCAGCCTGTCAATGGTCAAAATCATGGAAGGTCATGATTTTAATTTGAATTCATAGACTTTATTTCTTAGAAGAATTTTTTGGTTTACAAAAAAGATAAAAAGAAAGTACAGAGTTCCATATACTCTCTCTCTCCCTATCTTCTATGGCTTCTCCTATTATTTTTTTACATTTTGCATTGATGTGGTCTACTAGTCACAATTGACAGATCAATATTGATACATAGTTACTAACTATAAAGTTTCAGTTTATACTAGAATTTACTCTTGGTGTCACAGAGTTCTATGCATAACATCCACAACTACCATATCAAATGGTTCACTGCCCTAAATATCTCCCTTGTTTTACCCATTCATCCTCCCTACCCTCTCTGCCCCCATAACCCTGGGTAAACATAAATTTTTACTGTCCCCACAGTATTGCTTTTTTCAGAATGTCTTATAAATGGAGTCATAAAATATGTAGCCTCTTCAGATTGGATTCTTTCACTTAGCAACATGCATTTATGGTTTTTCCATGTATTTTCATGACTTGATATCTCATTTATTTTATTATTAAATAATATTTCATTGCATGGATGTCTTATGCTATATTTGCCCTGCTGAAGGACACGTGGTTGCTTCCAATGTTTGACAATTATGAATAAAGATGCTATAAATACTCACAGAGGTTTTTGTGTGAACATATGTTTTCAATTTATTTTGGGTAAATATGTAAGACTGCAGTTGCTAGATTATATAATCAGCGTATGATCAATGTCATAAAAAACTACCAAATTGTCTTCCAAAGTGGCTGTACCCTTTGGCATACTTTTAACAATGAATAGGAGTTCCTGTTGCTCCACATCCTCACCAGCATTTGGTTTTGTCAGTGTTTTGCATTTTGGTCATTCCAGTATGTATGCAGTGGTATCTTGTTGTTTAATTTCCAAATCCTTTATGACATAAACATCTTTCATACATTTATTTCCCATCTGTATATCTTCTTTGATGAGGTATCCATTCAAATCTTTTTTGCCTACTTTTTAAATTGAGTTGTTTTTCTCTAAATATTGAGTTCTTTGTATATGTTGAATGCATCTTTTATTAGAAATATATACTTAAATATTATCTCTGTCTGTGGCAATTACTTTTATTTTCTTCACAATATCTTTTCTAGAGCAGAAGTTTGTGTGTGTGTGTGTGTGTGTGTGTGTATGTGTGTTATGAAGTCCAACTTACACATATTTTCTTTCATAGATCATTCCTTCATTGTATTTAAAAATCTGTTGCCAAACTCAAGGCCACCTAGACTTTCTCTTACAGTATCTCCCAGAAGTACTATAGTTTGCATTTTCCATTTAGGCCAATGATCTATTTTGAGCTAATTTTTAAAAACATTTTGAATGTTTAATTTTGAGAGAGAGAGAGGAAGGGAGAGAGAGAGAGGCGCAGTGAGGGAGAAGGGCAAGAAGAAAGGGAGGCAGAGGATCCAAAGTGGGGCTCAAACTCATGAACCATGAGATCATGACATGAGCCAAAGCAAGGCACTCAACAGACTGAGCCACCCAGGCACCCCTCAAAATTTATTTAGCTACGATTTTGAGAAATTTTGCATAATGCTTATGAAAGATATCATCAATAATTTTTCTTTCTTGTAATGCTTTTGTATAAGGTATTATGTTAATGCCTCATTAAATGAGTTAGGAAAAATTACCTCATATTTTATTTACTGAAAGAGACCACTGAGAACGAGTATCATTTCTTCTTTAAATGTTGGGATTCACCAGAGAACCCAGACGAACCTGTTGTTTTTTGTATTAAAAGATTAATAATCATTGATTCGATTTATTTAATAGATACAGGCTTATTTGGACGTTCTCTTTCTCCCTGTGTAAGATTTGATCTTTCAAAGAATTAATCTGTTTTCATCTAAGTCACCAAATTTGTGGGCATAAATTCACACATAATATTACTCTCCCCTTCAATTTTTTTGTGGCAAAATATGCATAACATAAAATTTACCATGATAACCATTTTCAATGGCAATTCAGTAGTATTAAAAACATTCATAATGTTGTACAAACATCACCATTATCCATCTCCATAACTTTATCATCATGGGAAACTGAAGCTCTACTCTCAAATAGTAACTACCAATTCCTCTGCCTCCGCCCCCTGGAAATCACCATTTTACTTTCTGTCTCATGATTCTTATTCGTCTAAGTACCTCATATAAGTGGAATCATAAAATACTTGTATTTTTTATGACTGGCTTTTCAATTAGCATAATGTCATCAAGGTTTATCTTTTTGTAGCATATTGTAGAATGTCCTTCCTTTTAAGGCTGAATAATATTTCAATATATGTATATAGCACATTTTGTTTCCCAATGCATCTGTTGTTGGACACTGGTGCTGTTTCCGTGTTTTAGTAATTAAGAAAAATGCTGCTTTTAACATGGCTATACAAATATCTATTTGTGACCTGCTTTCAAATCATTCGGGTATATGCCCAGAAGGAGAATTGCTGCATTAGCTAGTAATTCTATTTTTAATTTTTTTGAGGACTATCATGCTGTTTTCCATAAAAGCTGTACCATTTTGTGTTTCTACCAATAGTGCATAAAGATTCTGATTTTTCCACATCTTCTGCAATATTCGATTTCTGTTTCTTATAGTAGCTCTCCTAATGGGGTTAGGTGGTATCTCATGGTAGTTTTGATTTGGTTTTCCTAATGACTAGTGATGCTGAGGATCTTCTCTTATGCCTCTTGACCATTTGTATATCTCATCTGAGGAAATGCCTATTCAAGACTTTCTATTCAAGACCATTTTTCAGGGGTGCCTGGGTGGTTTAGTCGGTTGAGCGTCCAGCTTTGGCTCAGGTCATGATCTCACGGTTTGTGGGTTTGAGCCCTGTGTCAGGCTCTGCACTGACAGCTAGCTCAGAGCTTGGAGGCTGCTTCAGATTCTGTGTCTCCCTCTCAATCTGACCCTCCACTGCTCGGGCTGTCTCTCTTTGTCTCTCAAAAATAAATTAAAAAAAAAACATTAAAATTTTTAAAGACCACTTTTCAATGCATTTCTGTTTTTGTTATTGAGTTTCTGGAGTTATCTGTATATTCTGGATATTAAGCTCTTATAAAATGTATGATATGCAAATATTTTCCCCATTCTGTGGTTATCCTTTTGCTTTGTTAATAGTGTGCTTTGAGGTACAAAATTTAGAAAATTTTCATGAAGCCCGATTTGTTTAGTTTTGCTGTTGTTTGCACCTTTGATGTCATAATCAGGAAATTGTCACCAAATCTACAGTCGTGAAGCTTCTGTCCTATTTTTTTCTTCTCTGAGACTTACTGTTTTAGGTCTTTCATTTAAATTATTCATCTCTTTTGACCTAATTTATTACATGTTATTGGGTAAGGATCCAAATTCAGTCTTTTGAATGTGAATAGCCAGTTTTCCCAGTACCATTTGTTGAAAAGACTCTTATCCCCACTAAATGGTTTTACTACCCTTACCCAAAATTATTTGGCCATACATTATTTCTGGGATGTCTATTCTATTCCATTTGTCTGTCTTTTTTTATGCCAGTGTCACAATGTTTTGATTATGATAGCTTTATAGTAAGTTTGTAATCATGAGTATGAGTCAGTTTTATTTTTTTCCAAGATTGCTTAGGCTATTTGGGGCTCTTTATCCATATAAAATTTAGGATGGATTTTTCTATATCTGCAAAAAATGTCATTAGAAGCTTGATAGCAATTGAATTGAATTTGAAAATAATTGGGTAGTATTACAATGTTGGCCTATCAGGTCTATTTCTAGAGGTAATGATGGTACCTCTAATTGTGGCAGCATCAGTACCCAAAGATTTTGCTGATGGTATGTCATGTCAATATCTAATGAAAGTATCAACTACTAGACCAATTCTGCATTCTAATTTTGAACACTTTATGCACAGAGTACTCTTCAACCAGTTTCTTGGAGAATTGAAATAATTCTGAGACTCTCCCAAAAATTTATTCATTTTAAAAGTAATCTTTATGCCCGATGTGGGGCTCAAACTCACCACCCAGATTAAGAGTTGCATATTCTATAGAGTTAGCCAGCCAGGGACCGCCCCTCAAACTTACTACTATTGAAATCATTTTCAGTTGTCTGAACCTGTGCACCCAGATTGATATAGAAGATGTCGCCCAGGTTATATTAGACAGGAGTGAGGATTCTGTGATTTACTTCCTAGATATGTTAGGGATGAAGTTATGTTGAAATACAGCTATTTTTAAGGATTAAAATTTCAGAAATACCTTCAATTAATAGGACAAAAACTAGTCCAATTTTTATATGTGATTATTTGGAAGGAACCATCCACTTTCAGGACAGTCAGGAGATATTGCTATAGAGTAAATGAGGGTCAAGATCAATTTTAACAAATGTCGAGGTCCTTGTTTTTCCCTTATGTAAAAACTGTGGAAAGCTTAAACAAATAGAAACATTAAGTCCAAGTTTCCATAGTCATGAATAAATATCATACAGTGATGATCAAAACTTTATATTAAAATGCTACACTTTTTTTTTCTTGAAGTCACAGTGTTTAGGCAGACTAAAATCAAGCTCACATTTTGATCCTGCATTTTATTAAATTTCAAAGCCATTTAAATCCGCAGACTCTCCAGGTGACTAATATGATATGTTCACATGGATTGGCAAAAAATAGAATGGAGATATTTTGATAATTTAAGCCCTAAATTCACAAACTTTCAAACTTTACTGAAATATATTTAATAGATGAAGCAACTCTTCCTTCTATATTTGATAAGACTTTACTATCCCAATTTGAAGATGCTGATATTCTGAAAGAAGAGGCCAATTCTCTTCGTAACTAAAACTGGCCATCCTTTGTAATCCCTATTTAGTTACAGTTAGAATATACTTGTGTTACCTGGAAGAAGTAGGAGGGATGATTACAGTGCCAAACCTTGAACAATACAGTATACACTTGCAAAGATAAAATGTATTTTGAGCAAGTATATTCAAATTAAAATCTTAAGGATACATAAAGAAATAAATGCTGGGGAAGTTCAATCGAGTATAGAAACGTACAGTTTTAGAAAAAAGAGTGTTTATTGGCATAGAATTTCTGTCAGATGTACTGGATTCAAAGTACTAGCAGGAGTAGCCTGAAGAACATGCACTTGTTCTATTCGGATGAATGCTCAAAACCAATGATCTACAGTAGACAGACTTAAGTCAAGTAGGCAGAATTCTTTGGCAAATGTACAGGATGGAATTTAAAGATTTACATAAGAATATTTTCATGTAATTATTAAAAGCAATCTGTGTCCACACTTTCCAACTTTATTGCAGGGAGTCCATAGGCATACTTTCCAACTAAGCAATGAAAAATATGTTGGTGAAGGTAGAGCTACATCTTTGAAAAGCAGAGGCTGATACTGATAAGCCAGGATTGCAGGTGAAAAAATGTTAAATGGGTTCTCTGATTTCTATAGGAATGCTGATTTCACACTGAGGCATAGATAAATTAATGGCATTTTAATGATGAATGCAAAATGAGTTTGATTTTCATAATGAGAAGAATTTATTTGTTAAAAATTAGAATGATCTAGCCTGCAGAAGTTGTTGGTCTTGTGGTTCCAGGACTGAAAGAGTAAGGTAAGCCACTAACTTAATATTAAGTTTTGAATTGGAAAAAGCAAAAATTAAATGTGAAAACATAGGTCTGAGTTGAGCAACTATAAGAAAATTACAGCTTCTCACCCAATTTCCAACTATGTCAGTTCACAGATCTAATACTTTTTAAATAAAGTGAAGTTCAAGTACTTTTAATATACAACCTCCAAATAATATGACAAATGTATCTTGTACATCTTTTCCTCAAGAGTTTCAAAAAGGAATCAATGACAGGCAACTATACTTGAGAGAGACAGAGAGAGAGAGAGAGAGAGAGCAAGAGAAAGCAAGAGAGAGCAAGAGAGAGCGAGCGAGAACGCTCTCCCTTGTGGTTGTTCAATACTGGATATGAGCTGTAGTTTGACAATCATAGTGGTGTCAGATAATTAATGAAATTTTAATCTTAGTCTGTTTCAAAATGGTATGAGTGGAAACCCTAATATCTTCTCATAATTACTTTCCATGTTTCTCCATATTGTATGCAAAAGCACACACACACACACACACATATATATATATGTGTGCCTAACAAGTGGCAGAAGTTTCAATCCCTACCTTGATATCCTGACACACAAAATATGAATCTCCATGGTAAAAAATGACCATATAGATAGTTCTAGAATGCTTCTTGACCAAAAGAGTAACTGCAATTCTGGAGAAATCACCGAGATTAGTGTTTGAATCTAGAAATTGACGTTATAATACAAGAATATCAACTCTTTGGCAGGTAAAAAGACATACGGATCTTGGTTGTTATAAAAATAATCTGTTGGTCACTTCTATCACAACTACTTTTCCCTATTGTTCTTTGTATTGAAGCTAGTCAGCATAACAGTGGAGCTGGTGTACATTTGCAGATCTCATAAACTCTCCTTTCTCTCCATCTCAGTTAATAAAGAACATCAGATTGTTAAGATTTTTTAGGTAAGAATCTAACTAAAACGTCTTGATTTATGGTAACATCATCTGTCTCACTTTGTGTCACAGTTGTTTCTCCTTGTCTTAGATTTTCTCACCTTATCATAGGACATCATGCTGAAATGATCTATAAAGCCAGCAATAGCAATAATACCATGTTCACTTGAGAAGACAAATATCTGCCTGTAAGTGGGAAACTAATTTCATGAAAATACAGGAACCAGACAACTAATTGAAATCCTGAGAATCAAATAATAATCATTTGGAGATGATGACCATATAGACTTCACAGTAAAAGGTCTCTACAGAGTCTTTACACAGTCTATTCCCATGCTACCAAGAAAAATCTACACAACTTGGGGTTCCTTAAATTGTGAAGACAATGTATGTCACAACTAGATGATCTACTCCAATTGATTCAAAAGACTTTCTCCTTTGAGTTGGACTCAAAGAAAGAAAGTACCTTTTAGGTGACCCCAGCAGGTGCAATTCAGCCTGTTTTATTTCTAGAACTTTATGATCCAGAAAATTCAATGGTTTGATAATAATCTGTAATCAGTGACATTTCTGACTGTTGAGAAATTTTTTCAAGGATAGATATGTAGACAGATTCTCAAATATAAGAATATTTATGTGCCATGTAAGTGTGCAAAAAAGTGCCTCCACTTTGAGGTGGCTCTCAATAACTGGGTGGATTATATAATCCATTTTGTGAATATCAGTCAATTTCTGTCACAAACTGCCTGACTATTTATTTAATGGACACAGGAATACTGTCAATCATCACACAAATGAAAGTTATTCACAGGCTCAATAAATTATTGCTTAAGACAGAAGATTATATTCACAAACAATCCATAAGTCAGATAATGTGAAAAGACACACTGGAGTATATTTCAGGCTTAAAGACAAAGTAACTACTCTCAATCATACAGCCTATGAATGTAATATCTTTCATAATTAGTTACTCCTTGCTTGGAAAGAAGTAAATAAGAAGAGAACTAACTAAAATTCCTTTTACTAGGTAGGAATTGGACGAGTTTCCTTATCTATGTGTTTTACTAGGAATGTAGGGAAGACAGAAGAGTTCCTTTCCTACACAGTTCTCAGATACTGGCACTAGAATAAGCCAACCCCAAATACCAAGGAAATGTAAGTATAATGTGTTTGTATGCATTTTATTCATATAATCCCCTTAGTTTCCATAGAGGATTTCAACATATTAATTTTTGGGGGATGTGAACATTCAGATCACAGCAAACATTAATTATAAATCTTCCTAGAGTCTATCTTCCCAAAGTAGAACAAGAGTGACCATAGGTATTAATTTTTACATGTGCATATTAATTTTCCTATCCCATATTAATCAAAGATACTGTAATCTTCATGTTTTTGCCATCACAATATAAAGCAATGGTATTGTTTTACTTTTCCTTGATAATTTTGAAGCTAAGAGACCATTCTTTTCTATAGAAAATAGAATAATAATGCAATTTTAATTGCACTACATTGTAAGAAATAATTTTGTTCAAATAAATTCTTTCTGTGATTAAACATATAAAATATTTCTATCTGCTAATAAGGCCCTGTAATTATAAAAAATAATTTATGAGGTTATCACAGATATTAAAGAATTAACATACACTGTTTCCACATGCAAATTTAGAAAAACAAAACAAAATAACAAAGGACACCTATTATACCTAAATTGCTTAAATGCATTTTAATAGCTATTTATAAATTAAGGAAATACAATAAACTCAAAATTATATATGTGCGTGATTTAGATCTACGTAGGGAAAACAGCTACGAGGCAAGTAGTTATGACTTAATTGACCATTTTTATGGCCTTGTACGTGAGTGTTTACTTCTCCATTGAAAAGAATTAGTAGAGGCTGAAGCAGGTTATCAATAATTTAACAGGGACTTTGCCTTGTTTATGCTTGTGGATAGACTGTAAGGCTAATAGAGCCAATTTGAGTTCTTTCGTCCTGGGATGCCTTGCATATTTATTTTGGTCATATGCATCTTTAGGAATTGAGAACAGCCTTCCTAGTAAATATAGGTATATTAGTTTTAGGCATGATGCCAAGGGATTTTTATTTAGGCATGCCACATCATAACTAAAATCAAGTAGCTGGCAACTGATGCAGATAAATAATGGAAGAGTATCAAAAAGATAGAGAATTGCCTATTACCTTTTGAAAATCTATTTCCCATTAAAATTGATTTATTTTTAGAATTACAAGCAAAACTAACTAATGCATTTTTAGATTTGATTTCTGAGATTTCTGAGCTTTTGCAGATAAAAATGATGTCTGGTCATAGCTATGTCTTTCCTGGGGGTCAAGGAACATCTTTGTTACTATCATATTATAGAAAATATACATAAGTCACATAAGCCACACATGAACTATGAAGTATGTATGTTTATGTGTGTGTATACCATATATACAGCCAGGTAACATATATGTGACATGCCACCAAATGACTAGCACCTTTCTGAACCTCTCTAGTAAAAAGAGAATTTAAAAATTAAGGAAAGGTGGACCAAAACCATCTCATTATCCTTATTGATGTGATTTTTGTAAAAAGAAAATGCTTAAACACTACTAAAGTATAAAAGTAGTAAAATGACTCATAATAATATAAAATAAACAGAAGTTGAAGATGTTGCTCTACACAATTAATGAAAATATCCACAAAATATTTCAAGTGTCAAAAGAAAGTTAAAATATCACATACGCAGAAAAAAAAAGAATGCTGAAATGAATTTATATGTAGTGAAAACAGGTCTGTCCACAGGACAAAAATTAGTGCACTGGAGACAATTTTATTTTCTGTGAGCACAACTAATATGTATTATTTTCAGTTTTTTTGTGATTTACAGAGTGGTAAAATAGATCAAAGACAATAAAAGGTGTACACAATTCAGACAGCTACCCTTTAGGGCACCAAGTTACTCAATGAAAGACACCAAATAATCTTTTTGAATGATTCCTGACTCTTTCAGTTTTTTCCTGACAATAAACAAAAAATATTATTTCATTTAAAAATGTCATGCTTTTGGAGCACCTGGGTGGCTCAGTCATTGGAGCATCTGACTTTTGATTTTAGCTTAGGTCATGAAATCATGGTTCATGAGATCAAGCCCTGAACTGGGCTCCTCACTCACAGAGTGGAGCTTGCTTGGGGTTCTCTCTCTCTCTGCCCTGTCCCTACCACTCCCCTTCTCTCTCTCAAAATAAATAAACTTTAAAAATTTTAAAAAGTCATGCTTTCATAGAATTATCTTGCACTAAGCAACATCATTTCTCCAAATCTTTTCACCAGTAGACTTAATAATTCAAGTTTTTCATTGACACCTCATGAATCTAGATTTAAATTTCTACATCATTATGTCATATTATTTTAACATTTTTTAGTGTTTTCTTCAATTACCAGATCACTTTGAAAAGTAAAATTTTGATGAAGACAACTCTTTAATAGATGTCTTGAATTATAAATAGGAAAACATCTTTCTCTTGAGTACATCTCAGTTGCAAATGTTAACTACAATGCCAGGCTTGCTGGCCCAGGAGTGCTACAAAGTGTATATTTGAAAGAAGTAGAAACCAGAGCAGGAATCACAGGGTAGCTCAGAATCAAGGTAAGACTTGCTCTCTCTGCTTTTTGGGTTTTCTACTCAAAAAACCTCTCTTCCAAACTTCTCAATTTTGGCTTATGTATATCTCTTATGGAAGTCACTTTTTAAAGTTAGCTTGAGGTTATTCATTTTGGAGATTTCAGTGGTCAAATTTAGGGTGCTCCAACACAGAATGCCCAGATTTGGAACTGTTTCACCAGTGTAGCTTGAGCAGTTTAGTTTGGGAAAGAACCTTATATATCACCTACTGTAGTGACCTTATTTAACAGAGGGATATCCAAGACCAGAATAATATCAATGTATTACCTCATGCTTCCTAAATTTCAGTTGAATATTCACTATACTAGTCAAACTGGAAGAACTCTCATTTGAATAGCCATGGAAGATTCTACCAGGGATGCACAAATAGAACATTCAGAAGCTATACTCAATTTTTCCACTTTAAAGATAACTTTGAAACTTAGATCTTGCGAAATATTTGTCTTCCTGAGACCTAAAAGTGTTTATTTTGAAGTCAATAATTGAAATACGTAAGCTAAGATATGAAGTAAATCATGACATAAAATTTTATAGATGAAGTAACTGGAGTTAATAGTCTATATAACTTCAGATATAGTTTTATAGACTGAAAAAAATCCCTTATTGAAAGAAATGTATAAGGTATCTAAAATGCAAGAAGAGCATTTGATGCCACTGGATTGAATGCCTGAATCTGCATAATTTCATTAATTCTACTCTGTGTTGTTTTCCACCAATAAACCTTGATATAGAACTTAATTACTTCATAATGTTTGGTTAATAATTTTGAAATTTGAAATAAATGTATAATTAAATCCTGCAAAGGAAAGTCAACAGAGAACTCTGGGAATAATGAAATCACAGTAATTATTTTGTTTATTTATTTTCTGTATCTTTAGAATCTAAAATCCATTTAAGGTAGGACTTTTCATCAACTTAATTCACAATTCTATTCATACACTTAGAAAATTGCCTAGCATATTCAGATACTCAATAAAATTTTGTTGAATTACAAACTGACTTTTTAAATTACTTGAGTAATCAATTGATAAATCTCTACCTACATTTCTCTACTTTTTTATAATAATATTTTAAAACATCAAATAATATCAGTCTCATAACACGACATGGGACAAGAGCAGTGATTTTCACTGTGCTCAAAGAAAGCAGCATTAGGATAGAAAAAAAACCCAAACAGCGATGGTTATCAGATATGCAGATTTTCTAGAAATTCAAATTGCAAAGAAGAGTGATCTGAGATTTACTGACCATTAATAGATAAAAATGTTTTGAATTGTAATGAGACAAGGAGAGACAAGGCCAAGTCATCCATTTCTAAATGCTTCAGCTTTTTTTTAAATTAAGAAAATAAAACCTTGATGTTATGTTTAAATAAATACAATATAAAAGTTTATTCAATAACTACGTAAGTCTTCTATCTTCTAAAAGGAAAAATATTCTCAGGAAATACAACAAACTAGTATCCTATAACTAGAAAAAAATCAGATTTATTATTAGACAGTAAGTCTGTTATAGATTATATGAATGTGTTTTCCCACCACAAAATTACATGCATGAATTTATTCACACTCATACAAGAACACATAAGCACCAGAGAGTCATGTGCACACATGCTTTAATTTTTAAAAAAGCTTTTAAGCTATAGCTTATCTCCCACTGACTAGAAAAGCTTACTGCCATTATGGGAAATACTAGCCATACAGACAAAAACATTCTCTTCATTATTCAATGACATTGTATTAGAACCCTGTGCATTTATTTTTTTTATTTAAAAAAATTTTTAATGTTTATTTATTACTGAGACAGAGAGAAACAGAGCATGAGCAGGGGAGGGGCAGAGAGAGAGGGAGACACAGAATCCGAAGCAGGCTCCAGGCTCTGAGCTGTCAGCACAGAGCCCAATATGGGGCTCGAACCCACGAACTGTGAGATCATGACCTGAGCCGAAGTTGGACGCTTAACCGACTGAGCCACCCAGGTGCCCCGAACCCTGTCCATTTAGAGCAGAGGAAATAAGAACCAGTTAGAATATTAGTGAAAACACAATATTCAAAAAATAGATGATACACTTATAATTTAATAAATTGAAGAGAAAAGAATGGTTAGAAGCCAAGTAATAAATGCCAAAAGTTGCCATTAAACAAAGGCTGCCCTTTATGGGTTCATAAGATTAAAAAAAGAAAAGTCAGTCATGTGTCTACTGGCATGTCTAGAAAGAGCACTGCGATGTAATTTCTGTCCATAGACTTCATTATATTTTGTTGGATGCCTACTTTTATTCCTATAATGGAATTTGAGATAAAATGCTATAATAGCAGATAGAGAGAAAATTCAATTCTGAGTAATCTGGAAAACCCATACCAATCAAATACGTCTTCCTCCTACCATATGCTTTTCTTTAGAAAACTTTGTTCTAATACCTAATATTTGGAATAGATACATAAAGTACACATTGATTTAGCAATCTCTTCCAGCAAAACATTAAAAATATTCATCTGGAAAAATAAAAGTATATCTGTCCCCCTCTGTCTCCTGTCCCTCTTACATGCCAAATTATTTTTTGATATGATTAATTTTTTTAATTAAACGGTTGGCTTGCTTAAGAGCAGGCAGACCAAGTACAGATATGTATTTCTTTCAGTGGAAATCAGATTAAAATTTTTTTTCCAGGTTTGTATTCACACTTTTTTTGAAGTTTTATGCATGTATTCATGTAGCTTGATTAAATAAAAAAGGGAATATACTGATGAGTTCTCATGAGAAAAAAAGTTATGTTAGAGCATATACTTACACAAACTTGCCAAAAAGATTAACAACACATTTGGTTAAATATTCAATGTAATGGGCGCCTGGGTGGCTCAGTCCATTAAGCATCTGAATTCTGCTCAGGTCATGATCTCACAGTTTGTGGGTTCGAGCCCCGCGTTGGGCTCTGTGCTGACAGCTCAGAGCCTGGATCCTGCTTCGGATTCTGTGTCTCCCTCTCTCTCTGCCCCACCCTTGTTCGCACTCTGTCTCTCCCTGTCTCAAAAATAAATAAACATTAAAAAAATTAAACATTTTTAGTTTAAAAATTAACAATTTAGTCCATTTGTGTCCTGACTTTCATTTGACATGGGTAGTGATAGAAAACTGAATAACATATGAACTATCAGAATTGTTAATACTAACTTTACTTTTAAATTATCAAAATTTCTCAGGAATATTAATAATAACTAAACTTTACATTTTTATGTTAAGTTGCAATATCCATTTCTTATAGGCCAGTGTTATAAGTAATATACTCTTTTTTTTTTAAATGTTTTATTTATTTTTGATACAGAGAGAGACAGAGCACGAGAGGGGGAGGGGCAGAGAGAGAAGGAGACACAGAACTGGAAGCAGGCTCCAGGCTCTGAGCTAGAGTCAGCACAGAGTCTGACGCAGGGCTCGAACCCACGAACGTGAAATCTGACCTGAGCCGAAGTCGGAGGCTTAACCGACTGAGCCACCCAGGCGCCCCAGGAATATACTCTTTAGTAATGTGCATATTTGAGAAAATTGTTAAATGACACTGGCAGGTTCTGCCATTCTGCAAATGTGACAATTTTAGGCCAGATTTAATGAGAGTGTGTTTTCGAACTAAGCAACAATAATTTTAAAGTTTAGTAAAAAAAAAAAAGTAGTCCCAATTTATAAGTATTATGGTCAAGATCTAATTTTCCTATTTGCTGGAATACTATTTTGCTTATGAGACATTAAATATTAAGTCATTTTTACTTGAATTTTTAGGAAGGGGCATTAATCACTTAAGACAATTCTTTTTTTAATAATAATTCTAAACCATGTATATAGAACTCGTAGTTGTTACAGTGAACACCTGAGGTGTATTATGGAGCCAGTTGATTTCTTTTCCTTATAGTAAATATTGTCTACAAGCACAATATATACTAGTGTATAAACACCAATAATGAAGAGCTGCTAAGGGGAAATGAGCCTTGGATGACTTATCACTACATCAAATTAATTAGATACCGATTGTGCTCCTAAGGGGCCTTGAAAATATGATTAAAGACTAATTGAAAATGTGAGTGATAACGTAAGTGCAAAAAATAGGTAAGATTTGGAAACGTTTAAAACTGGTCATAGTCATGTGCTTCATAAGTCAGCTAATTTCTCTCTGAGATGTGTAGCAATTTTTAAAAATTTAAATAAGCTTTTTATTTAAAATAGTCTTAGATTTACAGAAACGTTGTGAAGATGGCATCCAGAGTTCCCAAACCCCTGTCCATTTGCAGTTTCCCTGATAGTAAATTAGTGTGGCATACTTGGCATAATTGAGCCAATATTGATACGTTATTACTAATAAAGTTCATAGTTTGTTGAAATATCTTTAGTTTTTCCATTATACACTTTCTGGTGTTGTTCTGGAATATTGTCCAGTATGCCACCTTACATTTAGTTGTCATGTTTCCTTAGGCTCTCATGGCTATGATAGTTTCTCAGACTCTCTTCTTTATGATGGCCTTGACAGTGTTCAGTTATACTGGTTAGGTATTTTGTAGAATGTCCCTCTATTAAAATTTGTCTGTTTTTCTCATGATTAAAATGTGGTTACATGTTTTGTGGAGGAAGAGGAGGATCACAGAGATAAAGCACCTTTTCCATTATATCATGTCAAAATAATGTATTGTCATCATGACTTATCACTATTGATTTTGATCTTGTACATGTGGCTGAGATAGAATTTGTCAGTTTTCTCCACAATAAAGTTATTACTTCTGTCTCTCACAGTGTAATCTTTGGAAAGAAGTCACCATGCATATCCCACACTTTAGGAGTGGGGAGTTACACCTCTTCTTGAGGACAGAGTATCTACAAAAATTATTGTAATTGACCATACTTTACTTATTTAGTCATATATTTATACATACATACATATATACAATATATGGACTCATTGATATTTATTTATTTTGTTGCTCAATTTGTTCCACCTATGACCTTCAGGAGCCTTTTCTGTTGATGTGTGTCCCTTTGATATACACCTAGTTTTATAGACTGAATTGTGTCCCTCCAAAACTTTTATGTCAAAACCCTAATCTAATATAATTGTGTCTTTACTAAAAGAAGAAGAGGGGCTCATGTCTGACTCTTGATTTTGGTACAGGTCACCATCCCAGTGTTGGAACAAGGACGTTAAGGGGAATCCTGGTGACAGATAAGTGTTGTGATTTTCCACAAACCATAGAACACAGCAGCTACAAGATCGCAAACTTTTTCTGGGGTGGGCAGCACCATGGTCTCGTGAATGTTCCTGGGGGCCAACCAGCACCCAGCCATTGCTCAGCAAGAAGTTCCTCCAGAGAATCAAAGCAAGTCAAAGCCCCAGTCCCTCAGAAGTGAGGGGTTGGGAAACAGCCCCATTTGAGATAAAACTCAGGAGGGAGGTGCCACCTGGCAGCCTGACGGCTTGGTCAAGTGGGGAGTGGGGGGAAGCCAGAGACAAAAGAGAGGTGATTGATTGCACAGAATTCTGATACTAGAAACCGGGTAGCTAGGGTACACCATTTACATCCCTCCCACGCATGCACATGCATGCCTACATGCAGCAGAAAAATCCACTCCAGTAAGCTAGGCAGCGCCGTCTAGTGGAGAATGGAGCCATTACATTAAACCTCACCCAACTGGTTCAACAGTACTCTTCAGTAACAAAAGTCTTTCCACTTGCTTAGTTTAAGGACTGTAAGGTGCTTCCGAGCTTGACTTCTCTGGGACCTGATGTAATTTCAATTGTATTTAATTCTGTTTCCTGGTCCTTTTATTCATTTTTTTTCTTTTTCTTTTCTTTTCTTATGCTTGAATACAGAAAGTCAAAAAATTATTTTTATTATCCATTTTTATTAAAAGGAGTTTTAATTTTTTCTACTGTGTTTTTTACTTTTCTGTAAACTTTTAAAACTTCTATTTTACTTTCATCATTTCATTTTATTCTATTTTATTGTATTCATTTTTTCAAAATTTCAAACATTTTCCTTGGGTTTTTTCTTTTTTTTTCTTAAATTTTCCTTTTTTACTCTAATCTATCAACCTTCTTTCAACAATGAGACCAAAACACACCTAATATCTAGCATCCTTTATTTTATTTCTTTGTGTTGTTTTTAATTTTTTCTTACTTCACTAATTTGTTTTCTTCCTTCAAAATGGTGAAACAAAGGAATTCACTCCAAAAGAAAGAATAGGAAGACATGAAAGCCAGGGACAAGCAACATATCTGAACCATAATTTAGAATCACTGGGGTTGAAAATAGATTAGAATCTTTTTCTGTGGATATAAAAGAAGTAAAAGCTAGTCAGGATGAAATAAAAAATGCTATAACTGAGCTGCAATCTTGAATGGATGCCATGGAAGCAAGGGCAAATGAGGCAGAGCAGTGAATCAGCGATATAGAGGACAAACTTATAGAGAATAATGAAGTAGAAAAAAGAGAGAGACTAAGGCAAAAGAGCACAGACAAAAATTAGAGAACTTAGTGACTTATTAAAAAGGAATAACATCAAATCATAGGGTTCCCATTAGAAGAAGAGAGAGAAAAGGAAGTAAAAAATTTGTGTTAGTGAATCAGAGTGGAAAACTTTCCTAACTTGAGGAAAGACACAGACATCAAAATCCAGGAAACCCAGAGAACTTCCATTAGCTTCAACAAAAAATGACCATCAGCAAGGCATATCATAGTCAAATTCACAAAATACTGTCAAGGAAATGATCATGAAAGCAGCAAGGAAGAAAAAAAGTCCTTAACCTACCAGGGAAGACAGATCAGGTTCGCAGCAGACCTATCCACAGAGAGTTGGCAGGCCAGAAAGGAGTGGTAAGATCTATACAATGCACTGAATCAGAAAAATAGGCAGTCAAGAATTATTTATACAGAAAGGCTGTCATTCAAAACAGAAGGAAAGATCAAAAGTTTCCCAGACAAACAAGCATTAAAGAAGTTTGTACCCACTAAACCAGCACTCCCTCTCTCTCTGAGGAGAGAAAAGATGGGGGGGGGGGGGAGCTAAACAAAGCAAAAGCAACAAAGAGTAGCAGGTACCAGATAACACTACCAAAAACTCCAACTCTAGAGGCAACAAATGTCAATAAATTCATATCTTTCAGTACTCACTCTAAATGTCAATGTTCTAAACACTCCAATCAAAAGATATAGGGTAACAGAATGGATAAGAAAACAAGATCCATCTATTTTGTTTACAGGAGATCCATTTTAGACCTAAAGACACCTTCAGACTGAAAATAAGGGGATGGGGAACCATCCAAGATGCTAATAGTCGCCAAAAGAAAGAATGACTAGCCATACTATATCAGACAATCTAGATTTCAAAAAAGACTACAACAAGAAATGAAGATGAGAATTATATCATAATTAAGGGGTCTATCCACCAAGACGACCTAGTAATTGTAAACATTTATGCTCCAAACATGGACCGCCCAAATATAGAAATCAATCAATCACAAACAAAAAGAAACTTACTGATAAAAATACCATAATAGTAGGGAACTTCAACAAACCACTTACAGCAATGGACAAATCAGCTAAACAGAAAACAAAAACAAAAACAATGGCTTTGAATGACACACTGGACAGGGTGGACTTAACAGATATATTCAGAACATTTCATACTAAAGCAGTACAATACACATTCTTCTCGAGTGCACATGAAACATTCTCCAGAACTGATCACATACTGGGACACAAATCAGCCCTCAACAATTAAAAAAGATCAAGATCGTTCTGTGCATATTTTCAGATACAACGCTATGAAACTCAAAATCAACCACAAGAAAAAGTGTGGAAAGATAACAAATAATTGGAGACTAAAGTATATCCTACTCAAGAATGAATGGGCTAACCAAGAAGTTAAAGAGGAAATTAAAAAGTACACGGAAGCCAGTGAAAATGATAACATCACAACCCAAACCCTCTGGAATAAAGCAAAAGCAGTGATAAAAGGGAAGTATATAGCAATCCAGGCCTTCCTAAAGAAGGAAGAAAGGTCTCAGATACACAACCTAACCTTACAACTCAAAGAGCTGGAAAAAGAACAGCAAATAAAACCCCAAACCAGCAGAAGACAGGAAATAATAAATAATAGAAATCAATGCTATCAAAACAAAACTAAAACAAAAACAGTAGAACAGATCAGATTCTTTGAAAGAATTAACAAAATTGATAAACTCCTAGCTAGTTTGATCAAAAAGAAAAGGGGAAGGACCCAAATAAACAAAATCAAGAATGAAAGAGGAGAGATCAGAGCCAACATAGTAGAAATGAAAACAATAATAAGAGAATATTATGAGCAATTATATGCCAATAAAATGGACAATCTGGAAGAAATGAACAAATTTCTAGAAACATATAAACCACCAAAATTTAAACAAGAAGAAATAAAAAATTTGAACAGACCCATACCAGGAAAGAAATCTAATTAGTAATCAAAAATTTCCCCAAAAACAAGATTTCAGAGCCAATGACTTTTCAGGGGAAATCTACCAAACATTTAAAGAAGAGTTAACACCTATCCGTTTGTAGCTCTTCCAAAAAATAGAAATGGAAGAAAAACTTCCAAATTAATTTTTTGAAGCCAGAATACCTTGAGTCGAAAACCAGACAAAGACTACACTAAAAAGAAGAACTAAAGACCAATTTATTTAATGGTCTTGGATGCAAAAATCCTCAAGAAGATACTAGCCAACTGGATCCAACAGTACATTAAAAACACACACACACACACACACATTCACCACATTCAAGTGGGATTTATACCTGGGATGCAAGGCTGGTTCAATATCTGCAAAACAATCAATGTGATACAACACATCAATAGAAGAAAGAATAAGAACCACATGATCCTCTCAATAGATGCAGGAGAAGCACTTGACAAAATACAGCATCCATACTTGATTTAATAAAAACAGGAAAGTAGAGATAGAAGGATCATACCTCAAGATCATAAAAGCCATATATGAAAGACCCACTGCTAATATCATCTTCAATGGGGAAAAACTGAGAGCTTTCCCTCTAAGGTCAGGAACAAGACAGGGATGTCCACTCTCATCAGCGTTATTCAACATAGTATTGGAAGTCTTAGTCTCAGCAATCAGACAACACAAAGGAATAAAAGGAATAGAAATCAGCCAGGAGGAAGTCAAACTTTCACTCTTTGCAGATGACATGATATTCTACATGGAAAACCCAAAAGATTCCACCAAAACACTGCTAGAACTGATCCACGAATTCAGCAAAGTCACAGGATACAAAATCACGGCACAGAAATTGGTTGCATTCTTATACACCATTAATGAAGCAACAGAAAGATAAATCAAGAAATTGATTCCATTTACAATTGCACCAAAAAACGTAAAATACCTAGGAATACATATAACCAAAGATGTGAAAAATCTATACACTAAAAACTATAGAAAGCTTTTGAAATAAATTGAAGAAGACACACACACAAAAGGAAAAAATATTCCATGTCTCTATATAGGAAGAATAAACATTGCATATTCTAAGTAATTCCTATCAAAAAAAAAAAAAACCACAAGCATTCCTCACAGAGCTAGAACAAACAATCCTAAAATTTTTATGTAACCAGTAAAGACTCCAAGTAGCCAAAGCAATCTTGAAAAAGAAAACCGAAGCAAGCGGCATCACAGTCCCAGACATCAATACATATTACAAAGCTGCAGCCATCAACACAGTATGGTACTGGAACAAAAACAGACACTCAAATCAATGGAACAGAATAGACAATCCAGAAATGGATCCACAAACATATGGCCAACTAATCTTTCACAAAGCAGGAAAGAATATCCAATGGAATGAAGACAATCTCTTCAGCAAATGGTGCTTGGAAAACTGGAGAGTGACGTGAAAAAAAATGAACCTGGACTACTTTCTTACACTATACACAAAAATAAACTTGGAATGGATGAAAGACTTAAGAAAGGAAGCCATCAAAATCCTAGAGGAGAAAGCAGGCAAAAATACCATTGACCTCGGCCACAGGAACTTCTTACTCAACATGTCTGCAGAGGCACAGAAAACAAAAGGAAAAATGAACTCTTGGGACCGCATCAAGATAAAAAGCTTCTGCACAGCGAAGGAAACAATCAGCAAAACTAAAAGGCAACTAATGGAGTGGGGAAAGATATTTGCAAATGGCATATCAGATAAAGGGTTGGTATACAAAATCTATAAAAAATTATCAAACTCAACACCCAAAAACCAAATAATTCAGTGAAGAAATGGACAATAGACACTTTTCCAAAGACATCCAGATGGTGAACACATGAAAAAATACTTGACATCAGTCATCATCAGGGAAATACAAATCAAAACCACAATGAGCTATCACTTCACGGCTGTCAGAATGGCTAACATTGAAAACTCAGGCAACAACAAATGTTGGTGAGGATGTGGAGAAAGGATTTTTTTTGCAGTTAGTGGGAATGCAAACTGGTGCAGCCACTCTGGAAAACAGTATGGAAGTTCTTCAAAAAATTAAAATAGAACTACCTTACAACCCAGCAACTGCACTCCTAGGGATTTACCCAAGGGATACAGGTGTGCTGTTTCGAAGGGGCACATGCACCCCAATGTTTACAGCAGCGCTATCAACAAGAAAGTATGGAAAGAGCCCAATTGTCCATCAACAGATGAATGGATAAGTAAGATGAAATGTATATATGATATATATATGCAATATATATATATATATATATATATATACACACACACACAATGGAGTATTGTTCACAATCAAAAGAATGTAATCTTGCCATTTGCAGGTATGTGAATGAAACTGGAGTGTATTATACTACACAAAATTAGGGAAAGACAAATATCATATGACTTCACTCAAATGAGGAATTTAAGATACAATACAGATGAACATAAAGGAAAGGAAGCAAAAAGAATATAAAAATAGGAAGGAGGACAAAACATAAGAGACTCTTAAATATAGACAACAAACAGAGTTGCTGGAGGGGTTGTTGGGGGTGATGGGCCAAGTGGGTAAGGACAGTAAGGAATCTACTCATGAAATCATCGCTGCAGTATATGCTTACTAACTTGGATGTAAATTAAATAAATTTTAAAAAGATTTGTACGTATTATATATGGCTATTATGAAAGCAAAGGAGTTAATATGAGTAAACTACTAACAATAGTAAGCAACTAATAAATGATATATTTATTATTACATATTAATACTACACATATTTCAAAATTAAAATTGCAGATATGTGCACACATTTTGATAACAATAAGACTTCTAGGAATCAAATGCTGAAATTGACTTATATACAAATCCCATAGTCCATTAGAAAATTGGGAGAGAAAATCTTCTCAAATATAAAGGGAAATTAATTCAGGATCCTACAAGCAATAATATAAATTTTATATAGTGTTAAAATTAAGATAATCTGATTAACCAGTAATCATATAAATAACTTAGTATCCCCTTTAATTATTCAGAAATATATTTCTGATCAGAAAATGATGTATTAGCTTATTGTCTACAAGTTAACATGCTCTTAAATAATATGTTTATAACAAAATTTAATTTACTGTTCATAAAGCCAAATGTGCAGAACTTGTTTTTTTAAA
>NC_043709.1:52993561-53091805 GCF_006229205.1 Suricata suricatta
TTATTTCTTTTTGATACAGAGAGAGACAGAGCATGAGAGGGGGAGGGGCAGAGAGAGAAGGAGACACAGAACCGGAAGCAGGCTCCAGGCTCTGAGCTAGAGTCAGCACAGAGCCCGACGCGGGGCTCGAACCCACGAACGTGAGATCTGACCTGAGCCGAAGCCGGAGGCTTAACCGACTGAGCCACCCAGGCGCCCCGATATCTGGCTTTTTAAATCAGAGAAACATCCTTTGAAATATTTTGTATACCTCTTGAG
This sequence comes from Suricata suricatta, assembly GCF_006229205.1. NCBI lineage: Eukaryota > Metazoa > Chordata > Mammalia > Carnivora > Herpestidae > Suricata > Suricata suricatta. Next base: position 52,993,820 of record NC_043709.1, read on the forward strand.
GTTTTCTCTTTTTTTCATAATACAGAAAAAATACTAGGAAACAGCTGGAAAGGATAAAAGCAGAAACCAGAGATGGAAAAGGCCCGCTGAAGCAAATGCTTTGTTCCTCTTCCACTGCAGGGAGTGTAACCGATCATAAACGAAGAGCAGGAAGAGAAGCAGGGCAAGGTAGAGATAAGAAAGGTTTACACAGAGTCTAGTCCGCTGGTAGAGTGCTCAGTATGGCACACTCCAGAGCTGAAACCCATGTTCGTCTAGGCTGATTGGCACAAGAGATGCTAGGATCTGACCCAACATTTGACACAGGATCAGGGAATATTCTAGCTGTAGGTTTTTAAGACATACTGGCTTCACTCGCAGGCAGAAATAAGCCCTATGTAACCCGACTGGAGGAGATGATTACTGTGTTAATTCACTCAGGTATACTCATGCATTTATTTTCAAGTATCTGGCCACAGAAGGGAGCTTGAGAGTCAGTAAATCTTTATTGTTCAGATATTTTACTGATATTGAGGCATTTTAACAATGAGTTTCTTATTTTTATTCTTTAAAATTATTCAAATTGCACACATTTTAAAGGGTCACAACAGGATTCATTTATACCATCTAATTGTTTTCTTAACTTACAGTTCTTGAAGAAGAATGTACTAATTTTCTAACTCTAACTCAAACCTCTCTTCACCATATAACCCAATAAATGCTTTCAAATATCTGCTATGAACATAGCAATGTGTTGTGAGCAAAGAATGCTTGCTGACTAGAACAGACACTGTACCTACTCATGTTGTATTTAAAATGTAAGGGTGAAGGAAACAAAACTGGTGGTAAAAGCAAAGTGTTATAAATGTAATGACATACAGGGAAGGAGAACACTAACCAGGGAACCTGGTCTAGTCAGAAGCAAGTCTCCAAGAGTGAGTCATTAACCATCACTAGGCTTTTTTTTTTTTTTTTAAGATTATGTTTGTTAAGTAATGTGCTTAAAACAGTTTCTGGAACATCCTAAGCGTTCAATAAACATTTCTTTGTATTACTTTTACTGTCTGTCAAACTCTGAAGCTTTTATAAAAATGGAAGTTTCTGCAAGGCATATTAGAACGGTGTTAAGAAGGAAACTCTCTGATGTTTTATCTATGTGCCCAGAAGTATTATGTAAGAAAACATTGTATCTTCACTTAGAAAATAGGAAGGGCAAGGCTTCCTGGGTGGTTCAGTTGGTTAAGCATCTGATGCAGCTCAGGTCATGATCTTGCAGTTCACAAATTCAAGCCTTGCATTGGACTTGTAATGCCTAAGATTTCAATATCACCCCAAAACCAGAAACCGCCAGGGAGACCGAGTCACGCATGTAAAGGCAAAGGGCTTTATTATTACGGCTTAGGCTCACTGGGGCCTTCCCCAACACAGTGGATCCGTGCTGAGAGCCCCGAGCAAGGGCTGAGCAGGGTTTTTATGGGGTTTAGGAAGGGGGAGTTACAAGAAATTGTGACATAGGTACAGTGATCCAACATTATTGTATAACAGCATTGGCAGTAACTCTAACCATACACATTGTCCAGGGTATTCGTTACTTTTGGCGGGACCCAATCACAACTTTTAGGGTATCTTTGAAATTAACCAATTACAGAGCGAGTTCAGGGTCTTATTTGGTGACTATCGGGTTAACGTTAACATTCGGTAACAGGGTCCTATCTAAAGTTCCTATCTGCAGGTCTCACTCTTAGGAATGTGGGGAAAGGTAGCTGGCCTTCCCTGACTGGATACCGCAGGGTGGTCTCCTGCTCTAGGCAATGTGTAACTGCCTAATGGTTCCGGAGAGACTGAACCTTAGACCTTCTAGCTTAGAGGGGGACCTCTGTCATGGAGTCTGTTAGGTCACATTTTGTCCTTACAGACTCTGTGCTGACAGCTCAGAGCCTGAAGCCTGCTTTGGCTTCTGTGTCTCCCTCTCTCTCTCTCTGCTCCTCTCCCATTCACACTCTGCCTCTCTCAGTAATAAATAAACATAAAAAAGAAGAAGAAAATATGAAGGACATATGCAGTTTTTAGTCCCAAAATTACCACTAACTACATATTCCTTAGCACAAACCTATTGCTGGGGTTCCTGAGTCACATATTTTTAATGTGATGTTCTCATACACCTTAAGTCATTTCCTACAGGTCTCTGCGAAAGGTTATAGTTGAAGTATTCTCAGTAAGTCATTTCCTGAATCTCTTACTAATTCTTAGTGAATTGGTTCAGCATTTCATTTTAGAGAACATGGCTAAAAACTGCAGTGACGTTGATCTGGTCAGGTAGCTTTCACTATGAGTTTTGCCTTAACTTCAGCAATCAGAAAGCTATACACATGAACCCTAAATTGCTAGAGCTAGCAGAACCATTATTGCATTTTAGAAATTAAGTTCAAAATATCAATTTTAGAAAGCTATGGCCTGATTTTATTAATTTAATATCCACATGAGGAGGAATATCTTTTTTTCCCCTTAACGACGAAAACCTCAAATGTAGACAGAGCTGAATTGTCTAGGAATGCCATAGGCAAAATGTGTATTACATGCTTCGATCAGTAATTAGTTAAGGAGAGGGCCCATTGGGTTTGATCTCAGGGATAAATGGAAACCAATGCTTAAGTTTCACCATAATTTTATTTCTCATATCTAATTCAGAAGGCTTATTCTATGAAAATGAAACAACTATTTTTTTAAAAGGGAAAAATTATGTTAAATCTGATAGCTCCAATTATGGAAAAGAACCAATTAAATCTCATATCTTACTAGGGCCCAATCATGTTTATTATCTAAGACTAATTATATTAATGAGACTGTTAAAACATAATTTAAATTATCACAATATATACTTTGATGTTTTAATTGAATTATTATTTTATGATTTAATGGCATGTTCAGCAATAAACTATGAAATTATATCACTAGGTACTACAAAAAGAAATACCTCCAAATTGGTTCTAAAACATCTGTGTGCAATAAAATGGTTCAACCCAATCTGCTTTGCATGCTGCATACATTTGATTGTATCATTAAAACATCGAAATAGATTTTCCATATACAGATGCATGAATGGTTAAGCATCATGGAGAATAGCAAGGTTTTTGTTCATCAGATTAAACTACAGATTGGAAAAATTTCCATTGAACTAGTTGTAAAAGTTTTATATTGCCAACAGTTTTCTTAGAATTGTATTTAGATAGTCACAAAAAATAAATTGCTTCAAAATATTGCCTTTTTAATAGTATTAAAGTAGATTTTCTAAATTATTTTTTTGGTCAGTAAATTAATTCAATCAATCTTCTGAAAGTGGAAACTTAGCAGCATATTTTGTCTCAAAAAAGGTGTCATTATCTTTTGTAGATATATGTCTTTGCAGTCAATAACAGACTCATTATTGTTGTTGTTTTCATTACTTTATCCCCATTGTATCAGTGGATTGTGTCCTATAACATATCTTGATATATTATTTTATATTTTATTAATGATGCACAGAATTACTTATGATGACTTTTAAATTTTGGAGATATTTTTCAAAATTCTTCTACTACTATAGTTATTTTCAAATGTAAATAGAATATCGAAGGACTGTGGGAAAATTTCAATATGTGTAATGGCAATACCAGAAGCAGAAAAAAGAACAAAGCTAATACCTGAAATATTAATACTCAAGAACTTTTCAAAAATAAGCACAGACATAAAATGAGAGATCCAGGAATCTTAGAGAATACCAAGTAGAATACATTAAAAAAACAAAGCAAAACCAACTAAGAACTAACCAACCAACCAATTAAACAAACAAAAACAAACCTACCTACTCCTAGGTATATTATATACAGACTGAAAAACTCAAAGACATAAAGAAAATCTTGAAAGAAGTCATAAGGAAAAAAAATCATGCTACCTATTAAGGAACAAAAATCAGGATTACATGGGACTTATAGTCAGAAACCATACAAGGAAAAAGATGTTTCAATAAAGTATTTAATGGACTGAAAAGAATTTTTAAAATACTTACCTATTATTCTACATCTAATAAAATCTTCCATCAAAGGTATAGAAGAAATGCTTTCTTAGACAAACCAAAACGGATGGAATTCATTGATAGCAGACTTTTTCTGAGAAAAATACTAAAAGAAACTCTTCAGGGAAAGAGAAATTGATCTAATTTAGAACTTACATAAAGACAGGAAAACTCTATGAATAGTGCTCGATACTGATATAAATAAATGATTAAAAATCAATAAGTGAAAAGAAAAAATATTCACTGTAAAAGAATTAGAAATAATCTACATAGATACTCCATCCTAAGGAAGAAGGAGCCTAACTCCTCACTTCTTAAGTGTGGGTGATGCTTAGTGGCTTCCATCCAAGAGTATAGTATGGAAAATGGTAATGAGTAACTTTAAAGTAGAGAAACCTGGCAAATATTACCTCATCCAGGTGATCAAGGTCAACATCATAGTTATAAATCATGTTGATAGAATATTTTCTTAATATAATGTGACAAAAGTGGCACTTTGCTTCAGTGATCCTCCTCCCTACATTCCCCAAAGTCAGCTTAATCATGAGAATAATATTAGGAAATTCCAGTAGAGGGTCATCTCATAAAAATAGGGCCACTAAATCTCTAAACTGTCAAAATCATGAAAAAAAAGGGAAATATGTGCAAAATATTACAGCCTAAAGGAGTCTAAGGAGACAAGAAAATGAAATATATTGTGCATTCCTGAATGAGTGTATTGAAGCAGAGGAAGGGCATTAGGTTAAAACAAAATACATTTGAATAAAGAATAAATTTTGTTAATAATGTATCAATGTTGGCTCACTAATTAAAATATATGGATTATGCCAATGTAAGATATCAATAATAATTGAAATTGTGTATGGAGTAGATTGGAACCATTTGTATTATCTTCATATTTTTTCCTCAAATTAAAAATTGTTCTAAATATAAATTCTTTTAAAAGATAAAACCCATTTCTGACCATGTCATTTTCTATTTAAAGTTAAAATTTGGAAGTTATCCTCTGACAGGTATGAGGTGATATCTCATAGTTTTGATTTGTATTTATCTGATTGAGCATCTCTTCATTTGTTAGCATGTCTTCTTTGTAAAATGTCTATTCATGTCTTCTGCCCATTTTTAATTGGATTATTTGTTTTCTGGGTGTTGAGTTTGATAAGTTCTTTATATATTTTGGATACTAACCCTATATCAGATATATCGTTTGCAAGTATCTTCTCCCATTCCACAGATTGCCTTTTAGTTCTGTTGATTCTTTCCTTCTTCATGCATAAACTTTTTATTGTGATGAAGTCCCCATCATTTATTTTTGTTTTTGTTTCTCTTGCCTCAGGAGATACATCTAGTGAGAAGCTGCTATAGCCAATGTTAAAGAGGTTGCTGCCTGTGTTTTTTTTTCCTAAGGATTTTAACAGTTTCATTTATGTCTTTCATCCATTTTGAATTTATGTCTTTCATCCATTTTGAATTTATGTTTGCATATGGTATAAAAAAGTGGTTCCGTTTCATTCATTTGCATGTTGCTGTCCAGTTTCCCCAACACCATTTGCTGTGGAGATGTTTTCCCACTGCATATTCTTTCCCGATTTGTTGAAGACTAATAGACCATATAGTTGTGGGTTCATTTCTGGATTTTCTATTCTGTTCCATTTATCTATGTCTATTTTTATGCCAGCACCATATTGTTTTATTGCTACAGCTTTGTAACATAACTTGAGAGTTACTGTCCTTATAATTTAAAGATTTTTTAAACATTTTATTTATTTTTGAGAGACAAAGAGAGACAATGTGTGAGTTGGAGAGGATCAGAGAGAAAGGAAAATGCAGAATCTGGAGCAGGCACCAGGCTCTGAGCTGTCAACACAGAGCCCGACATGGAGCTTGAACTCATGAACCGTGAGATCATGACCTGAGCCAAAGTCAGATGCTTAAACAACTGAGCCACCCAGGGGACCCTGTCCTTATAATTTAAAATACGAAAACATATACAATTATTTTTGCGCCCTAAATTTAAAAGCATATGTGGTGTTGATGTGGTGACAGGAAGCAAGAGGTCAACAGATACACATCTAGTCAGAGAAGCAATGTTGGGGAAATTTGGAAAATGGGCAGGTGGTATCAAAGCGAAGTTTTGTTCACAAATTACCTTCTCCAAGGCTTGGTGAGCCATGTCCTTGACCTTGAAATCAATTCTAGCCGTGTATCAGAGTCTTAGATGGAGAGCTCAATTTCTCACATCCCAAGAACTTTTATTCATCATTAATTTTTAAAATCATTTTATGCATAAGTCTTTTTTTTTCAGGCTAGCCTATGGGTTACTTACAGGATGAGGTAGTTTTGGTGTTCTCAGAAGTTCTCCTAATGTCTCATATTTTCAAGTCATAAAGAAATCTTTGAAATTCAGCAAATTCCTGGAATTGATTTTTATTTTTAGTTCACACATCTTTCATCCTATCCAGATATTTTCAAGTAATGTTTTGTTTTGAAGAATCTATCTCAGTGTCTGGATCATTTTGCCTATGAATAAATTTCCTGAAAGATCTACAGTTTAACTAATAAATTCCTTACCTGGCAACCTATCTACGTTCTTCATCACTGTACTTCTGCCTGTGTTTGCTTCTTTTTGAGTACAGTGCAACAACTTCATAAACGTACGGCTACAACTCTCATCATCCATGCTTCAACTAATTCTTTTGGCTATGTTGTTCCCCAAAAGTGGTTCAAACTAAATCCTGGGTGTATGTGGAGGTAGTATTGAAAAATGGTCAAGATTTGAATCTCTGGATTTCAATTGCCTGCATTTAAATTCTAGCTTCACTTCTAACTGTATGACTGAAGTAAACTGTTGAATATACCAGCCTAGTTTCCTAATCTGTTTAATGAGGATAAAATAGTACCTACTTAATAGGCTGATGGATTTAATACTATTATGCATGTAAAGCATTTAGAACTACTCCTAAAACAAAAAGATTTTATGTTACTTATAAATATTCTCATCTAATGTTTCATTGTTCTAAAAACTGTGACTAAGTTATGTCAGATTGGTAAATGTCCATATTTTCCTTCAAACACCTAGACTATGACTACCTTTAACCCCGAATGCCTGTTTTCTTGGACTGTTTCTGTTTCTTATCACTGAGCTGCTATCATTGCAGATAATGATAGAGATATTTTTTCTTATATCAGTGTTCTAAAACTCACCATACTATCATGTACTCTGTCAATGGCACATTCAAACAGTCAACAAATAAAGTCTCATCTATGTGCCTGGCACTGTATCAGATATTTAACTACATGTGTCTTAAGTCATTAAAAAAATAATTCATGCCTGAGGACAAAGGCGATTTCCCTAACCATACACTTTTATCCTGAATAGTCTACTTCATAGGCTGCATTTAAAAACTCTTGCCATTTAGGGGCACCTAAGTGACTCAGTTGGTTAAGCACCCGACTTTGGCTCAGGTCATGATCTCATGGCCCATGGGTTCAAGACCCACGTCTGGTTCTGTGCTGACATGTCAGAGCCTGGAGCCTGTTTCAAATTCTGTGTTTTCCTTTCTCTCTGCCCCTCCTCCACTCACACTCTGTCTCTGTCTCTCTCAAAAATAAACATTAAAAAATTTAAAAAGCAAAATCTCTTGTCATTCAATACTTTTCTCATGTAAAATTCACAGAAAATATTTGTGAGTTTTGTAAACTGAAGTTTCAAAATTTATTTGAAATGTATTTATTTGTAAAATGTATGTATTCTTTTTTTTCTCCTCCCTAATTATCTTGGTCTGATTCTTTGTCGTTTTCTTTGTTGCCCATATCATCACTCAAATTTAAATGTGGTAATAAACCAAAAAAGGCATTAAACAAACATATGCAAACTCACCATTTCATCAAGTCAAACTTAGACTGTGAAATATAATTTTGGTTTTCAGATAAAAATAAAATAAATTCATTTAGTTAAGTCTGCAAGCAACCATTTGATTCCTGTATAAATATATTTTAGGGGCTCCTGGGTGGCTCAGTTGATTGAGCATCAGATTCTTGACCAGCTGAGGTCATGGTCTCACAGTTTGTGGGATCAAGTCCATGTCAAGCCCTGGACTGACAGCATGTGGCCTGCTTAGGATTCTCTCTCTGCCCTTCATACACTGTCTCACTTTGTCTCTCAAAATAAAGAAACTTTTGATAAATAAATAAATAAATAAATAAATAGTATTTTATATTTAAAGCTTAAGTTCATATAATTGGCTAATAATGTATAATGTATACTAATTTTTGTATAATAATGTATTCAACTGAAAACAAAATTTGCATCATATCTTTATCCTAAGTGTCTATTATTTTTATTTTTATTTGGAATATCATTTTCTCCATTCATATAAGCAAGTTTATTTTATAATTTGCTAAGACATGACAATCTTGTCATGGGATTAAATTCTGTCACATATTTTGTCCTTTCACTGCCCAGTGACTCTTCTGGCACCTAACAGTTACAGTAGTTCGATATTCTTTAATGAATTTTTTACTTTTACTTTTCATTTACAGTAACTCAATGTTTTTCTGTGTTTTTTTGTTCTTAAAAATAAGCATTAAACAATACTAGGAGGACTCAGTGTCTCAGTCACTTGAGCGTCCAACTTTGGCTCAGGTCATGATCTCATGGTTCGTGAGTTCAAGGCCTACAGTGGGCTCACTGCTGGCAGTGCTGTGCCTGCTTCAGATCCTCTGTCTCTCTCTTTTGGCCCCTCTCCTGCTTATACTCCTCCCTCAAAAAATACTACTTATAAACAAACAAGAGGCAAAATCGTGAATTGCTTATTTAGCTAGGTTAAGTTGCATTTTGCCAGTGTCTGAAGTTTATGATTTTTGACATACTATTTATGCTAAAATCCAGTCATAACTATTTTTGGTGAAAACCATTATTCCATTCTAGTTTTAATGTATGCTTCCTGAGAATTAAGTTAAGATTTACAATGTTCAACAACTGAAAAATTTTAGGTGGATTTGAATTCTTTTTTTGTGAACCTTTAAAATCAACCTGTTATAATTTATATAAATCTATTTTTAGTATAAACTTTGATGAGGTTTGATAAAAGTATACCCTCAAGGAACCATCACTGTTATCAAGACATAAATATTTCCATTATCTCCCAAATTACCTTGTGTTTCTTTGCAGTCAAACAGCTTCAGGCAATAACCTGTTTTCTGTCACTATATATTAGTTTGCTTGCTTGATAATTTCAGATTTATTCTGACTGCTGCATCTATCAATAGGTTACTTCTTTCTGAGTAGTATTCTCTTGTATTGTGGCACCATTGTTTATTTAATCATCTATTGAGGAGTGTTTTGGTTGTTTCCAATTTGAGACTCTTATGAATAAAGCTGCTTTGAATATTCACATAGAAGTATACCTGTCAATATATGCTTTCATTTCTCTTGGTTAAATATTAAGACATGTTATTGCTGGATCATACTGTAAATGTATATTTAACTTTACAAAATAACACACTTTACAGAATAGCAGAATTTTACATTCACACTGGTGATATATGAAAGTTTTAGCTTATCCTTGCTGAAACTTAGTATCGTCCATTACTTAAATTTAACTATTATAATGGGTTTATATCTAGTTGTAGTTTTAACTTGCAATTCCCTAATGACTGATTATATTGAGGATAGCTTAATTTGATTATTGGCTAGTTGTATACTGTCTTTCAGAAGTGTTTTTTTTTCCAAATATTTTGCATGTTTGTAATGGAGTTTTTAAATTGAGACTGAGTTGTAGAAGGTCTTACTATATCCTGAATACAAGTACTTTCTCAGATATACGTAGTTGAATATTTTATCTAAGTCTGAGAATTGGCTTTTCATTTTTATAAAAATGTCCGTAAAGAACAAAGCTACTTTATTTGATTAAGTTCAATTCATCAATTTCATCTTTCTTGAACTTTGCTTTTTCTTTTTAACATAACTAAGAAATCTGTGTACTCCAAGGCCACGAAGATTTTCTCTTATATTATTTTTCAGTATATTTTATAGATTTAATTTTATATGTAGGCCGATGAATCATTTCAAGATTTTGTGTGTTAAGACCTACTTTTTCTTAAAGATAGCTGTTTCAGCACTATTTGAGAAAAAGACTATTTTCTCCCTCTATCCCATTGTTGAATTACCTTGATGCATTTATAAAAAAGGAATTAAGCAGGGCAACTGGTTGGCTCAGTCAGTTAAGCGTCAGAACTTCAACTTAGCTCACGATCTCACAGCTTGTGAATTCAAGCCCCAGGTAGGGCTCTGTGCTGACGGCTCAAAGTCTAGAGCCCACTTTGAATTCTGTGTCTCCCTCTCTCTCTGCCCCTCCCCAGCTCATGCTCTGTCTCTCTCTTTCCTTCAAAAATAAATAAATATTAACAAAATTAAAATAATCAAAAAGGAATGAAGCATACTTATGCAGACTACTTCTAGACTCTACAATGGTTCACTGTTCTGCATGTATTATCTTTCTGCCAGTATACTATCCTGATTATTGTGGCTTTACAGGAAGTTTGGAAATCAGGCAAATATCTTCCTACCATTCTTCCTCTTTTTCTTTTTCTCTTCTTCTTTTTCAAAATCATTTTAGCCATTCTAGGTACTTTGTATTTCCACATAAACATTAAGACCAGCTTATTAATTTCTATAAAAAAATAAAACCACTAGGGTTTTCATTAAGACTGCACTAAATGCATAGATCAATTTGGAGATATTTGACATTTTAATATTGAAAATTTCAATTCATAAAAATAGGCTATCTCTTCATATATTTAGGTCTTTAGTCTCATCAATGTTTTATAATTTTCAGTGTTTTATCTTCATATATTTTTAAAAGTAAGTTCCTAAATATTTTTTTAGTTTTTGATGCTATTATAATTGTCATTTTTATAAACTGTTTTCTCATTGTTTTTTGCTTTTAATTGATATACAGTTAAATTTACTCATTAACTCTTGTAGCTCTGAATTTTTTTGTGATATTCTATGTAAATAACTGCAAATTTGCTTGTTCCTTACCAATTTGTATAGACCTTATTTCCTTTTCTTAACCCATTGCCTTTTTCTAGGACTTTTAGTACAATGTTGAATAGAAGTGATAAAAATGAATAGTCTTCTGGTCTCAGAAGAAAAACATCCTACCTACAATCATTAAGTAGGATATTAGCTATGTGTTTTATAGATGCTTTTCATCAGGTTCAGAAAGTTTCTTATGAATGGATGTTGAAATCTGATGAAATGTTTGCCCTGTATCTAATGATATAATCATGATTTTTCTCCACTATTCTGTTAATATAAGAAGTCCCATTGATTACTTTTTGAATATTAAACAAACCCTGCATTCTCTTAATCTCTGGATTCTCTCTCATCAGAATTCATGTATCTAGTAGCCTTGATGAGCTCCAGAAATATTCCTTTGCCTAGTTTTGTGGAGTCTCAAGCAACCCATATGTTGTTTATCACCTAAAGACCCAAGGTATTCCCTACTGAGAGTTCTTTCCTGATGGTATTCCCTATTGAGAGTTCTTTCCTGATGGTATTCCCTATTGAGAGTTCTTTCCTGATGTGGCTTCCTCCCCCCTAGTACTCTACCTACAAATTTCAGTTTCCATGGGTTTTCTAAGTCCTCAACCCTGTCTCCTCAATTCAGTGATAGCACCATGCTCAGCCTGGGTTCTCTCTCTAAAAAAAGGGAAACCATATTTGTTTCCTTTCTCTCAGGGAAAATAAAACTACTAGGCCTCTTGTTGACCAAAGCATAAAACAGTTCATTCATTTAGTTTTCTATATTTGTAGAGAGTATGATTGGAATGCAAATCCAGAAGTAGTACCTCATCCTGTCCAGAAATCTAATTTCATTTTAAGATTTAAAGAGATTGTTTTTAAATGGAAAATGTACTTCTTTTGGAAAATGTTTCCTCACCTTATAGAAAATAAAAAGCCTAGACTAATAAATGAACTATTGTTAGAGTTTCTAGTTTGATCCACCAAATGCTTTTCTTCTGATATTTCAGAAAGGTTAGTTGGGAAAATTTACATATGTACAGCTAGTTTCCAAAATCTTATTAGATTTGTATTTTGAGAGTTGTTCCAACTCTAGTTTGACTAAAACAAGTCAAAAATGAACCATATCAAATGACTAGATATTATTCCCACCCAAACACCTAGAATTTGAACTGTATTTCATGGAATATATATTTATTGGTCTATTTCCTTCATAATCTACGTGCATATGTCATGACATGTCATTCATGCAATACATGCTCATTACTTTTTCTTTTTTTAAAGAATTAAATATCCAAAAATACCTTGGATATTTACTGTAGGAAGATAAGAATAATATTTGTCTTACTATAAGTGTGGGGTTTTTTGGTAGACATTACAACAATTTTAATAGGGAAAAGTAAATTCTATGTTTTTACTTTTCTTCTATCAGGAAAATGAACTTTATTTTACCACTGTAAAAATAAATAGGATGAAAATGAAATTGAATTATAAAGGCAATACCATTTTCAAAATAATATGCTATCTAAAGTGTAATATATTTTAGTAGAAAAACAATTTAGGGAACAAAGCAGTCATCCTTTAAAGACATTGGAAAATCTACCAAATATTTGTGATTTCCATTTAAGAAGACTGCATTCGAGCTAACATAAAAACCTCTCTATCTAAATGTATTCATTGCTAATTTTAAAGAAAAAAAATACTTCTCATGTTTATAACTGGAATGTAATTTTCTTTTGTAAGGTAAAATCATTTTATTCTACATAAGACTTTGACACAACTTTATAAATAGATGTCTTTAATATTTATTTTGGAATTGTTTGAATTTATGAATAAGTACAGAAACATTGACAAATTTTATAAGTTAATATAATAAAAATTATTAAATATTGTTTTGTAAAAATTCTTTAAATAAAACATGGTATACTATATAGCAGCAAAAATTGATGCATCTGTGATAATAGTTTTTCAAAAATATCATTAACCTGAAAAATGGGTTGCAAAGAGATATTTGCGGTGTGGTAAAATTATATAATTTATTAGATACCAGACCACCATGTGATATTTTAGTATATGTACTTACATATACTACTTATGTATATTACATATAATAATGCTATGATGGCTAGTCACCAAATTAATGGTAGTGATTGCCTCTTGGGAGGGACAAGAGTATTTGGATGAATATAAAAGCAACCACATTTTTATCAGTTATATTTTATTTCTCAAAAATTAAAATAAACTAGGGGTACCTGGGTGGCTCAGTCAGTTAAGCGTCCAGCTTCGGCTCAGGTCAGGATCTCAAGGTTCATGGGTTTGAGCCCTGCGTCAGGCTCTGTGCTGACTGCTAGCTTAGAGCCTGGAGCCTGCTTCAGATTCTGTGTCTCCCTCTCTCTCTGACCCTCCCCTGCTTGCACTGTCTCTCTCTGTCTCTCAAAAATAAATAAAAAGCATTAAAAATTTTTAAAAATTGAAATAAATTATAAACCATATCTTAAAATCATACAAGTAGACATACAAATGTTCATTATAAAATGTTCTACTTTTTTGGTGATTCAAAATAAGTCAGGCAGAGAAGGACAGATACCATATGTTTGCACTCATAGGTCTAACAGGAAAACAGGAGAAACCTAATGGAGAACCAGGGGGAAGGGAAGAGGGAAAGAGAGTTGGGGAGAGAGAGGAACGCAAAACCTGAGAGACTATTGAATACTGAAAACAAACTGAGGGTTGAAGGGGAAGGGGGAGGGGGGAAAAGAGGTGGTGGTGATGGAGGAGGGCACTTGTGGGGAAGAGCACTGGGGGTTGTATGGAAACCAATTTGACAATAAACTATTTTTAAAAATGTTCCTATAACAACTATTTTTAAATAAGTAGATATTTGTTAAAGAAATTAATGCATTTTTTTCAAAACTGTTTTAAAATTTGAGATTGTAATACTTGCTCTTTCATGAAACACCTTTTAATACATCAAAATTATCAATAGTTATTGTTATTTCTGTTAGACTATTATAACAGAATTTTAAATTACATATAATACATTCTAAATATATTAATTATGCTGGTGAAAATAAATATTTTGGGGAAAGATTCTGTTAATATATTAGAAGATATATGTAATTTGAGAAAGATTTTAAATTAAAACAAGGAAAAACACTCCAAATAACTTAAAATGTAGTCTCCAGAAGAGATATTTAGAATTACAACTTCCTAATAATTATCAAAAGTTATGTTTACTATCAAAGAGTTATTTCTTCAAGCCTTGTTTTAGGAACAATATCTATAATATTTCATTATTTCATTCTCTCAACAACTCTATGAAGTATTCACAATTGACAGACCAGTGAGGAAACTGAGGTAGAAAGATTTTACATAATTAGATGTACGTTAGAAGCTATTATGTAGTACAGCCAGTATTTTATCTAAGTCTTTTAGAAATTGATATCATGCTCTCAAATACAATACTCTATTGCCCATTAAAATTCATTCTAACAAACACCAGAAAAAAACAACACATATTCAACAGGCATCCAGATTAAATGAGAGAAACTATTTTTTATGGTCTTTCATGTTTCCTCCTTCAGTCACATCCCTTTCCCAAACCTCAGGAGGAAAACACAGCTGGTGGTAACTATTCCCTTGAGTTTCCTTATAGTATTATTTCATTTGTTTGTTTCCCTAAACCTTAAACAGCTTAGTCTTATTTGACATTTTGTTTGATTAAGATATTCAAAACTATTCCTCTATGATTTATTTAGGGTTCAATTTTATATTCATTCATACTGATGCAGGAATCTACAACTCATTTTCACTAGACAAAAATTATATATTTTCTCTTTAAAAATGTTGCTGATGTTAAGAACATTTTTATATACATCTCCTATTCATGTGTACATTTTTTATAGTGTATTTATCCAGTAGTAGAATTTTTAATCATCATATAGGGATATTCAACTTTAAAAGATAATGCCAACAAGTTTTTCATGGTGGTAGAATCATTTTCACTCAAAACACAATTTTTAACCTTATAACTGATCTTCATAAAAAATAGGAATATAAAAAAATTTATTCAAGGAAATTATCCTCTGACCTATTATGTGTTTCTCTGTTTCTCTTGATTCCTAATCTTTCACTTCAGCTAAACTATAATTTATTGTGGCTTTTACATAATCCACATTTAATTTGAATGTTGATGCCCTCTTAATTATCTCTTAGTCCAGCCTCGCAAGCACCCTGTAATATTCAGTGCTTATTTACCTCAATGCATGAATTAAGTAAATAATTTTCTATATGGATGACTTCAGGGATATAAGAAACATTGGTATCTCTAGATTACCTCTATTCCTGTGGCTGAAGTCTAAAATTATAAAACCTATATCTGAAATTTTGATTACCATTAGAACAGAAACCCAGAGATGTTAAATGAAATATATGATTAGCTTTAAAATGAAACAGTTGTAAGTGCGTATCTTTGGAATGTAAGCAGTAGAAAATTAGCATCCAGAGAAGGAAAATTGACAACACCTTCAGGATGAGTTTTGAGAGATTAACATGGACTTGGGTTTTTTTATGCTCAATATCTGTGCTGAGATTGAGGGTGTTAAAGTCAATATTTGTCCCTGTATTTTATTATATGACAGGTCTTATTACTAAAATTTATATATCTTCCCATGTTCTCTTCATTGTTAGTCTGTTCAGGAAGCAATGTGATACATAATCTCTCAAAATGGAAAAAAATCACTGAAAAAAGATTTCCTGGATTTAATTTTCATGGGTGCAAGCTATTATGTGACTGAAATATGTTATATCTTCTAATGTTTTAAACAAAAATAATGACTTACGTATAGTCAGGATGGATCTAGAGTAGTCTTTTTCCTAGGACTGGATTAGTCTTTTTCTCAAGGTATTTACCTTTCTGGGGCATTTTCAAACTTCTCGCCACGTCCAAGACGTCTCTCCACTCTTATTAGTGGCAGATCAAATGTCTCACAACCTCAAGTGAGCTCTAGTATTTGTCCAGGTTACAGTTTTCCCATAGTTGTTCTCTCTGTGGCAAATGTTGTTTAAGTCATAAGTTGTCCTCTAGCCTCTTGGAGCCTTGACCTGAGCATGAGTAGTTAGTATATGATGGAAGACTCAGGGGATCTCTATAAAATTTCTGGAACTTTTTAAAAAAGAAATATCCTCTCTCTTTCTCTCATACTCTATTTCATAACTCAAATATCTTTTTCTCATGATAAAACCATCATGTTCTGAACTTGCCTTTCTTTTATCACAGTTTGGATGCGGTAAGGTCCCCTCCCTAAGGAGAGAGAGGAAAAAAAAAAAAAGAACCTCGAGGCAAACCGGCTCTATGTGCACATATGTGACAACATCTCTCACGACCCTGTAACATGAGACCACTTACACAGACTGCATATTTGTGTTACCACATATGGGAGACAAAGAAATAGAATATGTATAAAAATCTATGACACGTGGTGCTCAGGGCTCAAACCGAAATGAGTGGTGCCGGCAGGAATAGAGTTGCTTCCTGGAAAGCAAAGCCTCGGTGTCACAATTCTCTCTGTGAGAATCCTGCTACATGGGCAGCCCGATAGAAACCAGAACAATTCTCCGACTTCATGTCAAAAACTGTGATCAGTCTAGGATTCATTCTACTTGCAAGCTAATCAGTTAACTTGCCATAGTTTCATGGGTGCTGGCAGAAGAGACTAGTCCCCCTCAGTCAGAGGCAAAAGACAATTGCTCGAGGTATAGTAGGCATCATGATTTTAATGTTTATGTGAGTGTCTTTTATCCTGCAGACTAATGGGTATAACTAGAGGAGGGCAAAGGCGTCGCTACACATGAAGTGAGTTTGTGTTAGAACTGAAGAACTATGAGCCTTGCAAACCCAATCTATTTTCTTAATATTTATTTATTTCAGAGAGAATGGAAGCAGGGGAGGGGCAGTGAGAGGTGGACAGAGGATCTGAAGAGGGCTCTGTGCTGATAGGCTGACAGCGGCAAGCCTGACGTGGGGTTTGAACTCATGGACCATGAGATCATGACCTGAGCTTAAGTCAGGTGCTCAACTGACTGAGCCACCCAGGCGACCTCAAATCTTAATCTTCTTATATGGGGTTTGTAAGCAAACTTGCCCAATTTTTGCCCAGAAAAGAGAAAGGCTATTTGTTATACAAGTATACTTGAAAAGGAGGATTGAGCCGAAGGCTGTTAACATCTTTGTCGATAACGTGTGAGACACCGCGGACAACTAACTCCCAACGTTTGCCTTGTTTTGTTTTTATCAGGCAACACCGTCCTGTGCTGCCTGTTGACCAAAATCTGAAAGCCGTATTTCCTAAGTCATAATTTGTCCACTTTTATAATTGTTCATACAGAGAATCCAGTCAGGTACTAGTCACATCAAAGAGGAGGTCCAGTTAATATTGCTTTGAGGTTAGCATTTTAAAATAAGGTTAAATGTGGTTCAGGTAACAAGTCTCTTGAAAAATATAACAAGTTGCAAGATGTCTCAGGTATAGTCTTTTTATGTAAGTTAAAAGTTTAAATCTATTCAATTTTAAAAATACATACAAATGTACGTATGTACACACAAATATAGTATTTATATTATGCTTTATTAGATGTTTGCTAATTATGGGTAGAGGTAGGAAATCTGTTATAGAGCTATGAAAAGTCTAATTAAAACAAATAAACTCTTTCCTTTCACAGAATGTGCTTAATGCCCAGAATACCTTGCCTTTTCTACCCAGCTTAGCCTATCTGTATGTTAAAGCCAAACTTAAATGTGACTTTGTTTTTACAACACATAGCTTTGAGTCTTCAGTTTAAGCCAGACTATGAAATCCTTAGGTGACTCTCATAGATACTACATTTGAAAATGACAGATCTTTGTGAGGAAGAATCTCTAGTGGATGTCAATAGGAAATACTGCATTTTAGAGGTAATACAGAGAATGTGTGGAGAAAAGATGATTAAAGGCAGTGAGAAGTTTGAAGGCACGAGTTGGTAAGGAACTGCAGCACTAGGAAATTAGGTCATGAAAATGTAGTTAGAGATGAGTGAAAATCTAAATGGATATTTAAGAAAAGAGAATTGCCTGGGCCTAAGGATTGCTTAGATGTGGGCAAGAAGTGAGAGAAAAGACTATAGGATGACTATGAAGTTTTACCAGATTCTCTAGGTAGATAACTACTTTGTCCAGCCATAATCCTTTCCCAATGACTATTACAAAATAATATTTTAATTTAATGTATTTGATGTTTTCTTTTTCCATTTAATTTTAAATGATGATAATCCTAGATGCATGTTGAAGCAGCTTCCACACATTACTGAGTGGGAATAAGCAGGCCAGAGAAAACTTAGTAACATTTTGACTCCCACTTTATTCCCAATGAATAATCATGCTAGCCGAAGGAACTTGATATGGTGAAGCACCACTGAGTTACTCACAAATATAATGGAGCTATCAGCTTTCATAGTGGTGCCCTCATTTATAAATTCCTAAAACCTGGCCCTATATCCTTTCCTCTTTTTCCTTTTGTGCCTCAGTGTTCACTTCTCAGCATTTCTCCCATTAACATTCACAGGATAATAGACTCAATAAAATTGTGTTAATCCTGCTTTCCATAAAACATGAATCATATTTGCATTTCTTGCACTGGTGGTAGGAATTCTGAATTAATGCTGCCTACTGGAAGTTTCTAGAACCCTCATATAGCACATATGAAATCACAAGGAACAAGCTGACAAGCAAGCTCTTATAATGACAAATTGCTGAACATAAGTCCCAGAAAGTTAAATAGTCTCCACACATTGTATCACTTCTAATCTCCTTAAAACACCCACCATATTTCCCATACTCTCTTTCCCTTGAATAACTAAAAAGCAACAACATTTCTCATTGCCACAAAGGTTTTGGTCAGATGACTTTGGTCAGATTTACCTTAAACCTTACACATAGTATAAAGACCAAACAAGTGCCTAAAGTTAGTGATTTTCATAATATGTTAAGCCATAAACTACCTACTTGAATTAAGTAAAAAACAAAAGTCCAAAATGAAAAATAGGAAATTGGTAAATGCAGAATATTTGGAATAGTATGAAAAACAATGTTCTTATTACACAGCTCATGCCAACTATTCAAGTTTCACTGTAAAGTAAAATATCGAAGCAGCTTTAGGAAAAGCACTTCCTAAACACCTCCAGGAAAGTACCTGTACTGTTGCCCAGCTTCCTCCAGAGTGTATGCTTTCAAGAAATGAAGTACAAAAGCAGTGTTGAGGGTAGAGAGGCTTCCCTGAAACCTCTAATCAGTAGACTCTTTGGCCACAGAGCCCAGACACCAACTCTCTACTAGTCAAACATTTTCTGTGCTTAGGACAAAAGAGAAGCAACCAGTAGGTCTTCTGCCCATTGTATAGATAATACTATTAAAATTGCATTAGAATATAAAATAAACTTAATTGTATGCCTACATGTTATGCCCCTCTAAGAAACAAAACACCAATTTTCTCAAAACTATTACAGACTCAAAAGGAAAAAAAAATCTAAGGATGACTACTAAATTAAAAAAAAACCCCAAGAAACAATAAAAGCCATACTAAACTTTCAAAAGGTTAAAAGTTAGTCCACAATTGTATAGCATGAGTAGTTCACTCTTTCTCCTTAATGCTTTAGTGAAGGGTTTATACAGATAATCTCTGTTTTCACTTTAAGCTCTAAAATGCTTTGACACTGGATGACTAGACCATTTTCAGCCAGGAAATAAATTCAGATTCAGGCACAATTTTAGATAAAACTTTATTTTAACTTGACTCAATAAAATTTTGACAGTCTTTTATCAGTTGTTTTAATTAATGCTCTTATTCTCAGTTAAAATATTTTCCTTAAATAAAATATAGGAATAAAATAATCATTTTAATTTGATACATGATATTAAATTTAAATTATAATCTTGTTTTCAACAAAACTCCTTAGCTGCCATCTATTCTATTCTTTTCTATTGCCACTTTAGTGCATTTTCTAAGAATAGAAACTATGTCATAGAACCACTTTACTTTATAAACAACTTTAACACAGCTTTCCAAATATATTGCTTTTATTCAAACCTAGAGCTTGCTTTACACATGTATTGCTTTGTTTTATGATGAAGTGTCAAATTTAAGGAGTCCTTGGAGAAATGTAAATAAATGTTATCAGGGAAGTATTACTTAATCATTATGAATGTATAATGTTCTTCCTTTTATGTTTGCTTGGATGTAAGAAGTATTTCAAACAGTTGTCATTTCTAACTTAAGTAAGCCTACAGTCCTGGAAGACGAGGAATGCAAAATTTTTCTTATCGCTGAAAGGTGCTGTTGAAAAATATACATGGATCACAAAAAGAGATAATTTGCATCATTTTATCAATTAACAAGTAGATTTGTTGCTATCATGGTTTATCTAAAATTTTCTCAAAAAATTACGACCTGGAATAATTTATTTTCTAAGAAACATTGTTTTGAAATATCAGTAAGTGTACATCTGACAAAATATATTACTGTTAGATAACAGCATAAAGAACTAAAACTATGTATATACGTATACACAGATATATGCATACACGTAGTTTTATCACTACTAATATATATACATACATATAAAAGACGCAGAAGCAGATGGCTAAGCCTCAAAAATCAGGTCCATGTAGGGAAATGAACAAGACTGGAGTCTATGGTGCATAGGGCTTCAGGGGAAAAAAAAGGAAACTTGGAAAAAAGGAAAACTCTTCAAAAAAAGTAGTTAATATTGAAGAGGGATAGGATTAAGAACCTAGATGTTCTAGATGCTCTGACTGCTCACAGTAAGGCTACCCATGCAACACATTAAGGCTCAGTGACTCTTTTAAAAAGGTTAAACACTGAAAGAAATTTACAAGATAAAGTTCTGGGTGTATAATATATACTTGCAAGTTAAGAAGTTGCTAACATTCTTTAAAGAAAAAAGTGCCAGTGAACCCTTCTTCTCCATTTGTTATAAAAGCAAGCAAAAAACATGACTCAGAAGATCCTGAAAGATAAATTTATAATAACATTGAATAAAGAGGCTAGTCTCTTAGTAATTGGTATGAGGATAGTTTTACAAAATATGGAACAAAAGAGAAATAGACATCTAAACAAAGTATTTGGATTTTTGTGAAAAAATTAGAATCATCTTTAATGGCCAATTGGAGAGGCAATATTTATACTGCTTTTTATTAAATGCTTAAATGATGCTAATATATGCAAATGCATATCTATTAGCTTAGACTAGAGAATTCCATTAACAAATAACTCCCAAATCCCAGTAGCTTAACCCAGCACAGATTTATTTTTTGCTCACATACGTCTTTTTTGAATCAATGTGGCCTCTGCTATACCTAGTGATCCAGATATACAGGATAAAATAGTTTTGTTATCTTGACACTGTACCATCTAAAATATGTAACCTCTGTGACTGCTGGAGGCTCTTGTATTAGCATTAAACACTCTGTCCCAGAAGGGCATACTTTATTTATACATATATTTCACTGGCCAGAACTGATTCTGTGATCCCACATAAACAAAAAAAATGAACAAGTATAATCTCTCCATGTACTCAAGAGAGAACAATGGACATAGGTATATATTAAGGTCTCAACCATGATAAACACACTGACATTGGTTAACAGTGGGGTAAAAGAATCTCCAGTCCCAGCAGTTGTGTTTGTGGGCCGATAAATTCGGAAGCTGAAAATCCAATTTGTTTGTATCATGGTTTCCAACACAGCCATGTATTAAATGCAGTAAAAAACATACAAAACACATTATTTTTTAAACACACAAAATATTAATATTCTCCAACAATAAATGGGATAATTCTCATAAATACTTAATCTCTTCAGGTCTTTTCTTTCTTTCTCTTTTTTTTCCATTCTCTTCCTCCCTTCCTTCCTTCCTTTCTTCTTTTTAGTAATCTCTACACTCAATGAGAGCTCAAACTCAGGATCCTCAGATCAAGAGTCAGTCACGCACTTTACCAACTGAGCCCGCCAGGTGTGTTTTTCAAGTTGGAATCCTACAATGCATGTGTTTCTATGTATAACTGACGTTGTAAGCTTACATAAAATTACGGTCTTAATAGTTTCTCTAATGTCATTTTGAATGGGCATGATTTATAAAGCCTGGCTCAAATATTACAGTTTTGACACTATAGTGAATAGTTCAGTTAGAATAACTTTTAGAAAAAACTACCAAAAACAAACAAACAAGCAAAAGACAACAACAACAACAAAAACAAAAACAAGAAGAAAAAATAAAAATAAAGAGATTTTAATAAAATCAGGCACTTTGGACAAAGGCTCTTACATCTTGGGGGAAAAAGTCTGTCTCAGAGCAATCAAGACAAATGTTGTTAAGCAACTTAAAAAGTCAGATAAAAAATAGATATCATATGTTATCAACACTATCTCTCAATATAACTCAATACAACCTGGATATTAGACATAGTTTTCAATGTTGTACTAATGAAAAATAAACCAAGCATTTCCTTAGTCTTCCAGAGGTAAAGAGAAACTTGATTGTTAATTTAACATATTTTTTATTTTTTGGCTTCTTTCTAACTCATAAACATTATTTTGATAAAATGCTTAAAACTAAGTGTTTTATATGGTTACATTTCATATATGTAGTGCAAAAACAACGTGCTCTGAAAGTAAAACAGAAATAATCTAATGTTTCTGTGAAACAGATGTATTTTCAGATTCAAATTTTGGTTTGATAAGTTTATAGGATAATTGTTTTAACTTGTTTCTTCTAATGTTGACTTCAAGGTTACACTTCATATTGTCATAAAGTTTCCTTCTCCATACTAGGGACTTTTCTTAGATGAATAAATCTGTTTGGATATATAAACTCTGTTTTTTTCTGACCTGATACTTTTCATAGGAGATGATCTGTGTCCACTTTTCTTTCTACATTTTCCTGGAGCATTTTCCTAAGGAACCATGTATAGTCAAGGGTAAGATCATGAAGAGTGTTCCAAGTATACCAGAGACTTATTTTTGTACTCTGGGAATGATTGCCCTTTTCCTATAATCCATCCATCCATCCATCCATCCATCCTTTCTTCCTTCCTATGTTTATTTATTTACTTACTTTGGGGGAGAGAGAGTAAAAGAGAGAGAGAGAGAGAGACAGAGAGAGAGACAGAGAGACAGAGAGACAGAGAGACAGAGAATGAGCACATACGAATGGCGGGGGGGGGCGCAGAGAAAGGAGAGAGAGAATTCTAAAAAGTCTGTATGTTGCTCATGCAGAGCATGATTCAGGACTTGAACTCATGACCTTATGAGAGCATGACCTGAGCTGAAATCAAGAGTTGTATGCTTAACTGACTGAGCCATCCAGGCACCTCCTTCCTTGTATATTTATGTTTAGATCATCAGAACTGGTCTCCCTAATATGTAAGATTCTTTCTTACTCAAGGGCTCAAAGTTCATATATTAGAATTTTGAAAAATAACATATGTAAGGGACCAGTTGAAGCAGGTAGGTCATAGAAAAGCATAGAAAAGCAAAAATTCTTCATGATGCTATTTGCATTTAACAAGTGGGGAAGCTTAGTTTGTGTACATTCAAACATGATCTGAAATACTACTAAAATAGTAAAAGAAAAAAGAAGGAGCATGGAGAGGAGATGAATCAAAGGTGGGTACTGTAATTCATTGTTACTTAAATTAAATATGAAAATCTCTCATTCACTTCCATGTGTCCCTCCTTTGACCAAATAATCTGACTCCCTGTTGTTAGGTGCTGAGGAAGAATAGGTGGGCTTCCACTTTTTTTCCTCCTTTCATCACTCAAAAGCTGGTGTTTCTGGCTCTTCTTTTCTTAAGCAAAATGAAGAGGGAAAAGTAAAGGAAAAGGAGACAATATTACATGAAAAGTTTTATTTGCTCTTTCAACAGGGCTCTCTGTGTTTCATGGATCCAGATACTTTTGTAGGTATTTTAATAATGATGTTTCCATTATAAAACCTCCCATTTGCTCATCCTTTCTCTGGCTGGCTATTTTAACTCCACATCAGGGTCTTGCATCTTATAACGAAATATCTATAATTTATTTTAATAGAATCATTTACACCTCATTATATCGTCCCAAATAAGGCTAACCTGAAGAATCACCCAATAATACTGCAAAGTCATAAATTAGTGCACAATTGTTAAATGAATAATGAAATTAAGTATAAATGGAAGGTAAGTGATAGATTCTGAAACACAAATATGATTAATACTGGAAACTCATATGCTAGTCACTTTTTATATAACATATAATACTTTCTTTGGGGTTGATTTCTTATCTAGCTGATCAGATTGGTGCCCCAAAAAATTAAAGAAATAAAATGATAACACTGGTTAAGTAAAAAGTAGTTCTGAAACCTGCACTGTAAAAAGGCACCCCACTACACCACACTTTTCCACAGGAATATTTGAGAGATGCCATTAGGCAAAATATAACTGTGATTGTGGGAATAGTAAACCATAATTACAAGTCCAATGTGTAATTAATTTGCTAATTGAAAGAATGTTCAACAATTGTTGATAATGATTAGAAGTCATGAATCTGAAAATCAATTCTCTCCTAACAAACACTCAAGAAAGGAATTACAAAAAGGAAGAATGGTGTGATAAATAAAGTTGACATAATAGATTTTTGGGTGCAGAAAAATTAGGTCAGAATTAGACCTTTCATAGCTCTTCCAAGATGAACCATATCTGGGTCCTGGGCATTAAAAATGACCATCATTTGCAGCAGGTCAACTAGTTCTTAGAAACCTTGCCCTGGAGTTATATACCTTCGTACAAAAGCACATCATTAGATTTTTTCCTGCTGGGGAATGGGGTTTAAGGACAAAACTTGAATCTGTCAAATTCTGAGGAGCCCTGGACCCATAAAATTATATAGTTCTGAGTCTACCTCACCACAACCCAAACAAGGTGTGTAAAGAAATCTATGGAAGACTAAAGACTTGTACCTTAAAGACGGGGGCGGGGGTGGTCTACTGAAACAAGGATGGAGCAGCCTCAGAAAAGAGATGGAGACCGAGAGACTTTTTGTATGGATTTCTAGTTCCTGTGAAATCCAAATATGATTTTTCAATAGGCTTGATATTCTTAAACGAAGTCTTCTTTGACTTAAGTAAGTTTCAGTATATTTCTTTCAGGTAATATACCCTATGACATCGAAAAAGATAATGAAAACAGAAGAGTGAGGAAATAGGTAAAGAATTAGGAGGTAGTTTTCACAGATTTTATATGAAGTAACAATAATTTGAATTTCATAAGAATAGTCTTACCAAAGCCTCATGCAGTATGACTTCTCCTTCACTGACACTGAGTTTGGTGAACACTCCAGACTTGATAATACATGTATCATCATTTGAAATAAGGTGCTGTTTTTAAATCATTAAATTTTTGAATATTCTGTACTTTGGTAGTTTGTTACAAGAAAATTCGGTAAGGCTTCACCTTTTTTTGAGAGAAAAAAAATGTCTTTGTAATTTGACCCTTTAGTGTTCTATGTTTTACTTATTTAACTCTCTGAGTTAAAACCTGTTTGCAGAATAAAGTCATGCTAAATTAGGACTTACTATTTGAAGCCTATATAAAATGCTCATGGGTCACTTTTAAATTTTCTAATGAAACTTACATATTTGGATGTGTTCTATCTGTATGCTATCAATCATTTTATGTAGTCATGTGATTTAACACAATGTGACTGATGAAATCTCTCAAGAGCAGATCAAACTGACAGGACCTAAATTGATGTTTTATGAAAATGTACTCTGGATATGCCTGAAAAGATGTCTTTGATATGGCATCAGGCATTAACATGCTATCTTTATAACTTATGACTTAAAGGTTTATCTTTAGAGAAGGAATGATTTTAAAATAGCAGGAATGGTTTCATTCTTTCCCGATGCTCCCATCTTGACTCTTATTAATTTCTTTCTTTCAACAAAGGAAAATGTTCCTCTACAAAAACAATCATTTGAATTCACCTATTCCTTAGTAGCACCTGTTACTCCTTTTCTTTCTGTTCTCATTACTTATACGACAATTTAGATATTCTTTACCTCAGACCAATAAAAGTTAATTAGTACCTTATTGGTCTTCTAAGTCCAGCATATTTCCTGACTTATATATTCTACATAACAAATATTTACATTCAGCAATACCCTGATTATATGTTCCATTGCAAAACCTACAGAGATTTTCTCCAAGAGTTTCCAGGAATAAAAATAAGGGAAACAGTCCTGTAAGAAGACATTCGTATAACCCAGTAGTTATCAAGAATGGTGGAGGTAGGGGGAAAATATGTGTATGTATATTTTGAAACTGAATTAAGCCATGGTTATGTAACAGAAAGGTAACTTTTCTTTAAAGAAGGCAAATATTTAACTAAGGGATTCTTTTTCTCTTGAGAATCTCCATGGATTTGGATAAGAAAGTGAGGACCTGGATTTGAGTTTGAGAATTGAGAGAGCTGAATTCTTCTATATGTTAGATTTGGAATAAGTCAAAGTTCAAAACACATCTCAGGAGGGAATGCAAGAGGCTGAGCCTAAGAAATATGGCAAGAAACTATAAAGTACAGAAAGAAATGACAGGAATATGAAAATTAATAACAGGTATATAAAATATTTTATCAATTGAAACATCCTTTTGTGAAAAGGTTCATTCAATTTCACTGTGTAACATATTGTTCATGTTATTACTGTACAGAAATTATTCACCCATTCCACTACTGATGGATGTTTGAGTTGTTTCTAATTTGAAATTGCTATTAGTAAAACTGCTATGAACATTCATGTATATATCTTTCTGTGGACATTAATACTATTTTTTGGAAATATATTTTGGAATATACTTGTAGGTGTTAGGGGATATGTTAGCTTCAATGGATACTTTCAGATAGTTTTCTAAAGTGGTTGCAGCAATTTACATTCCCACTAACAGTGTAAGAATATTCCATCTGGTCCACTCCTCATCAACATTTGGTAATGTCAGACTTCAGATTAATCCATTCCGCCATTCTGGCTGCATTTCTCACACAACTAATGATACAGAACTTTTTTTGTTTATTTATTGTCCATTTTGAAATCCACATTTTCAAAAGGCCTATTAAGTACTTCATCTATTTTTATTTATTTGTTTAATGCTTATTTATTTTGAGAATGAGAGAGCATGAGCAGGGGACGAGCAGGGAGAGAAAGTGAGATAGAGAACTCCAAGCAGGCTCCACACGCCTCATCACAGAGCCCAGTGTGGGGCTTGAACCCACAAACCATGAGATCATGAACTGAGCCAAAACCAAGAGTAAGACGCTTAACTGACTGAGGTACCTAGGTGTCCCACTTCATCTATTTTTATAGAAGTGGGCTATATTCATAAATTTCATTAGAGTTTTTCATGTGTTTTGGATATGAGATCTTTATTAGGTATATGTACTGCTATCTGCTAACATCTTTTCCCAGCCTGTAATTTACATTATCTTAACTTCCTTAATGGTGACTTTTGATAAACAGTTGTGCTTAATTTTATCGAAGGCTAATTTATCATATTTCTTTTGTTATTGACTTTGTGTCTTAAGAAATCTTTGTCTACATCAAAGACGTAAATATTCTTTTGTATATTCATTTAAAAGTTATTTATTTATTTATTTATTTTTTTGGTCTTACCTCTTAGAGCAGGATCTATGTTCCCGATCAAATTGGTTTTTGTTTGTCAAAGTAGGAGATACAAAATTGCTCCAGGACTAATTCTGGGAAAGGACCAACTTTCCGCACTGGATTGCAGTCATAAATCAGGGGATGATGTTTATGTGTGGATTTGTTTCTCTGTACATCATTCTGCTCTACTTCCTCATTTTATCTGAATTGTATTTATATCTGTGTCAATATATACTGCCTTAATGATTATAACTTATAATAATTGTCCATATCAGCCAGTATAATAATGTCTTTACTCCTCTACTACAATGTTACATTGACTATTCTAGGTCTTTTATAGTTCCATATGAAATATAAAGCCAGGTCTCCCTCCCTCCCTCTCTCTCTCTCTCTCTCTCTCTCTCTCTGTCTCACACACACACATGCACACACACACACACACACACACACACACACACACATACCTGACAAAATTTAATGGGTATTACATAGAATCAATGGAGCTATTTAGGTAGAAACCTTAATATACTGACTTTTTAAAATATACATGGTAGATTCTTCTTTTTGTTTAGATAATCATTCATCTCTCATCTCTCATGGTAATGTTTTATAATTGTCAATGTGACTGTTTTCATACCTTTTATTATACACATTGCTAGATATTACATATATTTGATCTATTGCACATTTATATTTTTAAGATTCACTATTTAGTTGCTACTTTACAGAAATATATTTAAAAATATTAACATTATGTCAAGAAATGTTGCAAAATTTTCTTGTTCTACGTGATTTTGATTCTTTGGATTTTCCATATACAAAATCATTGAGACAAAATTGTATGCATGTGTGAAGAAAATCATATACTTTTCATTTTTTTCTCTTAGAGAATCACATTAAATAATATTTGAAATGTAAAAGAATTTTTATTACTAGAATAAATATAACGTGATCATGTTTATTATCCTTTTATAACTTGCTTTATTATATTAGTAAACAGTTTGTTAATGATATTTGTCTCAAGACTCATGGGAGGTATATAACTTTATTTCCCTTTCTTTAAATGTCTAATGTTTTGGTATTCATTCATCCTTATCTCACAATTGTTATTTTTTTTGTATACCCCGAAAAACTCTGTGAAAAAATTTATAAATTTATCCTTTAATACTTGAATGGATTCTATACTGAAGTCATTGTACCTGGAATATCCTTTTTGTGAGGTTTATAATTATGGATTAATTGTTTTAGTATATAATTATTTATATTTTCTATCTCATCAAAAGTTCCAATATTTACAATTTATGTTTTCCTTTTTTCCTAATATTGGATGTTATGAATATATCAACTTTGATAACTTTTCAAAGAACAAATTTAGCTTTGTTGATAACTTTTATTTTAAATGTATTCATTCCTATATTTGTTATTCATGTTTTGCTTTCTTTTATTTTCGTTTATAGTTTACTGTCAAGTTGGTCCCCATGTAACACCCAGTGCTCATTCCCACAAATGCCCTTCTTCATGTCTATCACCCCCTTCCCTTTCCCCCCTCTCCCATCATCCTTCAGTTTGTTCTCAGTATTCAAGAGTCTCTAATGGTTTTCCACCCTCTCTCTCCCCAGCTATATTTTCCTGATTCCCCTCCCCCATGGTCCTCTGTAAGATTTCTCCTGTTCCACTTAGGAGTGAAAACATATGGTATCTGTGCTTCTCTGCCTGACTTATTTCACTCAGCATGACACCCTAGGGTTCCTACCACATTGCTACAAATGGCCAGATTTCATTCTTTCTCATTGCCATGTAGTATTTCATTGTATATATAAACCACATCTTCTTGATCCATTCGTCAGGTGATGGACATTTAGGCTCTTTCCATGATTTGGCTATTGTTGACAGTGCTGCTGTGAACATTGGGGTACATGTGCCCCTATGCATCAGCACTTCTGTAATCCTTGGTAAATCCCTAGCAGTGCCATTGTTGGGTCATAGGGGACTTCTATTGTTATTTTTTGAGGAACCTCCATACTGTTTTCCAGAGCAGCTGCACCAGTTTACATTCTCACCAAGTGTAGGAGGGTGCCCGTTCTAGCCAGGATCTATACTCTCCTGATTTGTTCATTTTAGCCACTCTGATTGTTGTGAGGTGGTATCTCAGTGTGGTTTTGATTTATATTTCACTGATGATGAGTGATGCTGAGCATCATTTCATGTGTCTGTAGGCCATCTGGGTGTCCTCTTTGGAGAAGATTTCTTGCCATTCCTTTCTGGCCTGCCAAGTTTCAGTACATAGGTCTGCAACTACTCTGATAGGTTTCTCTTTGTATGTTAGGGCTCTTTTACCCCTAGCTGCTTTCAGGATTCTCTCTTTATCCTTATATTTTGTCAGTTTCACTATGATGCTGTGCAGAAGATTGATTCAAGTTACGTCTGAGGGGCATTCTCCGTGGTTCTTGGTTTTCAATCTCTTTTTCCTTCCCCAGATTGGGGAAATTCTCAGCTATAATTTGTTCACGTACTCCTTCAGCCCCTTTCTCTCTTTCTTTTTCTTTGGGAATTCCTACAATACAGATATTGTTCCATTTGATTGTATCACTCAGTTCTCGAATTCTACTTTCATGCTCCTGGATCAATTTCTCTCTTTTTCACAGCTTCCTTTTTTTCTATAATTGTGTCTTCTAATGCATCTTTTCTCCTCTCTGCCTCTTCAATCCGCACAGTGGCTGCCTTCATTTTATTAAGCACCTTATTTATAGCATTTTTAAATTCACCACAACCATTTTAAAGGTCCATATTCTTTTGAGCAATAGCTTCTCTGATGTCTTCCATGCCTTTTTCAAGCCCAGCTATTAATTTAATGACATTTGTTCTAAATTCCTGCTCAGTTATGTTGCTTATATCTGTTTTGATGAATTCTGTAGCTGTGACTTCTTCCTGGAATTTCTTTAGAGGAGATTTTTTCTGTTTCATCATTTTGGCTACCTTTCTGTCATTCGCCAGTTTTAAAAGCTTGTTATGGGCTCTGCACCTGTGAGTACTGCTATATTGAAGGAGGCTCACTGACTTTCCAGGGCCTGTCCATTCAAGAAGTATTCATTTAATGGTGTCCCTTGGTCTCTCTTGTGCTTTGGTTATATTCCCTACTCGCAGTGATATTTGGGACTCTCCACCATGTGTACTTTGACTTGTTTCTTGAGGTAGTCCTTCCACCTCTCTCCTTTCCTCTTTCTCTTCTCTTTGACTCTTGTCTCCCTTTTGCCTCTGTGCTTTCTCCTCCTTATTCTCCTCTCCCTACTTTTTCTCATCCCTCTTCTTGACCTCCCCCTCCGTTCCTCTGCACCACATGTGTAGAGACTGTCAGTTATTTATTTATTTATTTATTTATTTATTTATTTATTATCAATCATCCCTGCCATCAACACCCTTTTAGGGCTCCCAAGCTTTTCAGTGTGAGTGGGAAAAGAAAAGCTCTATTTTTTGCTTTCTATTTCTTTTTATGTTTAATTTCTTTTATTATTTTAGCACTCTGAATTGAAAACTTAGATATTCATTTAAAAATTTACTTCTCTGATATACACATTTAATACTATAAATTTCCACTTAGCACTATGTCAACCGTATCCTACGGTTCTAACATGTTCTATTTTCATTATTGTTCATTTATTGATCGGTGCTTTCTAATAGCTATTCCAATTTCTTCTTCAAAATGGATTATGTAGGAAAATATTGCTTAATTTAAAATCATTTTCGAGAACATATTCTGTAACTGAGTTCTAATTATATTCCACCCTGGTCAGAGAATGTACCCTGTGTAAATTCAATTCTTAGAGAATTCTCAAAAACTATGTTTATGGCCAGCATATGGTCTGTTTTGCAAAGTGTTCCATGTGCATTTGAAAGCAGTTTTTCTCCACTCTAGATGTGTGTGAATTTTGATGCTTTCCCAGCCTTGTGCAAATTCTGAAATCTCTGGTAGGTATTCCAAACACATAGTGGCTGTTTTACGTTCATCTCTTAGAATTGTACCTTATATATACAAGACTAGGAGCCAGCCAATAAGCTATGAAAATATTACACGGATTTATGGGGTTATTCTTCTGCAAATTCCCTTTCAATCGATCCTCCCCATAGAAAGAGTCCAAAGCATCAAAGTGACCCTGGCCTCCAATCTGTGTTTTCTCTATTCAGAAAGACAATTATAACAAAATATCTGCTATACTTTCATTTCCTGTTTCATAATAATTTGGAAAAATGCTCTCCAGAAGAAAGCCTAAATTCTTATAGGGAATCACTGTTCTTCTTCCTTTGCTCCACTGATTGTAGACTTGCCAATTGTCCACATTCCATAAATAATTATTTCTCTATTATGATGATTTTTTATAATTAATAACAAAAAGAACTTAAGTATGATTCCAGTTATTCCATATTGGTCATAACTGAAAATATTTCCAAAAATTTTAAGGTAAAAAAATAACAGTATTTTATATGCTTTACAGAAATAATCCAACAGAGTTATATAGGTGAATGATGCAGGAAGAAGTAAAAGTTTTTAAGCACTGAGTAAGTAAGAAGCACTGGGAGGTACTGTAAAGGTAAAGTAGTTGACCTTAGTTGTGAGAAAGCATAATTAAAGAGGGTTAATGGACTGAAAGCAGACATGTTGTAGTGAGAGATTTTCGCAGTGAAATAAGCAGTAATGTCACCAGTTTGATGTGACAATGAGAGACGGAGTTCTGAGGTTTGACAAGAGAATAAATTATGAAATAATTAACTAGAAAGTGAAAATGTGAGAGTCCAAACTCAATGCAGTCTCACTCCCAGCAACTTAAGGACTCTATTGAAGTTTTGATTTAAATTTAAGATGAAAGCAGTCCATGTGTTTTTCTGAGCTATATTCACCTGTGCTAAGTACATATGGAGAGTAGAATTTTAGGTTTAACCAGGACTGTGAGTTAACGTTGTCAGTACTATGAATCTAGAAAGAATTTGAGAGCTTTCTGTAAGGAGGTGATTATGATTTTCCTTGTGGTGTAAGATAGGTAAGAAGAAAAGTAAGAGTATGAAGCAGGGTATAGACAGTGAAAACGGCAGGTCACAGTCAGTGAAGCCTAGAAAGGATCTAAGGATTGAAGAAGGTCCAGAAGGCTTTAAAGATTAGGTTGGACTATTTAGAGGAAATGAGTTGGAAATAGGAGGTAATGATCAGAATATGGAATTTTAAATTGAGATGCACTCTGCATCTCTCCTTGTCTCCTGACATTCACTGGAGTCATTGTGTATACATTTTATTTAAGCAGGAAGTGTGCATGCCTGTGTGTGTATGTGTGTGTGTGTGTATGTGTGTGCAAAATTAAAGGGCAAAGTTTTATAGTTTAGCACATGTGTTGGAGAACAAAAACAGCCCAAATGTAATGGTATATGATTACTAAACTGAACTACTTTAGCAGAAGCAGGATTTATGAACCATACATAATTATAAGAACATATGCCTCTTGGGAATTTTCAGAAATCCTGTGGAGGGCAATGCATTTTTTAATATTGCTGTAATAAAAGTTTTAGGACATTTTATTTCTATCTCGAAGAGATTCAGTTTGGATAATATCTGGGGTGTACTGGGAATTTCCAACTGATTCATTAGGGTGAGTCAGAGTATTTTTAAATGATAAAGCCCAAATGAAAAAAAAAAAGTTATAGTTAAAATAGTGCCTTGCACTTAGTAATTACATCATCTGTCCAATGACGTTTTCTAAAAACTTAATGAGAATGGAGCTTATCTTCATCTACTATGCTCTGTATGTCTTCACTTACAAAGAACATAGAGTGAATATTGAATACTGAGAAAATTGTCATCCTGAACATTTTTGCCAGATATTATTGAATGGATTTTCAAAAATTCATTACTTAATAAGATATTTTCATGATGGTTTTGAGGGATATTTCTTTGTTATAATAATTAGGATATTAGTTGTATAATATTAGGTTGCAGACAAAAATGTAGACATGTTGACTAGATTAAATACAAAAGCTCAATTATACTGGATACTAAAAGCATAAAATATAAGAAACAATTTTTAAATTTCTTAATGGTTATTTATTTTAGAGAAAAAGAGAGAGTGATTAGAAGGAAAGAAGAGACAGAGTGGAAGTGAGGATCCAAAGTGGGTGCTGTACTGATGGCAGCGAGCCCAATGCAGGGCATGAACTTCCAAACCGTGAGATCATGACCTGAGCCAAAGTTGGACGCTTAACTGACTGAGACACCCAGGTGCCCCAAGAAACAATTTTTAAAAAGACAAATAATACACTAGAAATATGTACACATATAGCAGGCAAAGAACAGCGTCCCTAATATATAGTAAATTTCTACAAATTTATGAGGCAATAAAATATTACATTATAACACTGAGTAATTTAATGATTACAGGATTTATGTGTGTGTGATTTTGAGACTTTTGGCCTAATACTCATAACTCACAATGATGTTTAGCATTGCTTTATATGTTTTCTGTGCTCTTGTTACTAATTTGAAAAGGGTATTTTACATATTGTTAGTATTTTTTCAATTTTGTATTATGATGGTCTATTCCCATTTGTAACTAATCTTCTAATTTTAATTAGTGTGGTTTTCCTTACAACATAAAGTTGAAATTCATTCCAAATTTCTTCATATGGATATTTAATCTATTTCCATTTATTGAAAAGTCCTTATATTCCCAACTTGTCAGACATGTCACTTAAATATCATATATGCATAGGTCTCATTTCTGTTTTGTGGATCAGTTTATCTATCCCTTTGCCTGACCAAATTGTGTTACATATAATAGGTTCATAACCAGTCTTGACATGTTATAAGGCAAGCTCTAACTCCTTATTCATTTTAGAACTATACTATTTACCTAACTAAAACTGAAATGCTTGTTAAAGAATATATGTACCAGAGTATCTACAGAAACACTATGCACAATGGCAAAAACCAAGCAACAACCTAAATGCACAAAAATTCATGAATAATAAACTGAAAGACTCAGTCAGTAGTTAGAATGAGTGAATTAGAGACATTGCAAATACAATGGTTAATTTTATGTATCAACGTGGCTAGGTTATGCTGCCCACTTGTCTTGTCAAACAAACACTATGCTAGATGTTACTGTGGAGGTGTTCTGTAGGTATGAATAGAATTTACAATCAATTTAAGTAAAACAGATTACTCACCCAACAAATTAAAGTCCTTAAAAGCAAAAAAACCTGAGATCTGCCAGAGAAGAAGAGATTACGCTTCAAGACTATGGCATAGAAATCCTGTCTGAGTTCAGCCTGCTGGTCTGCCCTATGGATTTCAGAGTCAATACTACAAATTCAACTCTTAACTCAATTTCCAACAAGCCAGCCTGCCTTACAAATTTCTGATTTGTCTGTTTCCATAATCACATGAGTCAATTCCTTAAAATAAATCTCTCCCTCCCTCTTAATATATCCTATTGGTCCTGTTTCTCTAAAGAACACTGAAAAATATATGAGATATATCTTAGAAATATAATATTTATGAATATAAGGAAAAATCTGATGATTCATAAAAGAAGAAATGCAAATGACTGATAAATTTAAGAAAAAAATACCTCACTAGGGTTTTTTTTAAAAGCAGACAAATCCAACAATAAAAGAACATTATTTTTGTACAAAGGGTAAAACAAAACATAATAAAACAAACAAACAAACAAACAAAAACCTCCACACAAACAAAACATAATGTTTTAAACCATATACTAGTGTTAAAAACTCAGGAAAATGGGGGAAAGAAATATTTTCCTCCATTGCTAGGGATACTGTGAATTATTATAGTTTTATTGAGAATGATTCTGGAATGATCTATTAACATTAGAAACCAGCTTATATTTTGAGCAAGCAACTTAAATCCTAAAAATCTATTAAAATATAAAACAAGACAATGGTTGAATAAAATATATTTACTCAACCTACTCTGTTATATTAAGTTAAAATCACTTAAAAAGTGGTGATTAGGATGGTAAGGGAGGCAGTAGCAGGGTTATTTATGTTTTCCTTATACATTTATATATGTTAGACAAGTGGCACTAAACATAAACTTGAAATTAGAAGTAATAAGAACTATTTACAGAATTACTAAAAGATATAAACTGAATATTTAAGGACATTGGTCTAATAACTATTAATTTTTTATTGAAGAATAATATATTCAAATATGTTCAAATAAATGTCGATTACCTCCCCTATCAATAAAACCTTTAGAAAGTATTCCCATATACCATATTTTTATTTATCTTTTATCTTCAAAGTTGTTAGTCTCTCTGAACATCCCATTGTTCTTTTTTAATGTCATTTTTAGAATAAAACAGTCTCTGAACTGAGGAGGAAGAAGCAGAAATACTATGAAAAATTATAGGTTACTCAGACTGGGTAACACAGCTACCAAAAGGTACCTTATTATTCAGATGTGGTCTGTTTTCTCTAAATCAACACAAAAACATTTTAAGCTTTCATAAACACTGACTTCAGCGCTCATCCATCTTAAGTCCAACTTTTTTCTGCTAAATCTATTTGAATAATATTTAAGAAAATACTTATTTTAAATACCTGGACTTACATTGAATAATATTTAAGAAAATATTTATTTAAATAGTTGGACTTAACTTGACCAGAGAATAATTAGGTACATTATTTTTAAAGGTTTTCAAATATTTTCTTTAAGTAGATTCTTTTGAGTAGATTCTCTTAAAGATTTCTTATAAGTAGATATCCTTTAAGTATGTTTTACTTTGTATATATTCAATTTATTTCAGTTACTGGTAAAACATTTCTAGTTTTTAGTATTAAAACTGTTTAGCCCTGATCTCATTTTTAGTGACTAAAAGAAAAGAATCCCTACAAAATAATTATTTTAAATGTAAAAACCTGTTGAAAATGGAAAATATGAACGATATCCATGCATTGGTCTAAGCTCTGAAGGTTATAAAAAAACAAATTATACATGGTGAGGGTAAGCAATGTCAAAGGATTCATAACAAGTCTTCCCCAAAAAATATCGTTTTGGCATGTGGGATACTCATTTATTATTATTACATATTTTTTTTTGAGAGAGAGAGGGAGAGAGGGAGTGCAGGAGAGAAGAGAGAAAAAAGGACAGAGGATCTTAAGCAGGCTCCACGCTGATAGCAGCAAGCCTGAGGCAGGGCTCAAATTCAGGAACTGTGATATCATGACTTGAGCCAAAGTCCCCACACAACCAACTGAGCCACCCATGTGCCCTATCATGCAGGATATTTTGTGCTGAAGGCAGTCAGGACCCAGAAGTGACACCTTTAACTCTCCATTAACTGCTTACAAGAATTTAGATAGTGGGGGGCACCTGGGCGGCTCAGTTAGTTAAGAGTCCAACTCTTGGTTTCAGCTTAGGTCATGGTCTCATGGTTTGTGGGTTTAGCCCCACATCAGGCTCTGCGTTGACAGTATGAAACCTGCTTGGGATTCTCTCTCTCCCCGCTCTCTGTACATCCCCTGCACCGCTGTCTATGTTTCTCTCAAATAAATAAATAAACAACAACAACAACAAATTTATATGGCGTACCTGGCCCAGGAAGAAAACAGTCAACAGAGGTAAACACAAAGACTATGGGCTGGGTGCGGTAGCCTAGGGTGGGGCCAGGGAGATCAGATTCCTTTTTGTTTCATATTATCTTTGCATCGTCGGAGGGACATTTGTTTGCCAAACCCTTGCTCTTCTAGTCTTCTTGAGAACTGTCATCCGCCCCTGTGAAGTCTCAGACCCTACTGCCGGTTTCCTAGCTCAGAATAGCACATAAGGAAGGAAAGAAGGAAGGAAGGAAGGAAGGAAGGAAGGAAGGAAGGAAGGAAGGAAGGAAGGAAGGAAGGAAGGAAAGAGAAAGAAAGAAAGAAAGAAAGAAAGAAAGAAAGAAAGAAAGAAAGAAAGAAAGAAAGAAAGAAAGAAACAATTGCATATAGACCTTCAATGCCTGGGGATCTCATATTCTTTGGGGCCCCGTATGAATATAATTAAATTTGTTTTTCTCCTGTTACTGTGCCTATGCTAATTTGCTAAAGACCAAGAAGAATAAAGAAAAAAAATTTCCTTCTTAATGCTTCAAATAATTTTTAAAAAGGTGTGACTTATAATATTGTTAAATAAAATAGCTCAATTATGTAATCAGCAACAGATTAAATAATATATTTGTAGCATCCACCTATATCACTGCTTTGCCTAAACATGCTTTTCACTATGAAAATGTTATCATAAAGATGATATATTGGTGAATGAATGTTTCATATACAGAAATAAATTATACATTTTTGATGTCATATTTTAACAGTTTTATTAAGAAAACACTGATCTGTGCCTAACATAAATGAATAAATCTTAAAAAAAATTTACACATGAGGGGTGCCTGGGTGGCTCAGTTGGTTAAACATCCAAATCCTGATTTCGGCTCAGGTCATGATCTCATGGTTCAATAGATGGAGCCCCATTTCAGGCTCTGTACTAACAGGTCAGAGACTTGCTTGGGAGTTTCTCTCCCTCTCTCTTCCCCTCCCCTGCTTGCATATGCACTCTCTCTCTTTCTCTTTCTTTCTCCCTAAATAAATAAGTAAACTTTAAAAATAAAATAAAAAATGACAAATAAAAATATAATAAGGTCCTTGTGTTTGAGTTGAAACATTGTTGCTTTCAGTTGATCACCAGAAACAAGACTGATCCCTGCATTAGACTTTATAGAAATTCGCTCTTTTCTGTCTGAATTATCTTATGGTCAATTTGCTCTGCATAATTCTGCTACCTTACCTTCAAACATCTAGAGTCTTCTTCAACCTGTCAAAATCACACTTAATCACACTTATAGGAATGTGTGTGCATGTGTGTGTGTGTGTTTACAGTAAGAAATTAAATTTATAATGCTTCTAAAATTATTTAGAAGGTTTTGGGGGTAAGAGCTATATAAACACAAAGCACTATAAACAATTACAAACCTGGTGTTCTTTTCATCTGACACTTTCCCCTGCGAGAGATAGTCAATTTAGAAAATTGAACAATTAGACTCACATACTGACAAATATACAGCTGATTGTATCTTACAGAAAAAGTTGTTTTCTATGCTTTGTTTCAGTTTGATAACCCAGAGTCAATGGCATGAAATGCTATGAAATTTTATCCTGAAGGTCACATTCCAACCTTTTATGAAATTAAACCAATGGTTCAAATGGAGAAAAGAAGGTTTCTGAACAAATAGCTCTGTCTTCCTGCAAATCTCATGAGAATTTGTTCATGCTGACTCCTTATCTTAACATGTAACACAATCGCCAATTAGTGTCAACGTTCCTGGAGCCATCACATTCTCAACTACATTAACCTTACACACTGGGTCAAGGAAAATGCAATTCTTCTTCTTCTAAACTAATCACTAATTTCAAAGTTATTATTAACTAATTTAATCTTTAAATTGGTATAACCTATCCAATCTGTATTAAATTTACTGCTGAAAGAAAAGGAAGAGAATCTGGATATATGTGTTAAACCCAAAGCAAGTGGAAAATAGGATTATCTTAAATTCAGTTGCAGAGAAAGCATGCTTTTAACCTTGTCCAGGTCAGAACCATTGGAAGAAAAAAAAAAAGGCATTATTCATGTCACTAAAGACTAAGGGTAATTTTTCTAATTCCCTGGCATATTAATGACCAACAATGAGTGAGCCCCTTAAGTACCTCATTTATTGTCTTAAATATGAAAATGTTTTAGAGATTAGAGAGGAAATTGTTTGAATTAATTAACTGAACTGGTGCTCAAGGGACCTAGTACAAGATTTTCAGACAAAAGCTGGGAATTTACAATAATGACATTTCTTTCATGGTTAGAAAATATAACACCAGTGGGATTTGGAGGCACTCTTAACATTTTAGCTGATGTCTGTTGAGGGCTTAAGAACCCTCTGAAACCATTTATTTTATTCATTGGAGACGTCTCTCAATTACATTATAAAAGGCATCGCATTAAAATAGCCATGAGGCCCACAAATTTTATCATATAAGTGGAATCGGATAACTGGCACAATGAAAATTCAGAATGCAAATAGAAGCTATTAAAGTAATAGCACCATTTAAAAAAATTCGTTTTTCAGGAAAGGTAATGTGTAAAAAGATAAAAAAGGAATGGCGTTGTACATGGCTAGCTTAATCACATTTCCGTTTCTCTTGTGGGTTATCAGTTGCAAATGAGACTCCCCTGTGCTTAAGAATCCATCCATATGGTGATTGTTTTTCCTGCTGGCATGACAAAAGAATTTGAAAAAGTATTCAGTTTAACCTGAATTACATAAACACCCAAAAATGTAAACTTCAAGGTTAGACTAAAATGTGCACTTATTGATTCATTTATCTAGCGTATAACATATCTCTCCCATTCCTATATTCAGCTATGGATTTACCCATCCATCCAACTATCCACACATGCACCAAACTCCTATTTTCTCCAAACTGATCAATCTATACTACAGAAACCAAAATCTATAGCACATCTGATACCTATATTCTTTCTCACAAATAAACTATTTAGAAATACTAAGAGTTAAAACACAATATGCCTTATATGACCCAATTTGATAAACAATACCCAAGTATTTACATGTGCCATTCTCTACCCTGTAATCATAGTCTTATTATCTTTCTTTTTCTTTAAACTTTTTTTCTTTCTTTTCTTTTTAATTTATTTTTGAGAGACAGAGAGAGATAGCATGAGTGGGGGGGGAGGGTCAGAGAGAGAGGGAGACTCAAAATCTGAAGCAGGCTCCAGGCTCTGAGCTGGCTGTCAGCACAGAGCCAGATGTGGGGCTGGAACCCATGAACTGTGAGATCATGACCTGAGCCGAAGCCAGACGCTCAACCGACTGAGCCACCCAGGTGCCCCATTATCTTTCTTTACATACCAAAATTTAAGTTCAAAACCTGTTAGAGTCCAAACACTAAATTTGTTCCAATTTTAATAGTTTATGGAGATTTAATTTGCATAAATTCTACATATTTAAAGTATGAAACTTGTTAAGTATTGACAGGTATACCTAACCATAAAAATATCACCACAATTAAGATAATGAACATATCCATTACCCCCAAAGTCTCCGCATGATCCTCTATAATCCTTCCCTAGAATCATACTTCACCCCATTTCTAGGCAATTTCTGATTTGTTTTTTGTCCCTATAGATTATTTTACATTTCTTAGACAGTGATTTAATAGAATCATACAATATGCATTCTTTTGTCTTGCTTCTTTCAATAAGCATAATTAATTTGAGAAATAGATCCATGTAATGGATTGTATCAATAGTTTATTTTTATTACTGACTAGCATTGTACTGTGTACATAGATAATAGTTCATTTCTCTATTTATCAATTGATAGACATGGGCTGTTATTAGGGGTTTTATTTGCTATGAATATTCCATATATGCTTTTATTTTACTCATATAACTTTAGGTTTTCCATTTAGGTATGAGATTTATCTTGAAATATATTAATTGAATATAATGCCAGGCATATAGCATATATCAAGTATCTTTTTTTTTCTTATATTTTCAATTGCATAAACCAGTTATTTCAGCAATATATTTTAAGACTCATTTCTCCATCAAATTGCCTTTATTCCTTTGCTCAAATTCAGTTGATCATATATGCATGATATGATTCTGTTCCATTTATCCATCTATATCTATCTACCTATCATGTATCTTTGTTTTTTTTTTTGTTTTTTTAATGTTTTTGTTTTTATTTATTTTTGAGAGAGAGAGAGAGAGAGAGAGAGAGAGAGAGAGAGAGAGCACAAGCGCAAGCAGGGGAGGGTCAGAGATAGAGGGAGACACAGAATCTGAAGCAGGCTCCAGGCTCTGAGCTAGCTGTCAGCATAGAGCCCATTGCGGGGCTGGAACCCAGGAACTGTGAGATCATGACCTGAGCTGAAGCCGGACACTTAACCGACTGAGCCACCCAGGCGCCCCTCATCTATCTATCTTTGTACCAGTACCACACTATCTTAAATACTACAGCTTTACATTAAATCTTTAAAGCAGGGGTAATACTAGTTTTCCATCTTTGTTTTTTAATTTTCAAAGGTGTGTGTATGTGTACTTCACTTCTCTGTATTAATTTTAGATTCACTTTTAGAGTTTCTAACTGTTAGAGTGAAATTGCAATTGAATCTGTGGGTCATTCTCAGGAGAATTTATATCTTAGTTACTGTGTCCTCCCATCCATAAATATGTATATCTCACTATTTACTTAGGTCTTGAATTTCCTTCAGCAATATCTTTATAATTTTCAGCATTGTCTTTCATAACTTTTGTCATATAGGAGTCCTAAATACTCCATATATTTTTGTACTCTTATAAATGTAATTACTTTTAATTTGAATCTTTCGTTGTTGCTAAAGTATAAAGAAATAATGGATTTTATAGATTTATTTCTACAATTTTGCTATATTCACTTATTAATTCTAGTAACCTTTTATAGATTTCTAACAGATTTTAATGATCATTTTGCACAAGAATAAATAGATTTCCTTCTTTTCAAGATAGATATCTTAAAATTCATTTTCGTGCCTGATAGCATTGACAAAGTCAGCCAGTACAATGTTGAATAGCAGTGGTAGGAACAGAAATCGTTGATTTGTTTCTTGGTGGGAATATTATTGTTGCACCATTAAGCATGATGTTAGTTATAGGTTTTCTTTGTCTGCTTGTTTGTTTACAGAAGACATTTAGCAAAGAAGGAAGTTCTCCACTCTTATTTGCTTAACGATTTTTAATGTTTTGTTTTGTTTTTAAATCAGAAATGGATTTTGGGGTTTTTTTTTACAAATTTTTTCTACATAAATTAACATGATCATATAGTTTTGCTTTTGTAATTTGTAGATGTGTCTTGCCATATAGGTTTATTTTTGGACTTCAAAGTTTCATTTCTGGGATAAATTGCACTTAATTGTGTTATAGTATTCTTCTTATATAATGTTGAGTTCAATTTGCTAACATTTCAAAAAATATTTTCTTGTAATATCATTATCTGGTTTTGGTATCACGGTAATATTGGTCTCACACAATAACATGGGAATTAGTCTCC
The DNA here is from genome assembly GCF_006229205.1 of Suricata suricatta. Classification (NCBI taxonomy): domain Eukaryota; kingdom Metazoa; phylum Chordata; class Mammalia; order Carnivora; family Herpestidae; genus Suricata; species Suricata suricatta. The sequence continues at coordinate 53,036,762 of NC_043709.1, forward strand.
CTTTTCTAGTTTCCTTAAAAGTTGTTAATAGAAACCATCTGTACCTAGAGTTTTCCTTGTGGGAAGGTTTTTAAAAGCAAATAAATTATATGATAGAGATTAAGCCGAGCAGATTATTTCTTTTTGAATGACTGTTACTAGTTTACATCCTTTTAAGGATTTATTGATTTCATATCAGTTGACAAATTTATTGGCATGAAGTTGTTCTTAATATCTTCTTATAATTTTACTATCTATAGAATCTGTAATGTTATCTCCCCTATTTGAGATTGCTAATTTGTGTCTTGCCTATTGTTTTCTTGACCCATAGGCCCAGAGGTTATCAATTCTATTGATGTTCTCAAAGCACCAGCTTTTGATTTCATTGTTTTTCATACTCACCTAGCTTCCTTCCTTCCTTCCTCCCTCCTGCTTTCTGTCTTTATGGATTTAAATATTCTGCCTATTTTATATGCATGCAGTTATATAATACATGGCTTTTTTTTGGCTTCTTTCACTTAGCATAGTATTTTTAAAAGTAATAAGGCATGTGTTGTTGCTTCATTCTTCTTTATGACTGAAAAATATTCCATTGTATAAATATACCACATTTTGTTTCTCTATTTCTCCAATGATAGAGAATTGGAGTTCCTTCTACTTTCTGCTATTTGTGAATAGTGCTGCTATCTACATGCCTGTGTAAGTACTTATTTGAACACCTGGTTTAAATTCTTTTAGGTATACAACTATAGAGTAGAATACATTTATTTTATGCTTAGCTACCTGAGGAACCACCAATCTGTTTCCACAATGGCTGCACCATTATACATTTCCATTAGCAATGTACAAGAGTTCAAATTTCCACACTCTCATATCAATATCTATTATTATTCACTTCTTAAAATTATTATTATAGCCATTCTAGGAAATATGGAGTAGCATTTATTGGGGAATTCCATTAGTGTTTCTCTGATGACTAATTGTCTTTCCATATCCCTGTTGGCACTTGTGCATCTTCTTTGGAGAAATTTCTACTCAATCCTTTGCTTATTTGTTAAGTGGATTGTTTGTCTTTTTGTTATTAAGTTGTAAATCTTCCTCGTATATTTTGGATGCCCAATCCCTATCAGATAAATGATTTGCAAATATTTTTGCAATTCTATAATATGTCATGTCACATTTGTGCTAGTGTGATCCTTTGGTTCACGTAGTTTTTTATTTTAATGAAGTCCAATTTTTCCTATTCATTCTTTCTTTTCTAATGCTTTTGTGTAATGTCTAAGATTTTATTGACAAATTCAATATTTTATAAAACTTTATTGTACTAAAATTGCTGGGATTTTCCTCCTCCTCCCTCTCCATTTTCTTCCTTTGTATGAAACAGCATGTATGATTCATGCTCTGTATTCCATAATATGTTTTTCTCTGTGTCTATGACTGTACTGATACACTGTTTCTGGAAGGAAACATTTATAGAATCCTAAAGCTGAAACCAAGAAAAGCCTAGTAAAATAATATCCATTTAATCATTTAGTATGTTAAATTTAAAATGCCTACTCTCTGTAATCCAGAAAACCTATTTTTAGAGATTCTATAAAGAAAAAATAAGTTCTAATCCATAAATATATATTAATGGCATTTATTGCAGCAATGTTTGCTATAGGAAAATAATAAATGAAGACTGCCTAAGTAGTGGATATAGTGGAACAAAGTACATTAAAAGTAAAAAACAGTGTAGTTCTGAAATAGAATAGACCAATATGTATTGCAATGGAAATATATTAAAAAATGTTGATGAGTTAAGAAAGAACAACTTGCAAAACTATTCTGAGAAGTTATAAAAGGCTACCTAAAATTAAAATCTTCCTATTTCAAAAATCTTCATGTCAAAACATGACAAAATTTTGGATAAGACATACATGCTTATTTTTTAAAAATTTAGTTGAGCTAGCAATAATACAGAGCTCCCTGGGAATCAAAACGAGTGAAATAAAAATCATAAGAAGTTAAGAAGAAGTTGGTGTCCAAAGGGATATATCAGTCTAATAAAGAAAAAACTGGGATTTTAGATATTTTAGATATTATGAGAGTCATCAGACAGTAAAAATAGCAAGATTAGAATTTTAAGAACTACAGATAATGTAATTAATAATCTATAAAATAACTATATTAAAGTATTTAAAATATTGAAGATAATTGAAAAATTAGAATAAGCCATTATCCAAAAAAACAGATATTAAATAATTCAAAAGAGGGGAGCCTAGGTGGCTCAGTTGGGTAAGGGTCCAACTTGGGCTCACGTCATAATCTCGCAGGAGGTGAGTTTGAGCCCTGTGGTGGGCTCTCTGCTCACAGCTTAGAGACTGAAGCCTGCTTTGGATTCTGTGTCTCCTCTCTCTGCCCCTCCCCCCTCACACTCTGTCTGTATCTCTCTTTCTCAAAAATAAACATTAAAAAAAAACTAAAAAATAAATACAAAAGAATCTTCCCCAAATCAAAATTAAAATTAGTTAGTATAAAGAAAAACTTTCCATGTTATCCATATTATAATCATGTTAAAATCTGAAGGAAGGTTTAAGAAGATTGAAAAACATTATAAACAACAAATTAAAAATAGCCAGGAAAAAGAAAAAGAAAAGATACTTTTACAGGGAAAATATAAGACTGATAGCTGACTTACCTGAAGTGATAGAGGCAAGAAGACAGTGGAAGAATGTTATTAAAATGATGAATGAAAAATTCTGACATCTTAGAATTCCTTGATATGGTCCTTGGGAAGGACCAGGAGAGAAAATGTTAACATACTCACAGGATATCTCTTTAAAGACTGGGAAAACTCATGTCCTGCACTAAATGAATGAACAAGTCTAGAAACAGAATATTAAGTAGGAGAGAAAAAAATGCCAAAAGGTCGAGAGGAGGCTAATATGGTAAAATCAACCAGCTATGTTCTGCAGAAATTCTGAAGGAAAATCTGTTTACTAACGCAATAAGGGATGATATGGTAGGATGACACCTGCATAATTCAGAAACTCAGTGATGGCTATATTTGCATGCCAGGGTTAATAGTAGGAGATTACAACAGGATCTCTGACTACATGGTAGGTTCTAAAAGTTATAGAATCCAGGCGCTAGTCCTTAAAATAAGAATTAAAATTGGTACATTTATTATAATAAGAAGCCAGATCAGAGGGGCTGTCCTGGATGTGTGATCTGCAGACAACAATAGCACTGGTTAATTGCACAAGGTATTCCTAGAGGCAAGAGAGATGTGCAGCCGCCAACTGTATTGTTAAAAGTATGCAATCAAAAGAAATCAAGGATGCATGACCAGGAGGCTGAGCCAGCTCTCAAACCATTAAGTCTTTTAATGGGAGAGCACATCTTGATAAGGAAGTACCCTACAATTTAACAGTAAGTGTATTCAATAGTAATCTCTCCCATCATTTCCAAACGGGACCTAATTACTTGATGAGGTGGTTAATTCTATGTGTTCACTTGGCTAGGCCACAGTAGGCAGATATATGGTTCAACATTATTCTAAATGTTTCTGTGAAGTTGTTTTTTTAGATAAGATTAACATTTAAATCATAGACTTTGAAAAAGCAGATTATCCTCCCTAATTTGGGTGGATTAGTTGCAGCCCAAAAGAATCAGTCAAAAGCTTTGAAAGAAAAAGACTGATCTCCTGGAAGAAGTGGGAATTCTGCCAGCAGAGAGTGGACTTGAACTACACTAGCTCTTCTCTGAGTTGTCCACTTGCCAGCCTACCTTGCAGATTTTGGACTTGCCAGCTTCTTTTAAATCAGTCTCTCTCTCTCTCTCTCTCTCTCTCTCTCTCTCTCTCTCTCTCTCTCTCTCTTCCCCACCTCCCCCAATTAATACATTTGGGAAACTGGAGAACCTTGATCAATAGATTTGGGAAACTGTTCACTGGGAGAACAGAGTACCAAACCTTTCAATGGTTATTGGACATGAAGTCTGAACTGATATTGAAGGATCAGAAGTTCCACCATGACCATTCATTAAAGAGGAAATAATTTGTAGACAAGGTAACAAATGAAATCTTGGGATCAAGATTTGTCTTACTGTTCACCTTTTAGGTCCATGGACCTAATCAGTGGTACTTTCCTCACCCATAATACATGATTATTATGAACATACTTGGTAGTTGGGGTAAGAGACACTGTAAGGAGAAAGGTCAGGAGAAAACCTCTGAAACTACTCTTTACCTTCTGCCTTTTGGCAAAACAATGCTGGTTACCTTGGGATAATAATTACATTGGGAGGCAGGGAGGTAAATGGCAGGAATTACAATCTCTGAAAGACTTAAAAATTAGGGGATGATAGTTCCTGCCCTACAATAGGCAATCTAGACTCCACCAGAAAACAAATAAATCATGATGGCTGAACAGTGAACTACCACTATATAGTCCCAGGGCTATATATCAATTCTACCTTCTGATTCTCTAATATAATTCCAAGGTATCTGGACAACCAGAATACTCTATTGATTTTAAAATTGTCAACCGTATTAATGATACTATGTTAAACAAACTGAATAATTAAGAATTTGCAAGAATATTGGAGGCCTTGGTAAGGAAATATACTTTAGAGGGTGGTAGATGAACTCTGTGGGTAGTTAGTTAAAAGCCTCACATCAGTGAAGTATTTAGGAGTCATGCTGATGTGTCTACATCATTGTACTTCATGACATAGCATCCAAGCCTCAACTGATACTACATTATTTAACTGACACAGTTTAAAACTGTAAAGTATTAGCACCGGAAAAGATCTTAGAGATCACGTTTTCTTATTATCTCATATTTGGACTTAGCCTAGAGATTAAAGTATCAGTGTATAATCTCACAATTAATTTGTTGAATGGTGAAGATCAGAGACGAATGCCTGTTATCTGACTCCCAATCCTGTGCTTTTTCGACTACATAACAATGTTTCCTATTCATGTGGGATTTGTCCTATATCCAAATAAATTCTTACTGAAGAACAAAGTAAATATTAATATCTAATTATCAGAAGAGAGAGGTGAAAAAATTTAGATGGAGAAAGATAAGTTTGCCATGAAGAGATAAATAATGTGAACCCTGGAGGAATGTGATGCAAGACAAAATGTTGGAATGAAAGATGAATATATCAGTCAGTCAATAAAAGATGTGATGTGTTGGCTGCTGATAAGTACTATGGAGGAAAACAGAGCAAGAACATACCAAACATACCAAAGGGTATTTTGCAATTTTAAATAAAATGTACAGATAAGGTCTCACTTTGATGGTGAAGTTTAAGAAAGACCAAAATAATAATAATAATAATAATAATAATAATTAATAATAATAATAGTACAATAACAACAACAACAGAATGAAGAAACTTTGATAACTGAGGAATGAGCATTCTAAGTGGAAAGGGTTGGGCAGTAGAGGGAGAAAGTCCTAAAGCAAGGGTATCTCTGGTATATCCTTTGAACTTCCAAGAAAATAGAAGACCTAAGTAAACTGGGAGAGGAATACTGGAAAATAAAAGGAGAGAAGGAAAAGCATACCAGATCCACTAGGAGCTTATAGACCAAAGTAAAGATTCATGTTTTACCTAAGACTATAGGGAGGGATAGGTTTTAACAGTGAATCTCAATTATTTCATGTTTCAAAATAAATTGCAGAAGGAAAGGGCTGAAGCAGGAGACCAGCTATGTGACACCTGTTAAATTCTAGGTCGAGAACAAGATGATGGCTGAGAATCAGATAGTGGCAGTGCTAGAGGTGAGAAAAGGCTGAATACAGACTGGATATATTTTTTAAGTAGTGACGGTATCATTTGCTGAGGGAGTGTGTGTTAGGTGTGGAAGATGATTCCAAAACTTTGGCCCTGGGGAACAGGAAAGGAAAGAGAATTGATACTAACTGAAATGGAGAAACTCATAGGAAGAACAGTTTAGGAAATAAATATCAGAAAGTCAGTTCTGGGTATTTTAGTATTGCCATGTCTGTGAGACACTCAAGTAGAAATTTTGAGCAGGTAAAATGATACTTAGGCAAATCAATGAAGATGAAGCCCAATTAAGATATCAATGAGATAGCATTTCCATTCTACAGAATTGAAGAGAAGAAAATCCAACAATTCCTAACTTGTTCTTCATGATCAAAAATTCCATTCCTTTGGCTGAAATATATTATAATAAAATAAAAATTAAACAGGGGCAAACTTGGAAAGGAAAAACTTTTCAAAGGTGAACAAGATTCAACTCTTAATCATATCAAATTAGGTGATCCGTTTTTATTAAGAGAAATGTAAAAATGTATTTTCCAGTATATTTATTTGAGTAAAAAGAAATATTTCAAGGAATATACATGAAATATTCATTACTGGTTACTTCAAGATGATAGATTTATGGAATTGAGACAGTAAGAATGATTTTTTTTGGTCTGTCACTATATTAATAGAATAGTTGTTAATCATTTTGGAATATTTTGGATGATTAGGTAGATTTTAAAATCCTGTACTTGCAACATAATCACTTAAATCAAAATAATTTACATTTATTGTACTCCTCTCCTTTTTAAAAAAGTTTATTTATTTTGAGAGAGAGAGGGCAGGGGAGAGGCAGAGAGAGAGAGGGAGAAAGAAAATCCCAAGCAGGTTCTGCACCACCAGCGCGGAGCCCAGTGTGGGGCTTGAACTCATAAACCGCAAGATCATGACCTGAGCCTAAATCAAGAGTTGGATGGTTAACCAACGGAGGCACCCAGGTGCCCCTTGTCAGGTGCTCCCCTTGTCAGGTGCTCCCCTTGACAAGAATATGATTGAAATAAATTGCAAATGATATGAGATATTGCTTGTAATAAATGTGACTAGCAAATCTCACTTCCAAAAATATGTTAGTTACTAGAAGCAAATGGATTATATATTCAAATGTTTAGGTGCAAAAATTGATAGTTATATTCCCAATGATCTATCAGTTTTTCTTTCTTCCCCCAAAGAAATAAAACTCAAATTTCATTGAATAATGTCCACTGAGCACCTAGACCCAAAGAGACTTTTTGGTAAAGAATCCATTGTATTAGATAATATCATAAAAACTACATTAGTCATAGGAAGATAAATTCAATAATATTATATATTAAATGTAAGAAAGGAAACAAATTTCACTCTATCTTTACCTAGACATGAGTGAAATGTTCCACAGCCAGGGTTGATAGAGATTCACTGTGCTGCTACAAGGCAAATTTTTGGTCCATAGCACTTAGAATTGAATAAAACATCATAGTCTGAGTGATATCCACACATGAAAGGATAAGCCAGGAAAACTCCACCATTTACTTTGGGGAAGTCTGCCAGTCAACAACAAATGCACACCAGGTAAGACTGCATGACTGAAGCTCAATGAAATGATGGCCTATTTTTAGCTTAGCTTTTTTCTCTGTTTACAAAGGCATGACTGAGCTTTGTGTTCCTGTTTTTATAAAATGATAGCTGAATAGCACCAGCTAGAGCCAGAACAGAGAAGGCAAGCATCCCTATATATGTTTCTGCCAGCAATGCCTCTGCTATTTCCATCTTGGACCTATTTTAAATAAATCCTGCCAAATATTCAGAACTGTGCCAGACTAGATAGAGGCTCTTTTATGAACCATTGACCTCTCGGACTCAGGATTATATCCATGAGTGACTAAAGCTCTAAGGCAGCATCCCTCTAGTGCTATGGTGAGTGGAAAGAAATATTCTCATATGTAAAATTCAACAAACTGGAAGAATTTAAAAAGCCAATCACATTCTAATTTATATTTTAAAATATGGAAGAAAATATCACACTAGTGTCAAATTTACTTGGCTATATTCTTTGGCTTTGTAAATAGTCATTCTGGTTTCTTATAAATATGATAGACTTTATTATTCTTGGTCAAGAAATTGACCTTTTAAATTATAATGTATTTAATTACACATTAATGTACATAATGTAATGTAATATAATTAATAATAATGTATTTCTCCCAATCTATCAGTATTCCAGGATTGGATCCTTTGATCAAATATATTTTCTAAATGAGTCTCTAAAACTGTAGAATAATTCATAAAAATATTTGTAATCTATTTAAAAAACAGTAATATAGTTGATATTTAAATACCATGTAGTGATTTTTAAAAGAATGGTAACATTTTATTTTAAATACAATGAAGTATTTTATTTTTCCTAAACATATAGATAAAATACATCATTATATTTATGATGAGTTTTGTTTTTGTTGCAATTATAGAGGCTTTCTCTTTTACACTATTTTACTCCTTTGTAAATTCTTAAGTGTGAATCTCACAGTGTTGATTAATGTAAGTTTCCTTCAGCAGCATTTCACTGAGTGACTATACTTTTGTCATGCACTGAGCTATACAATGGAGTTGCAACTACTAATAAGTTATGATCGCTGTATTCCAGGAAATAATAGTCTGATTAGAGAGATAAACATTCAGTCAAAATCTCAATTGTTTTACTTTAATAAACAGTTAGAGACCACAAAATAATAATGATAAAAATGATATTTATATTCCCAATGATCTTTCATTGTTTTCTTTCTTTCCCCAAAGAAATCAAACTTAAATTTAATTGAATAATGCTACTGAGTACCTATATCCAAAAGGCTTTCTGGTAAAGAATCTACTGTATTAGATGTGTTATAAGAACTACATTAGTTATAAAAAGACAACTTCAACAATATTATTATGTTTAACATATTATATTTTTATTTTATATTTATATTTGTTATAAGTGTAATACATTTAATATATTATATGCTATATAATATATAATGAAATATTCATTATTTCAATAAAATAAGAGTCACAGGGTGGAATATACCATTTGTTTCATCTGCTTCAAGAATTTGTTTGGAGTCCTACACATTCCTGTTTTCTTCCTTTAGAATACAGTAAATTAAGTTAGATACCCTTTTCTTCTTTTAGAATGCTATAAAGCTACTTAAATTTTGTGGTAAAAAAGTCAAATATGATTTTTCAATATTATTCATATTGAAGAAATATTTAGAGCTGAGGCTGGCTGGCAATGGCAATCATATGAACTAAATATAAAAAGACTCAACTATGTTAAGAGCTTCATCTTGCCTGGTGGTGGGTGAGCTAAGAGAAGTGCTTAGGTCCTAGGTTGACGTGCATGTGTAGCCACTAGTCTTGTATGTCCACACAGTGGTAATATCTGATTTTTGATTGTTGAGTTATAGCAGGAAGGAGGGGCATTAAGAACAAAATTTAGTTAAACTGAAAACTGTGAAAGAGAAATTACTTAAAGCAAAGTTAAGAAGAGAGACTAGGTTGCTCTAACAAATCAGTATTTTTAATTGCAGTGTTTTCCAAAATATACTCTATTCCAATGAAAATAGAGATGGTACCAAAAAAGTCGCTTCATGGTCCAGTAATTTAAACACTGCATTAAACAATGTTGAATGGGATTTTCTTTAGAACATTATAGTAGATATTTGTTACATTAATTTGTAAGAGAGTGATGACTTGGAGTATGGTGGTTAAAAAAAAACACCAGTGGTAGAAAACATTAAAATCAACTTATTCTTTAAGGTTAAGAAGACCTTCTGATGGATTGTTTGTGGAATATCAGATAAAGAGGAGTATGAAGGATGGCTCCAAGGATTTTTCTCCTGAACACATGTGGAAGGACGTGATGTCATTCACAAAGATAAGGAAGATGGACAGGGAAAAAGATATCAGCGAAAAAACAAAACAGTTCAGTTTAGAACATTTTAAGTATAAATTGTATATAAAGGACCAAAATGGAGGTGCTGAGTTGTCATAGTTGAGTCTGGTGGTTTGAGAGAAACTTGTGCTACGGACGTGAATTTGGGCATCACTGGCATGGACACGGCATTTAAAGCCGTCAGATGGATGAGCCCTCTCTCCTCCCATCCCCCCAGAAATAAGTATAGACAGAGAGGGGGAACACAAGGTCTGAATCCTGAGGCACTCATGTTCATGGACTTGGGAGGAGGGACATCTGAAGAAAACTAAGAATTAGAGAGCTGCCTCCTCGAGCCAGATGAAGAAAATGTTTTAAGACAAATGGAATATTGAGCTGTTGAATACTAGGCTTCATATTTTGTTGCAAAAAATATAGGTAATTCTTCTTTACTGTAAAAAGAAGGTTGTTTGTTAAAGCAGTCCTTGCACCTTGCTGTGACATGGCAGAATTTTATAGGAAGAGCTGGACAACACTGTGAGGAACCACATAAATACAGCTTTCCCTTGTGATTAAGGTGGGTGCAATGGAGCAAGTGAAACCAGCAGAAGGGATGGCATGCCTACAAATCCAGGAGGGAAATAGTCTGTAATAAAAATGGTATTGAAACAGACCACAGAGCAATGATTTGGCTTTTGAGACATGTGTACTGACATAACATTTTCCTTTTGTGCATTGTGGTACCTATACTTATCCTGCTGAATTTTATTAACCTATTCTTTTCTTCCATTCTCAGGAAGGCACAGCTATGCAGGCTATAAATATGAAACCTCTGTTAACTTTTTCAATTTGCTTACAAGTTCCTGTCATCCTCTCCATGCACACACTTACACCTGATTAAGAATCTAAACCTATTGACAGATACACTTTAACTTTGCCACAGTTAATGGGGAGCATAAAACTTATATAACTTATTTTTTCTACTGTCAAAGAGAAAGATAAGCTTTTTGTGTTTAATTAACATGATCATAAGTTTAAATACTTTATAATAATTACATACCATATAAAATTATATATCATCCACGTAAATATCATGAACCATCATTGGAATCACAGTTTGTGTGGTAGCTCAAGCCTCACCACCACCATACACATGAAGATGTGAAAATCCAAATGACAAAAGATTTCCATTAAAACAAATATAGTTGTATTTCATGATGTAAAAATACCTCCAGAAAACAGCATTTTATATGCGGAACACATATATTTCCTCTTCTCTATAGATATTTATGTTCTGTCAAAGGAAACTTAATTCTAAAGCTCTAGCACATTCTGTAAATGCTGGGATTTGGTTGTTTTCTAGGCTGATACCAGTATGAGGCCATTTACCTTTCAGAAACATCCTTCATCTATGTTCCAAAGTGTAATGACTGAGATTATTTATATATATATATATATATATAATGTGATGCTTGGGTCTATTAGTACATTGGAAATGTGTAGAATCTGGCTTTCTCCCAGAATAAGAAAAATAATTCAGTTCATATTTTTCTTGCTTTCTTTGAAATTTGGCAGTTATTCATAATATATGATCTTGGAAGTGATCAGCATCCTCCTAATACTGTCTGCCTTACATAGACAATTATAATTTCCAAGGCTTTTTATTGACAGGCAAATTTAAAATCATAATTCATGAGACACTTACAAAAGTAATCATATATTTGTTAAATTTCTAAATAAATAATATTGGAGGGGGGAGTGAGCACTTCTAAAAATAACTTAATTTTGTCAACTCATAGTGATGTACTTTCCCTATTTCGATCTTATTCCTTCTTTTGGAGAGAAGTAGCCCTTTGATGTAGTTAAATCTGAGTGGCTTTGAGGGACTCATCCTTTCTGATTTGTTGTAACATTCTTTGGTCTGTGGGCTGGCATAGTGTCTTTATAAGTTTATTCCCAATAGATTTCAAATACTTCCCTCAATGAAGACAAGTTTCCTTTATGTTTTCAAAGTTTATAGGGCTATTGTTTTGATTCTTACAAGTTAAAAAAGATGATAGTGAAATGAGAGAAAATACAAATTCAGAATCTCCTAGATACTCTGCTTACATTAGGCATACGTATACAAAGACAAATGTTAATTTTTATATGTCTATGCTTCCTTTTTTCCAACTCTTCAAACCCATGCACCATAAAGAATATTACAAAAGTTATCCTTTAAGCCGATTTTTATGTTTGCATATACCTTGTTGCCTCCCCTTACCCTCACCATAGATTACTGTACTTCAGTGCATGCAAGTATGTAAATATAAAAACAATTCCTTTTTTCCCCCTTCTTCTTGCTTTACTGGTTCTCTTAAAATTTTGAATTAAGAAAATTGTTTTATACATTCCTGCATCTTAATTTTACTAAGTCCAAACTAAATCTGCTCATGGAATCATAGCAGGTAAGCTAGAATACTTGAAATAAAGCAATTTCTAGGAAAATGAGATATTTAATATAATCAAGGCTATTCTTTATGAAACTTAGTCAATCACTTGTTAAGATACTGAGAAATCCTGTTGTTTAATCCAAATAAAAGGTTAGCTCATTGTTTTTCAAAACACATTAAGAGTTTTGAAATATTTCAAAACTTCTGAGATATTTATAGGACAATGATTCATTTCTAGTTTGACTCTATAATACAAATATAAATAAATATAAATATAAGATTCAATTATCAGCTCTGACCTTCCAGGTAACCTAAAAGCCTAGTTATCCACCTGTGATGTGGTACAAAGAACAGTGTCCTGCAACCTCTGGGGAAGATGGTAGAGTAGGAAGATTTTCATCTCACCTTGTCCCACGTACACACACAGATTAACATGCACAGAAGTGTAAGTAGCCCAGAAAACAACCAGCAGACTAGCAGAAAACACTTTCCACAGCTGGCCAAGAGAGGAACGTCACACCAAAAACTGTAGGAAGGCCAGAGGCATGGTCAGGAACCGAAATGGCCCAAAAGACTGTCCCCGGGAGGGAAGGACACTGCTAGCACAAGGAAGGGAAGAGGAACAAGCAGGCATGCCAGGCATGGGAGACCTGCACTGGGAAGACTAATACCCACAGCATTTGGATTTGAAAAACAAATGGTCTTTGGGCACCTGCGTGGCCCAGTCAAATGTGTGAGTTCAGTTCAGGTTATGATCTCATGGCTTGTGAGTCTGAGCCCCTCAGTGGGCTCTCTGCTGTCATCAGGGAGCCATTCAGATCCTCTACCTCCACTCCATCTCTGCATCTCCCTTGCTCATACTCTTTCTCAAAAATAAAGAAACATAAAAAAAAGAAGGGCTTATCTTCCTAAGTTCTTACAATCAGTGGGGCTTAACACCTGGGCATTTAAAATCTGTGGGCTTTGATCTGGGAGAGCCAGAGGATGATAGGAAACTGAGTCTCCACCCTTAAAGAGACAGAATAATAAACAGCCCTAGTGAGATACAGCATAGAAGAAGCATTTTGAAAATGCCTGAGGTACAAGGAACAAAGAATTATGTACTAATCTCAGAACATGTGCTGGAGGAGGAGTTTTTTTAAGACAATTTTCTAAGAACAAAATAATTGGTAGACACCATTTCCCTCCCCTACCTGTGGGAACCAGCCAGTACAAACATTCTTGACCTAGCTTGCTAACAGTGTGCCCCATTCAAACTCTCCTGAGGGCCCACCCCCTCCATTGAACTCTCAATAGTTCTCCAAAACACCTACAGGTCCTGACCATGACAAGGACAATTTTTCTAACACTGTGTGCTCCTTCCCTATGTACTCCTGTAGACCCTCCTTCTCCAACAGGCCCTAAGCAGGAATCCATCCAAAGCAGCCCCACAAGCATAGCAGTGTGCAAAGCAGCACTGACAGAGGCCAGCAATGCCCTAAAGATAATCACACACACCAATTCCATTTTAACCCTAGCAGTGGGCTGGGAATAGATGGGTAGTCTGACTATAGAACCTACTTACCAGCAAAAGTTTCTCAGGGGACAACGCCAGGAGACTGTTCTGCAGTTGTGTTGGGGGCCACAGCTCTGGAAAATGCCTCAACTCAACTCAAGTCCATGTCAGCCCTAGACTGGCTCACTAACAATATAGGGACCAAAATCCGCCCACAACAGGCAAAGGGAGGCATTACATATGACTGGAATGAACACAAACATCGCTCAGCAACAGAACCAGGGGGCACACAACACACAGAAGATACCTCTGAAGCATTAGATTCTGCTGAACAGAGGATATGGCACTACAAGGTACTATAGGACCTCTTCACTACTTTCAGAAATACGAGATGTAGTTGAATTTCCTGACACATAAAAACAGACACAGGGATTTAAGGAAAGGTATTAAGCATGCTGTGTTGTAGCTTATGGGCAAGTAATAAATTGTATCATGTATCTTGAATGTATCATAGATAAGCTGCTATATAACGATCGCCACTTCAGATAGCTGTGAAATTAGGTGATTAACTAGTTGTTACTTAACCTTCTCATTTCTGTATAAGTCTAATTACATGAAATAGAAGTTGGTGTTTTGATTTTTTACTTTGCTTTTCTGTTCGGAGTGTCATTGTAACTGCTGTATTGTAAATGATGGAAAATAATTGCATATGTTAAAAACAACAAAAAAGAAAAAAAACAAACACAGGGAGTTCGAAAAATGAGGAGACAAAGGAATGTGTTCCAAATGAATAGCAAGAGAGCTAAATGAAACAACAGCAAGAGAGCTAAATAAAATGGAGATAAGTTATGTACCTCAAAGAGAATTTAAGTAATGGTTGTAAAGATACTGCCTCAGTTTAAGCAAAGAGCGGAGGATCTCCATGAAACCCCAACAAGGACATGGAAAACAACCAGACATGAAGAACTCAATAACTGAAATTAAAAGTACATGAGAGGCAATGAATAGTAAACTAGAGGAAGTAAAAGAATGGCCAGAGATCTGAAATAAAGTAATGGAAAACAATCAATAGGAGAGATAAAAAATAAAATATGAAAATAGAGTAAGGAAATTTAGTGCCACCATCAAACCTTCACTATTTGCAAATCACAAAATATTTTACATAGAAAACACTAAAAGACTCCACCAAAAAACTGTTACAACTGATAAATTAATTCAGGACACAAAATAAATACACAGAAATCTGTTCCATTTCTATGCTGTAATAATGAAGTATCAGAAATTAAGAAAACCCTGTCTACAATTGCATCAACAATAATAAAATACTCAAGGAATAAACTTAACCAAGGAGGCTAGAGACCTGCACATCTTCAATTTATTTCATCACTGTTTTAAGTTTTCCTTGAAAGTAGTTTCTCTTCTTGAAAGGAAATAAAGAGAAAAATAAATGATTAATGTAATGTGAGATTTTGATATAAATTTCTAGTTTTCCTCACAAAGGAAATGAGTGAAATGAGAAATACAAACAAATGAAAAAATATTCAATGCTCATGGACTGGGAGAACAAATACTGTTAAAATGCCCACTCTACTCAGAGCAATCCACAGATTTCATGAATTCCCTATCAAATACCAACAGCATTTTTATAAAACTAGAATACCTCTAAAATTTGTATGGAACTACAAAAGATCCCAAATAGGAAAAGCAATCTTGAAAAAGCAGAACAAAAGTGGGGCTATCACAATCCAGATTTCAGAATGTACCACAAAGTTCTCATAATCAAAACAGTATGATACTTCCCCCCCGAAAACAAACAAACAAAAAAACCAACTAAAATGGACACCTAGATCAACAGAACAGAATAGAGTGCCCAGAAATAAACCTACAATTATATGGTCAATTGATCCATGACAAAGGAGGCAAGAATATGCACTGGGAAAATGACAGTCTTTTCAACAAATGATATTGGGAAAACTGGATGGGAACAAGCAAAAGAATGAAACTTGAATACTTTCTTATGCCATACACAAAAATACATTCAAATTTATTAGAGACCTAAATGTGAGAAATGAAACCATTAATATTCTAGAAGACAGCACAGGCAGTAATTTCTCTGATGTCAGCCATAGCAACATTTTTCTAGATATGTCTCCAAAGGCAAGGGAATCACAAGCAAAAAGAAGCTATTGGAACTAGATCAAAGTACGAAGATTCTGCATAGCAAAGGAAACAATCAACAAAACTAAAAGACAATTTACTGAATGGGTTATTTGGCAATTATATATCTGATAAGGGGTTAGTATACAAAATATATAAAGAACTTATACAACTCACCCTCCTCCAAACAATCCAATTAGAAAAATGGGCAGAAGACATGAACAGACATTTCTCCAAAGAAGACACACAGATGGTCAGAAAACATGAATACATACTCAACATCACTGATTATCAGGAAAATGCAAACAAAACTACAATGACATTATCACCTCACACCTGTCAGAATGGTTAAAATCAAAACATAAGAAACAAGTGTTGGTGAGGATGAGAAGAAAAATCAACCATTGAGCCCTGTTGGTAGGAATACAAACTTGTGCAGCCACTGCAGAAAACAGTATAAAACTATTTCAAAAATTAAAACCAGAATTACCATACGATCCAGTAATTCCACTACTGGGTATTTACCCAAAGAATATGAAAACACTAGTTCAAGAAGATATATACAAGCCTACACTCACTGCAGCATCATTTATAATAGCAGCAACATGGAAGCAACCTAAATGTCTATCTCTAGATGAATGTTTAAATAAGATGCTATAGACACATGCACGTGTGTGCACACAGGCACACTGGAACACTACTCAGCCATGAAAAAGAAGGAAATCTTGCCATTTGCAACTTGGATGGATCTAGAGAGTAAATTCTATGTGAAATAAGTCAGTCAGAGAAATACTAGTACCAAAAGATCTCACTCATGTGTGGAATTTAAGAACAAAATAACAAAGAAAAGATAAACCCAAAAAACAAAAGCGATCTTTACCTTTGAGAACAAACTGGTGGTTACCAGAAGGGAGGTGGGTGGAGTGATGGGTGAAACAGGTTAATGCAATTAAAAGCACATTTACTGTGATGAGCACTGAGTACTGTATAGAACTGTAGAATCACTATATTGTATACTTGAAGATAATACAACCATGTACATTAATTATACTAGGATTTAAAAATAAATAAAATATAGAGCAAAACATAGAATGGTGTCTCACAATTGTTAAGTATTGATTCTTTGTGCTGATGCATTCATTAGTTGCATTTTTTGGAATTCTGTTTCCCTTACCCTACACTAATGACAAAATAATGATCTTACACAAATATTCTGAGGATTGAGTCAGAAAATACTGGTAAAGGGAAAACTTTGTATCTCTGGTATGTAGAAGACAACACATTTTGACATACAGTTATTGAATGAGTGCTAAATGTATTTTATTTTTAAATTTCTCTTTAATATTATGAAAGATGTTAGCTGATTTAACTAAAATATTGTCTTATGCAACATACTTTTACATTCTTAAAATTGATAAAATCAAAAAGCATTATAACATGCTTAAATTTGTACCTATAGTACAGCACAATCTAAATAAATATGAAGAGTAATTTATTGACTGAACAATACTTTCTTGAGCACCTGCTCAAAATAACCCCTACAACCTCTATAGACACTGGAACTACAAGCCCCAGTTACCCATTTCTCTTGCATTTAAGAGCAGAGATTAGATAAAAAAATAATCAAGTTAATATAGTAATTTCAGAGAGGATTAGGTACTATGTGGTAAATCTCAAAAACTAATGAGCTGGACAAAAACAAGAACTGATGAGATAACTATTTAGGTTTAGGCAATCTTAGAAGGCCTCTTTGATATGGTGACATCTGAACAGACTTTAACGGTGGTTTGAAGATCTGTGGCAATACTACCATCACTGTAATTTTTTATTATAGATGGTTATTCACAGATAAAGAATAGAATGAAAATTTTATAGTGGCCATTTAAGCCCCAAAGAGTTGGTAAGTCATAATTTGGAATAAGCAGTTTTTTGCAACCAGAGAATGCTCTGGCAAGGAGGTCATTACTTTTCCTGCTCATGTGATAGGATTTAGTTTAGATTTCCACAATTATGTACTAATGACCTTGGTTCTACAATCTCAGCTCTTTGCAATAGATTTTTGTTGTTATTGTTGTTTCTTTTGTTTCACATTATATACTTTGTATAGTTGTTCTCTCAAAAACCCCTGCAGAACTTGGAAATTTACAAAACGAATTATCCTCTGGGGACATAGCAAAGTTATTTCTTTGACCAGCACTATGAGAGTCGCATAAGACATTATTGAGCACCTAATTTTTTTTCTTAACATCTATGCTTTTCAAAATAACCACTCCAGTGTGCTGGGTTGTAGTATTTATAATTCTGAGAGCTGTAACTGACTGTTTAATGTGGTATACGCCATATGAGAATCATGGCTGAAACTTCTCTTTGGCATTAATACAACTTCAAATAGCAAACTACTAACGGTGAGGCATCTTTCACCCGCAGATCTTTTCTTGGCCAATGATAGGTACACTCATGATTAAGCATTCTGTTTACTAGCCTTGGCAAGGGTATGTTAGCTTTCTAGGTATCATTTTATGTTTTATTTTTCTATGACACATAATTCAACAGTGTATTTTTCGGTTGAGGCAATTCATTTACATTTCTAAACCTAGGGTTTTAAATGATAGTTTTAAAAGTTATTGGTGGAATAAGATGATTTCCCAAATGTATCTCACAAATATATAAGCACTTGGATTAACTATTAATTTTTAAAATAATATTCCTTTTAGAATCATACTTTCATTGTTCTCCTACACAGCGACTCAGCTGAAACAATAAAAAAACTGATATATGATTATAGTATTCCCACCATAATCTAACTTATCCATACATGGTCTAAAGTATTTTTAAACCTTTAATTTCAAAGCTGTAAAACTACTTCCTTGAAAGTAGTTTCTCTTCTTGAAAGGAAATAAAGAGAAAAATAAATGATTAATGTAATGTGAGATTTTGATATAAATTTCTAGTTTTCCTCACAAAGGAAATTGTGAAAACTCTTGGAATAAGAGAATAACATCTTTCACAATAGTATTTTTTAACATTTGCTTTTTGTTCATCCTTTCCTGCATGTCACACACATTCTTGTTCCATACTCTTTACTGGGATTGTGTATTTATGTTTAGGTCTTCTTTTTTAAAATTTGCTTTTAAGTTTTGTGCCTGCAAATACTTAAAGTTTACTTTTAGTATAGTCTTTAACACTGACTCCTCCGAAAAGCTTCTTCCTACAACAATATGCCCTATGATATTTGTAGCTACTAATTGAGTGAGACAGCTCTTTTATCATGGGTTCCCTCAACTCTTTTATAAAGATATCATACTGAACTATGGGTGAGGATTAGGGATAATTCACATAAAGCCCCAGAATAAAGAAGGCATTCAATAAATGGTTACTATCTCAATTATTACAAGAAGCAAAGGATGTGGCAAGTGGAAGTTGAATTTTACATAAGTGATTTGGTGGCAAATTAACTTGCATTATAAATGAAGAAGGTTTCTAGTATGTATATTTTGAAAAAAACATCTGCAGTTTCTTAGGCTGTACCAAAGACAAACTATTTTAGGATAAAGAATTTCTTGTGTTCAAATATGACTTTTAAAACATTTAAATATTGACATTGGCTCAGGAACACTGGATGGAATCATCTCACTGGAGACATCAATGGTGCCTCCATTTCTTCCAGTCTAAGCTGTAAATATTTAAATATAATTTAGGAATTTAAAACTTGAAAAAGAAAAAAATACTTTTAATAATGTATACCACTTAGTTTACTCTATTTTTGTATTACTGCTTATTGTAAATACTTCAGACAGTTAACATTTCTGGATCTTTTTCTCTGATGATTTATAAAAGCAATTTCCAAGAGAACTCAAGTTAACTTCATTTTCCTATGAGGTGCAGGGTCTAAGCAGCAATATATAGATGGGTGTGTATGTGTATACTTATTTATTACTTATATAACATTAACTATAAATAACATATATTTTGGTTAGGGTGATTCTCAGCAAAATACCTGATGGAAGCAGTCTTCGTAATTTTACATCTCTTTTGCAGTTTTAGGACTCTCAATATCAGTTAATTCACAGGACAGACTGAGGTAAGGAAACAGTAAAAAAGAAACAAACTAATGACATATAAATGGGGAACAGGTGATTAAAAAAGAACATATGGATAAGCAAGGCCTAGATTATGGAAGATTTTTTATTCCATATCAAAAATATCTATTTTATTATGTTGCAGATGATGGCAAATAGTATTGTAATATTTGAAGAAGGTCGGCCATATAAATTTGTCTTTTTTTTCCCATTACTACTCCAAAATGTATGGCTGCTTTATTAGCACTCAGGCAAATCATTATGGGAAATAATTTTTAAACTATCTCATGTGAAGTTGTTAATGGAATAGTTCTTTTTTAAGGGATATTTGTAATTTAACAGGAAGTTATTAGAGATACAATGTCTTTGCTCAAAGAAACAATCTCTATTCACCAATAATGGTCACCATAAAAGAAATGTAGGATTATTATATGAGACAAAACATCTTCTCTTCTTTCACCCCTCAACTAAAACCCATCGCTGCCTCTTTCCGTGTCTACCCTCCTGATGTATATGGAAGGTGGGTTCTACTCAAGTGACCACTGGGAGTCCTTCACTGGGAGCAGAAGATGCTATGCTCTCTGTGCATCAATCCCTAGCTTCTTCCTAGGTCAAGTCACATCACAAGTGCTTGGCTTAATGTGCATCAGTGAGGGAGGTGTTCACTGCATAGCAGCTTCTCCATGGAACTTTTAGCCAGATCAAAGAGCTGGTCTCCTCTGCCAGTTCCTATGGTCTTTCCAAGGATGAAGAATAGGATTAAGGCATTTCTCAGGCAATCTGTCATGAACCACAAATCCCAGCTTCTAAGAAAATTTTCACTGAACCCAGATATATTTTAGTTTTGAGTTTTATTACCTATGCTCTTTAGAGAAGAATAAATGGATTTATATGTTTGTAAGACCAATACTATTTTCTCCTGACATCAATCACAAACTTTAGAGATTTTACTTTTTAAAAGACCTCAATTTTTTTATATGATTAGGTTTTGGTTGTTTGTTTTAATAATGTGTGAGGCCAGTAGATTAAGCAGATTTTGTTCCAAAGGATGGAACAAGAGTGAATCTATTCTTCAAGGACATCAGGAATATGCTGATGAGAGGAACACCACATCACTAAGAATTCCAGTAATGGCTCTTCTGTAAAACCAGAGCTGATAATATGCATTGATTGAGCTTAACTCAAGGCACAAGGATAATGAGACTCCAAAGTTGTGGTTCAGGTGGTGACATTTTACTGCCACAAGTTAGGGGGCCAAAATGACTATAACAATCATCCTAATAAGAAGAATAGCCAGGATATTTGACTCATACAGAGTTGTAGAGATGGTTAAATAGCTTGAAGTTCCTAGAGGGAAGACAGATGAGCAAGCTACCAGGTTATTGCCTAAAATCTATAAACCACAGAAAGCAAGAATGAAATTACAAAAGATTAAGAGAAATCATCTTTATAAAAAGTCAAAATCTGTTTCTCAATTCCTGGACCTAACCCCACTTTCAGATCTGAGTATCCATTTTCACCAGTAAATAAAAAAATAATATTCTATCAGATGAGTAAGGAGAGTAGTGCTATTATTATTGATTTGAAGAATTGAGAGATGGTAGTCTCTACTGTATATCTGTTTAGCTAGGCCTTCTGGTCCCTGAAAATATGGTTGGCTTCTACCTCATAAAGAATATTTTTAGCTCAACAAGGGACAGTTGATCCTTATTATTCATGGATTCGCTCCATGTTGGCAAATTTTTCTTCTCATTAAATGTATTTGTGATCTCAAAATTCATACTTGTGGCACTTTTGTGGTCATTTATGGACATGTACAGAATGTACATGTGAAAAATTTGCATCACCCATAAGTGTGTTACTATCTAAATTTAAACAAGATGTCACTTGGCACCTGGGTGACTCAGTCAGTTAAGTATCCAATTCCTGAACTGATTTCAGCTCAGGTCATGATATCACAGTTTGTGAGACTGAGCCCCATTTTGGGCTCTGCACTGATAGTGTATAGACTGCTTATAATTTTCTCTCTCTCTCTCTCTCTCTCTCCCTCTCCCTGCCCCTCTCCTGTTTGCATATGTGTGCTCTCTCTCTTTCTCAAAGTAAATAAATAAACTTAAAAAAGTAATAAGATGACACTCTCTTGTTTCAGCTCTCATACTGTAAATAAGTATTCTTTTTGTGGTTATATCTTTATGGTTTATTTAGTGATATATATATTATATATATAAATATACATATCATACACATATATAGATATGCCTTATGAATAAGATACATGTATTAGATAAGATTCCTTCAAGTATGAGCTATAGCTCTATTGGATATGAGTTCAAAATTAATGTAGCAACAATATATATTAAGTAAATTCCTTTAAAAAGAAATACACATAAAATAATACACATATTTATTGGTTGATAACAATGTCATGACCAGAGGTTCACGAAACTTAACCCTGTATTTTTCCTAGGAGTGATGGTTTAGCATGTCTTATTCAGTCTTCATGGTGACCTTATAAACCTTAACTATTATGTCTATCAGGAATTGACTATAATAAGTTTTGGTCTCAGTTGCTATGCCAAGAAACGGCATTTTTGCCAAAGCAAACTAATATGGCCTGAGGTACATTATTTAGCCACTGATTTGGCAAACATGTTATTATTTGTATTCTAATAAAAATAGGAGGGAATCAGAAACAGTGCATTCAGTTGGAAAAGACAGCAATTTTCACTTAACAGTTCTGTTGCAGAGGTATGTCATTTCCCCACACCTACCTCCATATTCTCTTAATATGGTACAAAATGATAGTGGTCACTTAGAAACCTCACAAACCATAACATTTATTACAACATAACAATAAAGCAAACACTTTAAGCTAATTGGGCAAGCCTGGCAAGCAAGGGCAAGTATCCTGAAAGTCTTAAGAACAAAGGTATTCCAGAGGGTGGGAAATTAACCCTATGAAGTTTCACATACTTGTTAGTACAGGAAAGTTTTAGGTGTTTAGAGGTTAGGAGTATGCCTAGATATTCCTTCTAAAATCAGCATCATCAACTATTGCAACAAAACACTGCTTCATTCCATATCTTTATCACAAGGAAATAATAATCGTGTCTTATATAACTCTTTGGGTTCTGGACACAACAGAGTCCACACTTTGGAATACACCAGCTAAAAATGTTGGTCATATGTGAGAAGGGCTGAGAAGAGGAAAAAATTGAACCATAAGTATAGAACACAGTACAACACTTGAAACATACTAACTACAGATCCTGCTGTGTGAGACATGACAGAGGTAGGTAGGAAAGGATAAAGTATGCATTCAATGGCAAGCCCCAATGGGAGAATTATACTTAAGTGCTCTAGAATTAGAGGACAAGGCCATTCCATCTGCAGTGGAGAATTATTTGCATAACTTATGCAACACCAAAGGGTCCTGTATTCAGAAATTCTAGTTTTTAGGAGGTTTTTATAGGGGCTGTTAAATTTTGTATAGACACAGTCTATAGATCTAGGGTCAAGGACAAACCAGACAAAAAAAACTCTGAGTAGGAGGCAGAAGTAGATCATGAATAGCCCAGAAGACCATGGCACCTACCATGATTTTACCCACTTCCACTTGTACCTTTCGCTAAATGTGGGGTCTCATAGGACCATAGAAAGAAAGAAGAAAAAGCCCGAGATTGTCGAAAGTAAATTTTAGAATTTTGTATGCTTGCATCAAAGGGATAGGCTGGAAAGCTGCCACCCAAGCAGCTAAAGCACCCAAGGCCCAAGCAGCTTGGCTAAAGCACCCAAGGCCAACAATTAAGAAAGACAAAGCATAGAGAAGAAGTCTGCATTAAGGTGAGAGCAATCAAGTAGTCATTAGGTAAAGCAAGGCTTAGGGCAGAAAGCCAGCCCCACAGGATGAAAGCACCCCAGAACAGTTAGAGGAAGAAAGCCACTACATGGAGAAATAGCCCAAAGTTAGCTAGTAAAGAGTGCCTTGTTAGCTTTGAGGTAGCATACTCCAGCATTCTTAAATGCTGTATCACTCACAGAGAAACACTGTTTATCTGGGATCTGGAGGTAGTGTACCATTGTGTTTTAATCCCAACTTCAAATGTCACTTACCCTCTAAACCCTTTGGTTCTTACGCATACAAATTAATGGTCATTATCTTATTGTTTTCTTCTTACATTCACCATGTATGTAAAACCTTGAGAACTCAATAAATAGAAATGAAACTCCTATTCGGGGCTCCTCTCCTCCTGGATATTAGCTCTCTTGTATTCAATTCTGCATCCACTCTCTTGCTGGACAAGAGAGAACTCCATACTCAAAGTCTGCAACACGAGATTGGTTTTTTGTTGAGTTACCTGGGGTACAAGCCCCAAACAGATGGCAGTTGCATTGCTGTCACATTTGGAGGAGGCCCTAAAAGATAACTAAAATGAAAAAGTTTCCTAGTGGGCAGAGCTGTAAGTGGCATACCTGGTAATCTGCTTTGTGTTGAAAGAGAAATGGAATGAAATAACATATTTTTAGATTCCTGGAAAGTGTTTAACGGCAGAAGGCTGGGAATAAAAAAGACTGGAGGATCAGAGACAAGGAAGTCCCTAGGTATGGACTTATTAAAGGACTTTTTCACAGACATAGAATTCTACATACCAAAGCATCTAATCAGGGGGCCTACTACACAGAGAATGAGGTATGAAAGTAGACCATAATCATAGGAGCCAATGGTTGTATCATACTGCCCCATCTAGACACTATTAACCTAATATAGTGCTAGAATATCCAACTAGAGGCACAGATGAAGAATGCACTTGTAGGAAATATTCTGAAACAAGGGTGTCTTCAGAAACCAGTATATATAGTAACCCAGAGGTGTCTACAGTATGCAGGATCTCAAGAAGAAGAAGAATCAAGTGGCAAAAGGAGTGCTGGGATTTAGGAACCAAGTAGAAAAAGACACTTATCAACAAACTTAATAGTAAGCTAGAAAAATTTGTGTTATTTGTTCCTGCAATTCAGATCTCCCCAAAGGAGATACTATAAGATTACCACTGATCTACAAGCTACAAGTATTGCCAATGTTCTTCAGAAATTTTTGGTCCAGAAACCTGAAGATAAAAAGAAAAATTGTCATGTAAGCAAGGGTAACTGATTTGATCAGCAGGATAATATCTGACCGCATTTATAGAGCAGAAACAAAACACGTGAAATCTCACTGCCCACTTTGGTATTTCTTGATACTTTTTCTTGCAGTATTATAACTGTGAACAGACACACACCAAAACTATGACCTGAGCAGGGTATTATTACCAATTACTAATTTGAAAAGATATGAGTAAACAAAAAGAGAGAGAGAGAGAGAGAGAGAGAGAATCAGATATTTAAACATATAACAAACTAATGATTGCCAGAGGGGAAGGAGAAGAGGGCTGGGCAAAATGGGTGAATGGGAGATATAGGCTTCCAATGCATAAATCACAGAAATAAAAGGTACAGTATAGAGAATACAGTCAATGGTACTGTAATAGCACTGTATGGTGTCAGATGGTACCTATACTTGTGGTGAGCACAGCATAAGGTAAAAAAAAATGTATAATCACTATATAACACTGTGTCAACTATACTCAAAAAATAAAATAAAATAAAATAAAATAAAATAAACATATTTGATAAAATTACTTTGATGCTAATAATCATTTAAAAAAACCCTTGGGAGTAATATAACATCATCTTTTAAATAAAATAAATTATTGCAAATATTTTTAAAAAGAGAAAAATGAAGGGTTCTGTCATCCCATTGAATAAGACTCACGGAGATGATAGCTGAAGAAAAGGAAACTTAAAAGGAAGAGTGAAGGATGGAGAGAATGGGTAATATTTGCATATTCACAACCAACCATAACAACAGAGATAAAAGTTCATCTTAATAAACTTTCTTCTCTATATTTCCTCTCAGAAAAAGAGATTCAAGGGAGCCATGAAGGAGTTGCTCCACAATGCCTAGGAGAAACGCATGTCTTTGGGACAAATGCAGTAGACATGCTGCTCACTCTCCACCAAGAGGAATGGCTATAGGGAGCACAGTTGACTGATGACGGTCCCACTACCATCTTCATGAAACTTCTGCAGTGTTCACACTAGGACTACACTTTCACCAGGCGTCAGTCAGCCAATGACTAAGCATGGCACGCTGCCATGCCAGCCTATGTTTGTAGGACATGTTCTTATGACAAAACATTTTGTCTCTGACACTCTTCCATTAATCTGGCCAAAACCCTCTTAGAATTGCACAGCAGTCAGAGATTCTTCTTGCTCAATCTTTTCCTATACTGTCATCAGATCTGCATCATAATATGAAGGCCTCCCCTGTGTATCTCCTCTACTTTAAATATTTTTTAAGTATTTTATTTTTAAGTAATCTCTACGCCCAGCTTGGGGCTTGAACTTACAAGATGAAGAGTTGCACACTCCACTGACTGAGCCAGTTTATTCTTAAGAGAATATCACCCAATGAGTATTTTGCATTGTCAACCCCATCTTGGTGTTTACTTCTCATAAGATCTGAATTAATACAATGATTAACTTCCAAATTGTTTACCATGTATCAAGTGAAGCTTATAAAGCATGCTTCTTCTTTCATTTTAATATAGCAGTGTAAATATGTTCATTGATTGACATTCTCCCAAGAAATTTGTGGTTGCTTAAAAGTGGTTAGTTACCTCAAAGTTGTAGACAGTTGCAGTAAATATGTTTTGCAAAGTATCAGAACACCCTTTGAAATTCATTGTTTCAATGTTGAAGAGGTACAAAACTTGTATAGTATGTAAATCAGTTATGTAACATATGTAAGGAGTTATATAACACTGAGTATAATCAATTAGAATACAGCTGATGCAACAACAGACCAATAAAGTGCTAGGTGCACTCTAAATTCTGAGGATCCTTCTATTTGGTACATAAGCTAACCTTGCTAAATAACACCAAATATTTACTCTGTGTCAAAAGATGTTGAGTTAGCTTCTGACTGCCAAACACTGATCATAAGGCTACTTCAATCTCTTACGTTGACAGCCACAAGGAGTGGTCATTTGATGCACTTGCTAGGACTGAGCAGTGGTCAAAGCTGAGAGTAGGGGTGGAAGGGCAGGTCAAGAGAGAGAGAAGGAGAGACAAAGAGAGGGAGAGAGAAATAGACCAAACCATTCCCTGAACAAAATACTGCATACCATATACACTTATTTTTTCATGGTTGAGAGTCACCCCTTAGCATATTGAAGGATAATGAATAGAAGGTGATCTATGGGAGTGCTGTTTGCTGTCTGCTTTTCTAGGTGCTACTTCTTAACATACTAATCCAGGCCCTTCTGGCGACCTCAGGTTGTCGCTAATCAAAGTAATACAAGGGGATACATAAATCATAGTATATCCTATGAAAGAATACTAAATCCACAAATGAAATTAAAAATATTAAACTATATAAATCTCATATAAAATATTAAACACAGTCACAAAAGAAAATATAATTTGAAAAGGTGTGTGTGCATGTATTTATATACACACACAGACACATACATATAATGTAATATTATTCAGCCATCAAAAGAACAAAATCTTGCCATTTTTCAGTGACATGGATGGAACTAGAGACTATTATGCTTAGTAAATTAAGTCAGTCAGAGAAATACAAATACCATATGATTTCACTCAAATGTGTAATTTAAGAAACATAATATATAAAGGAAGGGAAAAAAGAGAAGGAAGCAAACCATAAAGGACTCTTAACTATAGAGAACTGAGGGTTTCTGGAGGGGAGGGGGGTAAGGGATGGACTAAATGGGTGATGAGTATTGAGGACATGTGTTGTGTCGAGGACACGGTAGTTCATGTAAGTGATTGAATCAGTAAATTTTCCTGAAATCAGAAAAAGAAAAATGAATTTGATATTCTTGATATAAGGCTTAAATAAGTAAAAATGAAACAATTTTTGACTTATTGGAAAAAGCTTTTAAAAATCAAGACAAAGAAAATCACAAAGTCAAGATTGGGGTTAACTCTAGAGACAGTGGGAAGGATGTAACTGAATGCATTTAACTACGTGTTCATTTCATATTTTCTTTGACTATATATATGTATTATGCACTCTTTGCATGATTATTTCTCAAGAAAAAATACACTAGATAATAAAAATTTATAGACACGATGTTCTCAGTCATGTTAAGAATGCATCAAATATAATACTGAAGGAAAATATGATATGATTAATAAAAACAAGTTTTAGGAAACAACTTACTCTGTAGTTTGTAATATGAAAATAATCCCACTTAGTTGCTTTTTATAGGGAAAATATCCAAAAGTACAGAGAGAGACAAAGAGAGAGAGAGAGAGAGAGAGAGAGAGAGAGAGAGAGAGAGAGAACAGTACATTTGAAAAACAAACCAAAGGCAAGCATAATCTTAACAACAACCAAAAGTCAAAACAAGAACAACACAAAATGTTAATAGTGAAGCTGGGGATTTTTTCCTCTTTTATACAAAATAAAATATTATAATTTTTTTCATTTTATTGTTTTGTCATCTAATAAACCCATATTCTATCTACACAAGCATTCTCATAGTTACCACAAACTGAAATTACCTAACATTCAGGGGTACCAGCCATGGTCTCAGCATGGTTCATGTGATTATTTCCTGGGGCAGGTAGCTGAAACTTGGACCCTCAGGGAACTGGATCATTTGATGTGGCAATTGTGCAATTTTGAGGTAATCCCCTCTGAGAACAGTACAGTGAAAATTTTCACTGTGGATAAAATGAGTTGATGGGCTCCCTGGAGATGAGAGGAGATAGGAAGGGAAGATTAAAGTTTTTAAAAGGTGTAATAGAATCAAACTTTACACATTGCCTTGTTTTGCTAGAAACTGTTATCTATTGACCATTAAATCTGGCTTCTGAACAAGGTAGAGGAATTAAAATCTACTCTAATTCTTTTCAACACATTCATGTCCCTTCACTAGTATGGTACCTTAAAATACTGGTTTAAAAAAATAACAATGGTGGGGCACCTGGGTAACTCAGTTGGTTAAGGGTATGACTTCAGCTCAGGTCATGATATCGTGATTTGTGAGTTCAAGGCCTGTGTCAGGCTGACAACTCAGGGCCTGGAGCCTGCTTATCCCTCTGTCCTTCTCATGCTCACGTTCTGTCTCTCTCTGTCTCTCAATAATAAGTAAATGTTAAAAAATATAAAAAAATAGCAACAGTAAAAGAAGCATATATGTTGGGCCACTGAACAAAGAAAGAAAGAAAGGAAATGACATGAATGCTGATCCTTCAAATTTCTTCTCATGTCTGCATGCAAAGACAGTTTTGACTGAGGCATTCTCCATTGGGAAGGATATAGGGACAGCAGCTATGGAATTAAAGATTAAGTTTTTATGAAGACTATGACCTGACTTCTTCTTGCTTCTTCTTTATGTTTATATAGTCCAGCGTATCACTGGGAAAGATGTGTAACCTACTACCACAAACCCAACCAGTGCTTCCCTGCTTATTATACTTCTCTTCCTCTTGAAATTTTTCATATAAGAGCAGAGATCCTCAGTAACTCATCTCTCCAAGATGAATTCAGAAGTAATTCCTTATTTTGTTTGCTTCTTTTTCTCTAACACCCATTAAGAAATGTAAACAGCAATTACAAGAAATGAGATTCTCTCTTTTTTTTTTTAATAAAAAACCCTCTATGCATAGATGTATGACAATCATATTTATAGTGGATAGCAAATACTCCGGCCAGGGGCTTCATCCAACAGGGCTGATTGATTCAGGGATGAATATCAGATCTAGGGTTATACATCACACCTAGGCACAGTAATTCAATTATTTCTTCTCAGAATTTGAACTCTGAGGCTAAATTGTGGAGGAGTGCCAATACCTGATGCTAATGTTCCAAAAATGCTTACGTGCCTATCTTTCTCCAGTCTTCAGTTATTCAGAGTTCTGAAAATGTCTTTGTAGGGGAGGCTAGTGGGAAGTCTCCAAGCAGAGGCACCTAATAACGAGGTCTCTACTCTCTTAGAATTAGGTCAAGGCTAGAGTGGTCTCAGCTAGAACTCCATGGTGGACTAAAAGGAGCTGCAGCTGGAAATTATCAGTCAATGGTGCTCCTGTCAATGAGAATACTTGTTATTAATTTGATAACATTGAAAATATGACTGTGCCCCTCCCTCATATATTTTATTTTCCATCTTTAACCTCATCAAGATATTTTTAGTGAGTTGTTGTTGTTATTGTTGTGTCTTGTTAGTGTCTTCCAAAATCTTCAAAAATAGATTTCATCATTGTTTTACTATGTTATAATATTTTCTCCTATATATTGTTCTCTCATGTTGTTTATCTACTTTATTTTCACAATTTCTGGGATAACACTTTTATAAACTTAAATTTATTTTTTAAGAATAATTTATTGAAAAAAAGAATCATTTATTGAAAAGATCTTTATTGAGATTATTCTTAAAAATACCACAAGAATGCACTGTTTTCTTGAATACTTGCATATCCAAAAAATTTATTTCACAATCTTTTGAATGACATCATAGCTAGGTAAATTATTTTTTAGTCAATAACCATTTGTTACAATAGTCCAATATTGGTTCACTGATTTTTGTTATTTTCAGTATTGTATCTGAAAAGACTGATGTTTTCCTAGTTATCTTTCCTGGATATATTATGTTGTATCTATCTAGAGACTTTGGCTTTTATTTTTATTGATTCTCTAATTCAACTATTTGCTAGGGTACCATGATATCTAGCATATATAATAATTTGTATGCACATAGTGTTATGAAGACTTTCTACAAAAATCAATTCATTTAATTCTTTAAAAATGCTCTATCAGCTAGACATACCAATTCAGTTGTTATAGATAAAAAAATTGAGACACTGAGGCATTAAGTCATTTTCTAAAGCTCCTAAATTAGTAAATGGTAGGAAAAGAAAATTAAACATGTGATTTATCAAGTTACAGAGTCTATGTACCTTGACTATAGCAATATTCACCTCTGATCTGTGTTTCTTGACTCTCCTATAAATGGCTTGTATTCATTTTTTGACTACTTAAGGATCACTTCATCCTCAGGTGAGGCTGCCTGATGAGACTTTTAGGTAGTTGTGGATTAGTAAGCCGTAGTAGAAGAAGATGGAGCCTTCTTTGTTCTTAAATGTTACAGAATTCAGCATGGCAAGCTTTGACCTCTGGTTTGTGGTTTATAGGGGACAACATGTCTATATTTAGAAAGAAGAAGGGAGGAAGACTTCTCAGTAAAAACTACACCATCTCCGATCCCGTCAGCATTAGTAGAAACAGTACAGGAGGACATAAACAAGTTAGCAGTGCCAGCCCAGCCCAATCCAAGGGCATAACTGAAGTTATCTGAGTAATTTCCATAATGGAAGGATTAGTGCTTTACACATCTGGCTCCATTCAGGATTTTTACCTGTGTTCAGGTTAGTTTCTCCTCTCTGGCCTCTCTACCCCTTATAACCACATTTGTCCCTAAGATCATCATTTATCACCTAAAGTGAAGCAGTATCCTGGGTTTTCAATTTCAACCAGTGGCTTATCATAGTTTGTGTGCCTCTAATATGGTAAGGGAAGAGGAAAATTTTAGGTTTATGTATTCCTCCCAGGATCTACTCCCCCCCAATCATCATTCTTTACACACTGTTTTGGGTGTAACAGCTTTGACTTCTTTAAATCTGCATAATGATTTATAACTTAACTTATTTTTGCAGGAACATTTTATTTTTAAAGTATACTGGCTATAAAGAGTAAGCCCCAAGCATTGTATTATACTTTTAAGAAGTAATACAGTTTTCCCA
This sequence comes from Suricata suricatta, assembly GCF_006229205.1. Taxonomy (NCBI): domain Eukaryota; kingdom Metazoa; phylum Chordata; class Mammalia; order Carnivora; family Herpestidae; genus Suricata; species Suricata suricatta. The sequence goes on from NC_043709.1 coordinate 53,068,487, forward strand.
TTAAAACAAAGTTATTCACTTTGCAAAAATTTATTGCAAGTAGTGGCTATATAAATCCAAGACAACAGAAAAAGAACAATCCCAAAATATTTTGTAGTTCTAGGTACATAATATTTCCACTTGACTTTGGAATGTGGTGTTTTGTTTTTACTTTCTTATACTGTTTCTCAGGAGGTCCTAGTCTTCCTTGGGGTTATTTTTAGCATAACAAGAAAAGAAAAATGTCCTTCCTCTCAGAGCCTATGGCTTGCTGGGCTTGATGACCCATCAATCTCAGGAGCTTTACTTTCTGAGCCTCACAGATGTGAGCTTAGTTTTCAGTAGCTTTTAGGTAATCCTACTATGTGATCTATCTGGTAGTTGAGCAGTATTTTAGAAAAGAAACAATCCTTTCCTCAAAGAGAGCTCCAGGCCTCACTTTTCATTCCCTATTGAAGAATACCTTTAAATTTTCTTTCTTCATATTTTATTTTGGTTACAGGAGTCATTTTAGGATTTGGGCTTAATGCAAAACTCTCAAGGTGCTTCAACAGCAAGTGAACAATCACTGTAATTTCGGCACTGCTCCATATTGTTCGCTTCTATTCTTGCTCACATACCTGTGCTCCAAAACAAATGCATCTGACCAGGACTGGAAACTAACTGGTAATATAGAAGATAACCAACAAATTCATTTTTTTCCCACATTTAGTGCTTCGATTTGGATTTCAAATTTACACCTGGATTTCAAATTTTTCATCTGAGCACGAAAAAATATTCACTCAATTTACTGTGTCCCACTTTGAAATTGTCTGTTTCTGGTGTTTACTTAAGACTTGTTCTAAATATGAGGGAGGAGTTCTATTTGAGTCAATATAGACTTAATAAATGCTCATTTGATTCTGGAAGAGCAAAGTAAAAAATGGGTGTTAAACTTGCCATTAGGAAAAAATCACTATCATTCAAAAAGAAGAAATAGGTTAGTGTAGACTTGCAAAATATACTATAAATTTATATGTAAATATTTATGCAATATAGATTATATGATGTTTAAATATAATATATATATAAGGCATATACAATATATATACATATACAACATAATATAAAGCATAATACAAAAATGTAATATGATAGCATATGTTGAATTTGTTATATTTTTCATATATACATATATTAATCCTTGAAATCTGAAATAATATGTAGCACTTTTAATGAACAGAAATACAGAGGGTGAGTGTTAACCAATTATATATAGTTGAGTACCAAAAAAATAAATAAGAGTTTTAATAAAAGTTTTGAGGATGAATAGTTTTAGACACGGAATATTCCAAGAGAAGGAACTATAAACTCAAGGCACTGACTTGTGAAACAGCATCACAGTTACAGACTTGTGGTGTGACAGGGCTTAAAAACTGAGTCTAATTAAGCTGGGTCGCTGAACAATTTGACATTCCTGTTACATATTCCATATAGGATCCATCTTATGAGATGGTGAAACAGATGTTTACTCAGGTCAGATCAGGTGAGAATTTTATGAAAAAAAATTTTTTGATGATGAATTAACTTTTTTGAATGAAAACTACATTGAACTACCTTAAATTTACCTTAAGTATAAATATCTGTTTATAAATACTAAAAATTAAGATTTTGTTATAAGGTCTTAATTTCTTGTCAGTCAATGACTAGTAAAGTGAGTAAATCATCTAAACCCAAGGATAAAATACAGTTTCTTAACACAATAATAGAGACACAAATTAAATATGGTTAATATGATTTTTGTTTGAGATTTTCTATTCTAAGATTTTATACTTTTGTGTCTCCTTATCAGGGTTCACATTCTTAATTTTTCTCAATGAATTTGTGCAAAGTTGAGTTTAAGTATACTGCACTGTTACATTGTTAAGTAGTAATGCTTATTACAAAATTCTAAATTTTCATGTCTCTTTTATTAGTTACTTTAGGAATGAATTGCCTGTCTTCTCTCTGTAGTGATGTGGTAACTGGTAATCTATCTCGTTCCATAAGCTACTCCTCATAAGCACACAATCAAGGCAAATATCTCTGATTTCACTGAGTGTCCGTGGGTATCTATCAACATTCTCTATAAAAACATAGGAGCTCCCTATCTACCCAAACTCTCATAAGTCCTGTATCCAGTCTCAACCGTCCATCCGTTTTATCAGAGAACCGTGTATTTTATCCACTGGCATAGAAATATTCTGTTTTTGTTTGGGGGAAAATATTTTTTTTATTGGAATCCAAGTTGAAAGGATTCATTGAGTAGAAACATAGAAGCCTTGGCACTTTCTACACAAAAGTACTATTAAAAAAACAATTTATGGAAAGAAACTCAGGCTTTTTTTTGGGTGCTTATTCATCTCAGCTATATTATTGTTTAATCAGAATTAGCACAGTTTTGGAAATGTGTTTATTTTTAAATGGAGTTAATATTGCTTCTTTCTGTTCACTGAAAGGGCAAATTATTCAGTAGCTGCCGATATCGATGCATTACAGTATAATATTCATGTCTAAATTGTAAGATGACTACAGTAATTAGATGAAATTTATTGCTTTTAAATAAAAAAGTTAATATAGGTCTCTTCAATGCAATGCAGTTACTAATGTTTATGCTATATAGTACTTTAAAAAAGTTTTGCTGTTGACCCATCAGAAATAAAGGAATAAATAAATCAAGTTGGGATGCCATAAAATAGGGAGGAATACTACTTTCAGGGGCACCGTGACATGGAGAAGGAAGAAAAGGAACCAAAAAGATAATTTACAAGCACCAAATAAAAGGTATCATCCTATAATAAAATAACCGTGCTCATCCTTAGGCATTTATCAAATAGTTTATCTACTATTAGCTGGATGTCCTTTAAAATAGAATGTGAGATTTGGGGCTGTCTAGGAGTGGGAGCAGGCCCTCTGCCACCATATTTTTTTTATTACAAGTTTGAGAAAACAATAGGCACTTTAGTGCTTTGATTGTGTCTCATGACATGACAGCTTTGTTTGAAGGTCATTTCTTACTGAATTTCCTACTGCTGTGTTTTGCATATTTATTTCCTTATCTCATTATCATTTTGTTCTTTATAATGGGATTTATAAATTTATCTAAATGCTTGTGCTCTGTAAATACCTATCTTATTTTTCTCTACAGCTCCTTGTATGTCAAGAGTTCCTACAAAATACGGTATCGTTGCACAGTAAAGTCTTATATTTTAGAATTATACCTCCAATTCAGAGTTAGAGAGTTTTTTTCCCTGTTCTGGCAGGGTAGCCGATTCAGGGTGTCCGACAGAAAATTATAGCCATTCATCAATGAAGGCGAGGGAGTCATCTTTTATTGTAAAACCTTAGGCTTCCGGATGACTGTAAACTATCACAGACAGAATTACTCCCATTGTACTCCTTGGGGGCTTCTTGCTTTTCAGAAAAGAAAAACAGAGATAGTAAAGTTTGTTTGTTTCTTAACCACAGTCTACCTGGAGACTCCAAATATGCCCTTGCTTCAGACTTCTAGATTTTAGGCCCTTCTCTCTCAGACAGGGCCCTTTCCAAAAGATTGGGATTAAATTGTCAGATTCAAATTGGTATGATTTACAATGTGATCTCATCTACTGGTGAATCTATGAGTGGTTTAGGCCCAGGCATTAATTTATGAATATTTGTGATACTTTTTTACTGGGAGACTAAGAGGCAAGACAGGGGGTTTCCTTTTGCTTTTGTTTTTAATTTTTTTTGTTTGTAGTAGTTGAGCCAGTATTACAAGGTAGCTTATCTGTAGTTAGAGACCAGAAAACCAACAGAACCACACAAGTTTCCTGCACATGCAACAAAGAAGATACTATCCATTTTCTGTAAGAATGGCAACCCTTTAATTCCTGGAATTGGGCTGGTAAAATTAAAAGGAAAGTTAATGGCTTTGGTCAAAATGATTGACACATTATTGCCTACTGTTCTACCTTTCTCACCATATTCTCCTTTCCTCGCCATAACTATTTTTATTCCCAAATTTTTGCTAGTCTCAATTTTTAGCACCTGTCAGAATAAATAAATTGTACTATCATGACCGAAGAGCAAGATCACTGATTAATAAATAAGTAAATACTAACTCATAACTTAAAATTTATGCCTAGACAGGTATGTCCTCTTTTAAAACAATTTTTTAAATTGTGTGTAAAATCTAATTTTATAGGGTTAGAAAATTCCTAAGGTGAAGAGCCATATACTTTTATCATTAAACTAAAGGAATATAATTTTACTGTTTTACTGTAACAACATTCCCATATGCCACAAACAATAGCTTAAACTTAATCATCAATTTTTCCAATCCTGTACTCCAGAGTCATCAGGGAATAAAACTCAGTAAAAACAGGATGGGAGAGAAGGACACCAAAGAGTATCTGACCAAGAAAACAAACTTAAGCTAACTGCAACACAAAATTCCTCAGAAATTCAATTGAGATAAATAGGCTTCATGGATGTTCTTTACCAACAGATGACAGTTGACAAACTTTTTCAGGATTTAGAAAACTTTCCACCGTGTATTTGCCTGAGCCACACATATCAATTCAAGATTTGTACTTTTTTATAGGTGTTTTTCAGATAAGAAAAACATTTTTTAAGCATTTATTCAAAAAGTATATATTGAGCACATATTATATTGCAAGAACTGTTTGAAGTACAGGATACTCAACTAAGAGCAAAACAGATAACCACCCCTATGTAAACATTCTAGAAAATGTAACAACTATATTTTTCACATACATGGACAATTATATAATGTTATGGATTTACCGTCTAATTTTGACTACAGAAAACAGGTTATCACACATATTTTTCATTCCTATTTCTCCTTATTATTTATCACTATTATAAGTAATATTATCTTAGAATGCTTCTTTAATTATTATGGACAATTTACATTCTTTATGAAACAAAGGTGAATTAAAATACACAAATGAAAATCAGTGTGAGCAATATTTGAAAATCAAACTAATCAACCTACTGAAAATTTAGATTTCTCATAATCTTAGGCATTAAATTTTGAAACTACATGAACATATATTTAAATCAAAGAGGAAGGATGATTCATGATAGAAAGCCCTATCACCATAGAAATTAAGAGAACTGTGATTTACTTATTTCTCTTCCACTGGTTTTATATGTAATAATTTAAAAGCATCACCTCTCTAAGTCACAAATTATAAAAACCTATTTTATCAATGGAATGTGTAGATTTTATATGACTTTTTAGTTTATTGCATATGCAACTCAATTAATAATTAATTTGCTCTCATTAGGTATGAGGATTTTCCCCGTTTCTTCCAAATCTTGTTAACTTGTTATTATACTTAATTTTATTTATTATTAACCAAAGGTGTTATTTATATGATAAATAATATTATTACCCTCATATGACAGAAAGATGAACTGGGGTCATGGGAAACTAAGTCACTTGAGTAAGTTAGATTTGAACATAGAAAAATATCACAGCTCAAAGACTTAATCACTACACAGCTACAATATTTATTCTGTAGGAATGTGAAAAAAACATAGATGTTATTATATTTGTATGGAGATGTAAGTAAACAAAATGTTTCATGCAATAAGTGACAAATGAGCATAAAAAGCTTAGTCCAAATGGAATTTAGAGCAAGAAGAAAAATTCTCTTTGAACACTACTGAAATCAGCTGCAAAGAGTTGGGGTACAGAATGAGTTTTCTCAGCAAGTTGAAAGATTATTAAGGAAGCAATATTGTATAATCATCGTTTTTAGAACTCTAAGATCTTTGAAATACTATCTGCGGCAGGTAGAAAAATGGTCTTTCAGAACTTCTTATGCCTGGTGCACCCGGGTGACTTAGTCGGTTAAGTCTCCAACTTCAGCTCAGGTCATGATCTCATGTTCGTGGGTTCCAGCCCCGTGTCACTCTGTGCTGACAGCTCAGAGCCTGGAGCCTGCTTCCGATTCTGTGTCTCCCTCTCTCTCTGCCCCTCTCCACTCATGCTCTGTCTCAAAATAAATAAAACTTTTAAAAAGTTTAATAAAAACTGGTTATGCCTTTATTCCTGGAACCTGTGACACCGTAGATGTGTGATTAAGCATCCAGATACTGTGATGGCGATGTATTCGGGGTTGGCCAAGTGTGCCCCTTCTAATCTCATGAACCCCCAAAATGAAAACGTTTACATATAGAGTCAGAGAGAGGTGGCTATAAGAGAAGAAACAGTAGAGATTCAAAGCTTGAGATGAATTTGGCAAGCCTTTGCCGGCCTTGAAGATGGTGAAAGGAGGGTGCAAGCTAAGGAATCTGGTGGACAACAGACAATGATGTTTCCTAAAGAAAACAGGGACTTCAGTTCTTTAACAACAAAGAACTGAATTCTGCCAATAATCTGAATGAACAAAGAAACAGATCTTCCCCTAGAGCTTCCAGAAAGGAATGCAGCCATGTACACATTTGCTTTTGAACCATGTCTGACTTCTGACCTACACAATTATAAAAAAATAGTGCATTAATTTAAGCCCCTGAATTGGTGATAATTTATTATGGCAGCAATAGAAAACTAATACACCATTTGAAGAAAATCTCTGTAGATAGACAAGTAAATTATGTGTCCCTTCTATAATAAGGGATTATATATTAGATACGTTACGAGAGATTTTAGTGCATAACATAGCTGGAAAATGGCAGTTACACCTGGAAAATCCCAGAATGGCAAGTACTCATCATGATTTTTAAAATCCTTTGGAAAAGAGATTTCAAATCTGTTTCAACTAATATATTCTAGGAAATAAAGTTCTTATTAGAAAATCTTAAGTCTGGGGGCCCCTATGTGGCTTAGTCAGGTACTCTTCTGACTCTTGATTTCAGCTCAGGTCATGACTTCATGGTTCATGAGATTGAGCCCTACTTGGGTCTGTGTGCAGACAGTGTGGAGCCTGCTTGGGATTCTCTCTCTCTGTCAGTCTGTGTCCGTCTCTGTCTCAAAATAAGTAAACATTTAAAAAAGAAGAAGAAAAGGGGTGCTTGGGTGGCTCAGTCAGTTAAGACTCCAACTCCTAATTTCAGCTCAGGTCATGATCTTGCAGTTCATTAGTCCAAGTGCTACATTGGGCTCCGCACTGACAGTGTGGTACCTCCTTGGTGTTCTCTCTCTCTCTGCCCCTACCCTGCTTATTCTCTCCCTCCCTCTCTCTCTCTCTCTCTCTCTCTCTCCTCCTTTCAAAATAAATGAATAAAACTTAAAAAAAAAAAGAAGTAAAGAAAAGCTTATGTCTCAGTAAGGAGGATTTCAGTTTGTATACTTAAATTTTTCCTAAAATTATAGAATGTTTGTGTTGGAGGCAAATTTGAAGATAATCATAATCATCTCTGTAAAGTTACATATGAGGGTGCAGAGTTACGAGAATTATATATGTAAGCTTTACTTTTCCAATTTGAGGAAATATTTTGGAAAAAAAGTTTTCACATTCAAAAACCTACTTTTCTTGGTGTCCATGTTTGTTCATGTTTTATTATCAACTTATATGGGGAACCACAACACCAACCTCAAAGGTGGCTTCTCAGCCCATGAATCTATAGGTTGTTTAAAGAATCAAATGCTTTAGGAAATGTGAACCTGAATTCCACCAGAGAAAGCTATTCTACTGATTTATTATGAACATGATTCATTATATCATTCCTAAGATGGGAACAACAACGTGCATTACAAGGGCTACATGTCCTGCACCTCTCACACCATATTTTAGAAACCTTAAACCCAAATTGTGACAGGTATGTATGAAGAAAATTGATTTAAACTTCTTTAAAAATGCAAATGCATTCATAACTTTAAGTCTGCACATATATTCCACCACTGACTTGGACTTCTAAACTGTTTCTATTTTCTTTTGAACCTTTATTTATGGAATTTCCATACTTATTTTATATATAAGGGGTATAGTTTTGCTGTTGGATACACAAATACATCCTTAGGAAACTTACATATATAAGAGAAGAGCTTAGTAAATCATCTTTGACATATAATAAAATCTTTATAGAATAACAATGAAAAGACAAATGATTATTAACATACTTTTTGTTTTAGTTTTCCTCATGTCACTGATACCAAGTACAAAACTGATTCTTTCCTCCAGCTTATACATGGAAGGAGTACTAAGGAAAGCTAGGGGATGGCATTCCAATTCTAGGACTCTTCAAACTCATTATTCCCATTAATTAACATTGGTATTTGACATAAAACCAGATTGGAATCCAGCTGTAAATCACTTACTCATAACTGCAATCTGTTTTGAGAGAATTGGGTCAGGAAAAGTTCTTAATGATAATTTAGGTTCAAAGTCCTTGGTGTTATGGTCAAAGTCACTGTAAGTATATAAGATTGCTTCCTCTTTTAGGCAGTATTTCTCTTTGACTAGAAGACCTGTGTTTTTATTTTACACTAATCACCGTGATTGACAGATGCTGTGAATTATCTCTGCAACAGAATTAGTGACTTTATAGTGACACTTGATGTTTAAATTTTCTAAAGTAGGCCATAAATCAGATAATCTTACAGAACTTTTTAATCCTTAAAATCATAATATTATAACAAATATACAAAACTTGTTTGTTCCTCTACTACTATATTTATTTGTATAGCCAACTAATTGTCAAAATGCTCTGAGAGAGAGACAGAGGAGAAAGGGAGAGAAAAAACTAAGTTTCTTACCAAAGAGTTAGATTTATCATCTTTGTAATCGGTAATTGAATTCAAAAGGCAATTTGCAGCTTGAGAAATTTTGATGTCGCTGATGATTGTGGTGGCATTTAATGATGATGACAATGATTATGACAGCAGTAATAGCAGATACTGCTCAAGAAATGCCTGTGCTATGCCAGGCTTTCCCATACTTTATTTCATGTGATAGAAAATTCACCAATGGGAAAATATAGTATAAAGGAATGATATTGCTTATGGAGATAAAACAAATATATATATAAATCTCATTTAAAAAGTGAGACAACACAAATGCTACACATAATCTCTGAAGGAAATTCCATTAATATAAAACCATATTAGTTTTATTTCTAAAACAATGCCATTGGTAAAGAGAAAAAGAAAAATCATGTTAAATATTTTATCTGAAATGGAAGTTATCAGGAATAATTCACTTTTTAAGGTGGTTTGGGAAATCATGGTTATAAAATCTCAGTTTTAATAATAGGAACACATGCATGGTTTTCAAGTTATTGCTAAAGAGACAAGTTGGAGGAGGATGAAAGGAAGCAAAGAAGCCTTAAAGGGAGACAAGAACTTGACTGAGTAGCAGGAACTGCATGTATCCTTCTGCCATAATAACTGAAAAGCAAAGACTGTAAGCACACATGAAGCACCAGTTTATCAGGCATTGGACGACACCCTTGCTTTCTTTGGGGAGTCACCACCCAAATTGTGGCACAGAGATTGGAGCCCAAAGAGTCTGCTCTAGCCAGAAGATACCCAGGGGCTATGGCTGCTGACTCTGCTGAAATTTGGAAGAAAGGAAATGAGAGATGAAGGAGTTGCTCAGATAGGGAGATCTAGAGCACTGCACAGAGTCTCCTGTAAGGCTCTGCCTAGATCCTAACCTGTGTGTGGAGCGGGACAGACTTGGGAGGCCAGGCGGCGAAGAGCTAACGAGGGCTGGGTGATGAATGCTTATTCTGGAGGCATTACCTTGTGGGGACATTATGGCCATGAGAGTAGCCAAAATGGAGATGCCTCAAATGAATATCAGGGCATTCCACTGGAACCTGAGAAAGCTGTCGTAGAAGTAGGGCATCTCTAGGTGCACATGAGTGGTTCAGTGGATTAAGTGTCTGACTTCAGCTCAGGTCATGATCTCATAGTTCATGAGTTTGAGTCTCACATCGGGCTCTGTGCTGACAGCTCAGAGCCTGGAGCAAGCTTCAGATTCTGTATCTCCCTCTCTCTTTGCCCCTCTCCCACTCGTGTTCTCTCAAAAATAAACATTAAAAATTTTTTTAAAAAAGTAGGGCACCTCTAGCTAATAAATAAAGAATAGACTTGATCCTGCCAACCAATACCTGAAACCAAGGTTTGACCACATCAAGCTGATCTGCCTGTTTGCCAGAACAAAACTTGCTACAATTTTTAGATAGACGCAACAAAATAAAAATATAGTACCTGCCTTATTCAGGATAGAATTAAAATTACTTGGGGTGCCTGGGTGGCTCAGTTCGTTAAGTGTCTGACTTCAGCTCAGGTCATGATCTCACTGTGTGTTCAAGACCTGCATCAGGCTCTGTGCTGACAGCTCAGAGCCTGGAGACTGCTTCAGATTTGGTGTCTCCCTCTCTCTCTCTGCCCCTTCCCTGCTCACATTCTGTCTCTCTCTTTCAAAGACAGATAAACGTTAAAAAATTTTTTAAACAAAAATAAAAAATAAAATTACTAGACATTGTCGCTTAGGAAAACACATACTAAAATAGAGACTCAAGAATACCCACTTGATGATTCTGTGGCAAAGTTTCCATTTGTGGAGAATGTATCAAGTATCAGCAGAATTATAGTTCTCTCTCTCTCCACAATTTAAGCCATTAAATATGTGTGTGTAACTATACATATGAATATGTGTGACTACACATATTTACTGTGAACTAAATTTTTCTTTGTCAATACTCTTCCTTCCAGGAACCTAGGTAAGAGTCAAATGATACATAACCATGTTTGCGTGTACTGCATTTGTGTATGTGTGCATGTATATATTTATATGTAAAGGGTTAGGGAAGTAGAGGAGAGAACGGAAATGTGTACTGTTAAAAACTATTCAGTACATAAAACAGGCAAACATTTCTTGCCAAGATATCTGATTATCCCTTTGCTTACAATGTCAAAATCTTCATAAAGGGGTTACACATTCATAGGCTTCTGAATCCTAGTGAAGAATCTTAATGAATTCTGATTACTTGTTAACATGTGTTTTATTTAAGTAAATTTAGATATCTATCAAATGTAAAAAGCAATTTACCTTGAAGTGTGGTGAATTTGTAATCATAAAACATTCCTGAAGGTCAAAGACTTTGCTTCCTAGAGGTCCATTTGGAAAGGGCCTATCTACTTCCCTTCTCTTGCAGATAACTCTCCTTCAAGGACATCACCAGGAAAAAAGAACAACAACAAAAAGGGACTAAAAGGAAGAACAGGAGCACTAAAAACTTCAGTGAAGCTTCTACTGTGGATCTGAAACAGACTTTTTTTTTTTTTAAGGTGGGAGAATGCGTGAGCACAGGAGGAAACTGATGTGGAGCTCAATCCCCCCATCCTGAGATCATGACCTGAGCTAAAATCAAGAATGAGATGCTCAACCAACAGCCATCCAGGTGACCCGCACTGTGGATTTGAAATAAAAGCAGCAGTTGGGTGAATCCCTAATACTTACATTAAACCCGTTTAAGTTACTTTGGACTTCATAAACAGGGCCAGGTTAGGTAAAATAAAAAAGATTATTTACTTTATTTCCAACTTCAAAATAAATGCATTCACTTGTTAACCCAGAATTGCATTCCCTTAAGTTCTTTTTTTTTAATTAAGTTTATTTATTTTGAGAGAGAGAGAGAGACACTGTATGCACAAGCATGAGGGAGTGGGAGAGAGGGAGAGTGAGAATCCCAAGCAGTTTCTGTGAGCTCAGTGTAATGCCCTATACAGGGCTTGAACTCACAAACCATGAGACCATAACCTGAGCCAAAATCAAGAGTCCAACACTGAACTGACTGAGCCACCCACGAGCCCCAATATCCTCTTAAGTTTTGTGTGGATTTTAATACTGATCTTTTTTTTTTTGAATTTCACTACAGTTAGAAATAAAACATGCACTATCCAACATGGCCAAATTATCATAGAAAATATATCAAAAACCAATATAACTGACAATTTTCATAGCTTTAAGGAAATCTTTAAAATGTTCCCAAATCACTTTTCAAATATTACATCATTTTAATTTGTATTCATGTATATACACATACATACACACACATAGTATAAATATAGACTTTTACATGTAAAAACTATGACATTTTAACTGAAGAATATTAATATATTTTAATTCATTGGTAACTTTAGTTTATAATATTTCAAAGTGGCAGGTAAAAGTACAACATACTTATCTTTGAGGACTGATAAGTGGTCAACAGATAGTGTTTTTGCTATAACATCTTATTAGTGAGTATTATTTGATGGTTAATTATACCTTTGGGAAGATTAAAGTTGATCTAATTTTTTTTAGCAAGTGGTTCATTTAAAGATAGTTCTTTTTCTAGCTCTGTACTAATTAAATCCTCTTCTAGCTCTCTTCTGATTAGAGACAATATCATTTCCCCAAAACAAACAAATGAATGAGTGGATTAGAAGTGTAGACCAACCATGGGGGAATAAAAGAGAAAATATTGGCTTAGTAAATCTATAACAATTAAAATAAATGAGTTACTTTTTTATGTAATTGAGTTACTTTAATATTAAGTATTCATATTTAACCTAACTTACTTGTTTGCCATATGCCAGTGAACTAACCCAGAGGTGCCAAAAATTACCATTGATCAATAGTTTGAAATTACAGCATTTGAACTTTAACCTTTAATTCTGCTGTGTTTCTGTGTATTCTATCATTATATTTTGTGGAATCATTTGTTCTGGAAACAAACCATTATTGTTCACACTGCTGTAGAATTTTAAAAGTTAACCCTTTCCACTTACAGAGACCATAAGCATAGAAGGAAATTCTGTTTGGGGTTATAGTGAGCTAATGCCCCTTTATTTACATAAATAAATAAATTATTATCAGCTAAATTTATTTAATTTAAAATCAAAGTAGTTAATAGTCAGTGTAGTCTTGGTTTCAGGAGTAGAACCTAGTTATTTATCCCTTACATATGACCCTCAGTGCTCATCCCAAACCTTCCCTTCTTAATGCCTATCACTTATTTAAACCATCCCCTTACTCACCTCCCCTGTAGCAGTGTTGCTCAGGGGAAACAGATGAAACAGAACAAAAGCAAATTAAAACTACAGCCACTATGCTTAATTGGGAATAGTCTTCTGTAGTAGAAAGAGCACTGAATGTGCAATGCCAAGATTAGTAGGCTCTTCACCAATTTTTTGGTTCATTTTGGTAAATCACTTACCTGATTAACACTTCAGCTTGTCCTGGGTGGCCTGGTTGGGCGAGCACCCATCTCCTGATTGTGGCTCAGGCCATGATCTTATTTGTGAGATGGGGCTCTTGCCTCAGGCTCCACACTGACATTGTGGAGCCTGCTCGGGATTCTCTCTCTCCTCCTCTCTGCCCTTCCTCCACTCTCTCTTACATTTGCTTTCTTTCCCTCAAATAAATAAACTTAAAAAAGAAACACAGGGGCACCCGAGTGGCTCAGTTGGTTAAGCATCCGACTTCTGTTCAGGTCATGATCTCAAGGTTCGTGGCTTTGAGCCCCACGTTGAGCTCTGAGCTGACAGCTCAGAGCCTGGAGCCTGCTTCAGATTCTGTGTTTCCCTCTCTCTCTGACCCTTCCCTGCTCACACTGTCTCTCTCTCTCTCCCCCCAAAATAAGTAAAACATTAAAAAATTAAAAAAAAAAGAAACACTTTAGCTTACTTAATTATAAATTAAGACTGTTAGTCTGACTTTAAGGTATCTTTTTACTCTGAAATTCTAGGCCCCTTGTTAAAAATTTATCATAAATACTTGACACTACTAACTCGAATTTTTTCACTGCTATAAATAATCTATCAAGTGTATATCATTTAGGTGACAATTCAGGGCAAATGCATATAAGCTTCCTCTTGGTTACTCCAACAATAGGCTTACATACCAAGTGGTAAATTAACCCACTATTGGGACTTTGTGTGGAATTTTGGATTTTTGGATCCATGGGATTTTGTATGGGGCATGAAAGTGTTTTTCTCGGTAACTTACAACAAAGATGCTTAGTTTTGGAATTATGTTGGGTATTCTTAGAGGTTTACCTTTACAATGCCTGGATTACAAAGAAAAAAAAACATACAGAAATATAAAGATTTCTGGTGTGGTATACTTCAGACACTCTACACAAATAGAACATAGACGAGACTCCAGATAGAGACCTCCAACTACACAAGAGAGGTAGGTATACGTTCACGTAGGATGATCAAAGATCCAGGTTTACCTACGGCCACTCTTGAGGCATTACCCCAAGTAATTCTTAATAGTGCTCCCTTTCATTCTCAAAAGTGTCCTTTAGATGATAAAGAAATATATATATATATATTCAGCTTGTCTCTATGTAACTTAAGGGCAGTTATTTCCATCCCATCTTCAGTAAGTTATTTCAATATGAAATGCCCCACAGACTTTATGTAAACACTCTGATTGCCTTTTTATTTTGTATTCTGATTTCTTATGATTATACTGTTACAGCATTGGTATTTCCTTGAATTTTCTTATTTTTTTGGCAAGAACAAAAGAAATGGAATTTCTAATTTATACCTAGAACAATGGTAAATGTACAAACTTCATCACAACCTACAAGATACATGAAATTAAGTTTGCTTGAGAGTTTTATTAATATCTTTTTGTAACAGAGCTTTAAAAGTGATTCTGCTCAAATGTTTATTGAATTTTCTATTTTCTTAACTGGATGGAGAGGCTACTAATAACTCCATTCTGTAGGTTGTTCGCCCAACACTGTTCATTCAATATATTTAAGAAAAACATATTTAGAAAAAAACTGGATGGAAAGTTTCTGTAAGGTACTTTCCTTACATGTAACTTCACAGTACTTGGCAAATATATGCATTATTATCTAGAGTGGGTTAGGAATATTACATAAAAAGCTAAACTCATAGGTTTCCATGAAGATAGGGCACTCCTTCTAGGTGAAAAGCTATTAATTAACAAATCTCTTTTGTCTTTCAGCCCTAGAGATGGATGACTTGGGTACTACGGCATCAGGTTCCCCCACTGTCTAGACAAGATAAACGTTTGTAATGTGTTTTGGCATAGAAGTAGGTGTAATGGTTAAAAGCTTAACATTGTTGAGAGAATTAATTCAAATCTTGGCTCAGTTGCTGTTAAGCTAATTTGGTTTTGTGTATGTTATAATAAAAATCTTCACATGGCTCCATTTCATAAGTTAGAAAAAGACAGGTAGATACATGATTTCACTTATATGTGGAATTTTAGAAACACAAAACACGAGTATAGGGGAATGGAAGGAAAAATAAAATAATAAAACAGAGAAGGAGGCAAACCATAAGAGATGGTTAAATACAGAGGACAAACAACACTGCTACAGGGGAGGTGAGTAAGGGGATGGTTTAAATAAGTGATAGGCATTAAGAAGGGAAGGTTTGCGATGAGTACTGAGGGTCATATGTAAGGGATAAATAACTAGGTTCTACTCCTAAAACCAAGACTACACTGACTATTAACTACTTTGATTTTAAATTAAATAAATTTAGCTGATAATAATGATGATGCTGATGATGAGGATGACAACAATGATAAAAACCAGCCTCATAGGATATGGTGAAAAAAAAACAGTTATTGCATATAATTTACTGAGCATATTGTCTGAGACAAACTATTAAGTAATCAATAATAGTTATCCTGTTGATAATTAGTACATTCTAGGCTCTGAAAAAAAAATGAAACATTTTCAAGGCAGGCTCTTGGGGAGGATGCATAAACAGGCATAGCACAGGGGATTTTTAGAGCAATGAAGTATTCCGTATGATTCTATAATGATGGATATACGTCATTATTCATTTGTCTTAAGCCATGGAATGGATGCCACCATGAGTGAACTGTAATGTAAACTATGGCTTTGGGGTGACTGATGTGTCACTGTAGGTTGACCAAATGTACCCCTGTCATGGAGGATGTTGAATATGGGGAGGGTGTGCATATGTGGGGACAGGAGGTATATGGGAAATATTGTACCTTCCTCTAGTTTTGTTGAGAACCTAAAAGGGCTCTAAAAAATTAGTCTTGATTTTTAAAAAAGGCAGGTACTTAATAAAAAACAATAGTTGCATATTAATATGCTTTAGTTAAGTAGAAAGTAAGGTGGAATTGGAAAGTGAATTCATGGAGTGGTTTCATAAATATTGAGAACCATAATTATGTATCTTTAACTTTTTTGATTTGTTTTGCTAATTTGAATAATATAGGTATGTATAGGTATATTAAGTATGTTTATACTTAATTTTTAAGTATTTTTACATACTTTAGCATTTTCACACACATTTTATATTTTTGTGCATACCACTGGTATACATTTATTAGCCTCCCTATTACTATAGGAATTATTGTAGAATTTTATATATTTAGGTCTTGAGGTTTGCAGCCTATATAAGTAGGTAACATGATAGGGCTTGAAATATACCAGAGAACAGACAAAAATAATACAGTTTTCTATGTATATCCACCCAAAATATGTATATTCATATTACTTACATCAATACACATCAGTATATATCATCACCATTAGAATACAGCATTTTAAAATATATTTGATTGTTTTATAAATAATATACTTCATATTAAAAGGATTGACATATATCTTTATAAAATTTAAAATTAGATTTGTTATTGTACTCCTTCGCATGAGCCTGAAAACACATTTGAAAATGTAGTATTGAATCTCTAGGCAATAAATGCTATAGGGAAATTGTTCTGATTAGTACTGGGCTTTTGAACTAACCTGATTTTTTCTATACAAGGCACTGTAAAGGAAAGAAAGCACGCAGCACAAAGTAACATTATGATAGTCTGAATAAGGAAACATAATAGAAGTTATTAAGGGTGTCAATCACATGAACCAATAGTTTAGTTCCTCCTAGCCTGCAGCCTCAAAGTATCCATACCTCATATAAGTTAACCTGCTTCCAAAATGACATTATTGTGAATATGTTTGCCACCAAAGAAAAAATATTTCCTTTCCTTCTACAAAGTTTTACTTACCAAATGTTATTGTGAAAACAAAAATAGGTAGAGCTACCTGGCTTAAAAGTGAAATTATCCAAACATATTCAACAACATATAATCGCTAAATATAAAAAAATAGAGCTTTGTCTAGGACATTCATAAATGGTACATGTTTTTATTTGTACATTATTAATATTATAATAATATAATAAATAAAACACATGTCTGAGGCATGTTAAATCTTGGTTACATTTGCAGGGTCGCTGACAGTAATGACTATCTTTGGTTCTCCATCTTATTCATGTTCCGTGGATGATCTCTCTTGGATCTCTGTGTTCCAGGCCCCTTGGAGAATAATACATACATCTTAGAAATGCCTGCCAAGGCCAGGATGGGGGAAGGCCTGTTTTGTCCTCCCACGAATGTTAGAGTGAACATAGTCTTTCCCCTTCCTGAGGCACAGGTGGTTGTGACAAAGATCTAATTACAGGTTAGCTGTCAGTTAGGCACATGCAAGCTCTTTGAGATGCTCTTTGAACTCACTACCTTGTCCCTCCGTGTATCCCCTTGCTCTGTAAAATCTGTGGACTGGGGTCTAGATTTTGTGAAGAATAAATGCACAGCTGAATCACTGTCGACCTGATCTTCCCCATCAGTAAATTACCCTGAGTAAACTATGTGGAGTCACATCTTCATTTTCTAATCTTAAAATGTCTCCAGGGGACCTGGGTGGCTCAATAGGTTAAGCATCTGACTTCAGTTCAGGTCATGATCTCACAGTTCTTGAGTTCAAGCCCCACATCAGGCTCTGTGCTGACAGCTCAGAGCCTGGAGCTTCAGACTCTGTGTGTGTGTGTCTCTCTCCCTCCACCCCTCCCTCTCTCACGCTCTGTTTCTCTCTCTCTCTCTCTCTCAAAAATAAACATTAAAATTTTTTTCTGTCAGAATTAATAATTTTATTTTATTTGTTTATTTTTTAGGTACAATAGGTGTTTTATTATTTTATTTTTTATTTTTTTAATATAACACAATTTATTTTTTTAACATATGCAATTGTTTTCCATCCTTTACAAGACAGTAGCTACAATGCCTCCTCAGTGAGGGGACTACTTTACAGTCCCTTCCCACCACGTAACACATGAATGTCTACAAACACCCTGGTGAGACTGCATGAAATAATTACCTTATGGTGTTGTTGTAAGGATTGGTGGGAGCCAAACATAGCGTTACCGCCCCGTGAAGCAATAATTCAAATTTGATTTGATATATCGTTTATTTCATACTATAATCTCATGATCTGGGATTTAGTTACTTCTATGTATCAATGCACAGGGCATTACAATTGTGTTAGTCCTCCTCCTAATTTTATTTTATGCTTGTTTTGTTTTAACTTTTACTTCCTTTCATGCTTTTTAATACAAGGATTTCCTATAATAGATTTGATATATAATCCTAAAAATCAATCTATATCTATCTATCTATCTATCCACCCATCCATACTGCTTGTCTGTGTGTTTTCCGTTTAAATGTTACTAAGCTATAGAACACCTTTGTGTTCTAAATTTAATTTACTAAACACTGGCTTTAAGATGACTCCATGTTTTGATGTATATATTTATTTGCTTCCAACTACTTTTTATTTTTTGTTATTATTAATTTTTTTTAAGTTGAGAGAGAGAGAGTGCAAGAGGAGGAGAGGGGCAGAGGGAGTGAGAGAAAGAGTCTCAGGCAGGTTTCACCTCACTGTGGGGCCCTATGAAGGGCTCTATCCCATGACCCACTGGTTCATGACTTGAGCTGAAATCAAGAGTTGGACAATCAACCAACTGAGCCATCAAGGCACCCAGCTGGTACTACTTCGTAAATATATGCCCTCCACAGTCTACTTTCCCATGTTTCTTTCATTCTACCTGTGAATATACCCTTTTTCATTCTTTATTTTGCTCACTTTCTCTTTCTTTCACATCTTGTCCATCATTCTCTATTTTACTTGTCCATTTCTAGTATTTCCTACCCTAAGTTTCCAGCTGCTTTGACAGCTACAACATCCATCATATTATGTCTTAAACCAAGTCTGTGGCTTCCTGTCCTCTGCTATAAACAGAGGACAGTACTCTCAGGGGAAAACCTATGCATGTTAATTTCAACGGATGCATTTTTCCTTCATTTAGGAGTCAACCCCCTTCCTGTTTCAGCTTAATTTTATTCACTCTTTAGTACTTTTAAGTGTTTAAATATGTTTAACATTCAAATGTAAAACTCTGTCAAGACTTTAAAATTATCATGTGAAGAAAGGCTAGCCTTATTCAAACAACTTTACCATTATAAACATTCTAACGTCAATTTATTTTTTGACTAAATTTTTTTATTAACTAAGCAGAGATACAGGTATATTACTATGGATATTAATCTAAGCAAAAGCTAGTTGGGTGGCAATCATCCTAATTTCAGATTCTATTAAAAAAAAAGAGAGAGATTTAAGATTGAATCATTCTATTCGTGGCTGCAAATTTTCTATTATGCCAATGAGTTTTAAAGATTAAAATAGTATTTGCCAGCCTCATAAAAATCTACCAATTTTTAAATTTAATCTGAACACATTTTTGTGTTTTAGGGATACAGTTTAGGTTTTAGTCTTTAATGTTTATAATAAAAGTTATTTGCTAGAAGAAAATGGGTAATATTTCTTG
Source organism: Suricata suricatta (assembly GCF_006229205.1). Lineage (NCBI taxonomy): Eukaryota > Metazoa > Chordata > Mammalia > Carnivora > Herpestidae > Suricata > Suricata suricatta. Next base: position 53,088,120 of record NC_043709.1, read on the forward strand.
TGTTTTCTGAATTGTATTTTTCTCAATACCATGAGCAAGAAGATTTGAAAACTTTAATTTAGTTATGTTATAACTTGTGTTATAATCTGTCCATTTATCTACTTCAGGTCAATTTTGGAAAACATAAGAAAACAAACAAAACAGTGTTTTGAGAATATTGGGGAAAAAAATAAACTTTCTGAAATGTTAGGTTTTGATGAAATAAGACAGTTGATTACAATAAATCTAATAAATCACTCAGATATTTATGGATTTTAAAATAGTAGTTCTATTTTTAAACATTAAAAATAGGAATTTTATTTAGCTCTTTGCCAATAACCATATTAACCTGACTTAGATTGGCAAACAATGTTTTCTACGTTTATTTCCTAGGAGAGGAGTTAAGATGGTAGAATAGCATGGAGACCCTGAGTTTGTATCATCCCTGAAATGCAGATAGATCAACACCAAACCATTTTGAATGCCTAGGAAATTGATTTAAGGATTAGCAAAACAAGGATTAGCATAACATGAGCCACAGAACAGGAGATATACGTGGTGTGGAGATCTGAACTCTAGGAGAAAATATCTGCGTAGGGTAGAGAGCCCTTTTCACAGATGGAGGACAAAGAAAGAGAAAGGGTGAGAGTGTGGCACAGTGGATCCTGTGAGAAAAGCACTCCTCCTGAAAGAAGCTGGAGAGAAAGAGGGAGAAAGAGTGAAAACACTCACAGGAGGCCATACAGCCTCACCATAGGCAAAGGTCTCAGTGGACCCACAGAGCAGCCATTTTTGCTGGCATAGGGACAAAGATGTCAGAGTGTGGTAAAACCTGGCACCAGCTGTGTGTTGTGATTTGTCATAATCTCTGATCCTCTGCTGGTGTGGGATCCCATGAACACTTTCTGGGGCAAGCTGGCACCTGGCTATTGCTCAGCAAAACCCTCCTCCAGAGAATTAGCATGAGTCCAAGCCACAGAAGTCTCTAAAGTGTGGGGTTTTGAAACACCGCTCCATCTGAGACAAAATATGGAAGAAGGTGCCACCCAGCAGGTGGACAACTTGGACATGGACAACTTGGACATGGACAGGAGTGGATGGAGACCTGAGACAAAGGAAGGATGCTTGATTGTTGGCTGGTGAGAGGGTGAAGTTCCTGTTCCACACCCTAAGGGAGCTGGGTGAAGATATTTCCACCTCTTTCAGGCATGTGCATGCACAGGAGCACATGATCCACCCCAGTAAGCTAAGCAGTGCTACCTAGTGGATAATGAAGCCATTACATCAAGCCCCGCCCAACTACACACTCCAAGTACATCACCCAGAAGACCAGCACAAGCCACTAAACTCCACTGTTTAGTGTACAGACTATAGAGGATTCATAGGTTCAGTTCTAAGAAACACTGGATGTAACTTCATTCAGGTGTCATTCTGTTTGCTGGTTCAATTATCTGTTTATTTTCTTTTTGCTTTCTTTTCTTTCTCTTTCTTGGAGACAGAAAGATAAAAACATGTTTCTTCCATTATTTTCTTTTTTTAATTTTTAATTCTATTTAATTTTCTATGTTATTTTATTCTATTTTATATTTTATTATATATATATTTATGGTTGTTTTTTACCTTTTTTTCTTTCCTTTCCCTTTTTTTTCCCTCTATTCTATCAAACCTCTTTCATCAAGCAGACTGAAACACACCTAGGATGTAACTTTCATTATTTGATTTTTTTTGTTTTATCTTTATTTTTTTAGTTTTTACTTTATTAATTTTTTTCTTCTTCCAAAATGAGAAAATGAAAGAATTTACCCCAAAAGAAAGAACAGGAAGAAATGAGAGTCACGAACTTAAACAAAACAGATATAAGTAAGATGTCTGAACTAGAATTTAGAAGCACGATAACAAGAATATTAGCTGGGGTTGAAAAGTATTGAAGACACCAGAGAATCTATTCCTGCAGATAGAAAAGAAATAAAATCTAGTCAGCTAAAATTAAAAATGCTGTAACTGAGATGCAATCTTAAATGGGGGCCAGGAGAGCAAGGATGGATGAAGGAGAGCACTGAATCAATGATAAGAAGATACAATTCTGAAACAAGGAAACAAAGGCAAAAGATCATGATACAAGACTTAGATAATACAGTGACTTATTAAAAAGGAATAAATAACATATGAATCACAGGAGTCCCAGAAGGTGAAGAGAGAGAGAGATAAAGGAAAAATTTATGTGAGCAAATTAGAGCAGAAAACTTTCCTAATGTGGGAAGGACATAGACATCAAAATCCAAGAAACACAGAGATCTCCCATTAGATTCAACAAAAACCAACCATCACCAAGATGTACCATAATCAAATTCACAAAATACACAGGCAAGGAAAGGATTATTAAAGCAGCCAGGGAAAAAGAGTCCTTAATCTATAAGGGAAGACAGATCAGGCTCACAGCAGACCTATCCACAAAAATGTGACAGGCCAGAACAGAGTGGTAGGATATTTCAATGTGCTGAATTGGAAAAATAAACAGCCAAGAATTCTCTATACAGCAATGCTGTCATTCAACACAGAAGGAGGAATAAAACGTTTCCCAGACAAACAAAAACTAAGGAGCTTGTGACCACTAAATGAGCAGTGCAAGAACTTTTAAAGGGGATTCTCTGAGGGGAGAAAAGATGAAACAAAACAAAACAAAAAAAGACCAAAAGCAACAAAGAACAGAAAGGACCAGAGAACATGACCAGAAACTCCAATTCTACAGGCAACACAATGGCACTAAGTTCAGATTATTCAATATTCACTCAAAATGTCAGTGGACTAAATGCTCCAATCAAAAAACATAGGGTATGAGAATGGATAAGAAAACAGGACCCATCTATGTGCTGCTTACAAGAGACTTATTTTTGACCCAAAGATACCTTCAGCTTGAAAGTAAAGGGACGGAGAACAATCTATAATATTAATGGTTGTCTAAAGAAAGCTGGCATAGCCATACTTACATCAGACAAACTAGATTTTAAAATAAAGACTACAACAAGAGATGAGAAAGGGCATCATATCATAAGTAAGGGGTCTATTCACCAAGAAAATGTAATAATTGTAAACATTTATGACACTAATGTAGGTATATTCAAATACATAAATCAACCAATCATAAACATAAAGAAACTCATTGATAATAATATGATAATAGTAGGGGACTTCAATATCCTACCTACAGCAAAGGATAGATCATCTAAGCAGGAAATCAACAAGGAAATAATGGCTTTGAATGATACACTGGACCGGATGTACTTAACAGATATATTAACATTGAATCCTAAACCAGCAGAACACACATTCTTCTTGAGTGCACATGGAACATTCTCTGGAATAGCTCACAATGTAGGTCACAAATCACCCCTCAAAAAATACAAAAAGATTGAGATCATACCTTGCATATTTTCAGACCACAACACTATGAAACTCAAAATCAATGCCAAGAAAAAATCTGGAAAGACAGGAATACTTGGAGATTGAGTTTATTTCCAAAACTTTCTGTTTCATGTTTTTAATTTTTTAAATGTTTATTCATTTTAGAAAGAGAGACAGACAGAGCATGAGTGGGGGAAGGGGCAGAGAGAGAGAGGGAGACACAGAATCCAAAGCAGGCTCTCGGTTGTGAGCTGTCAGCACAGAGCCCAATGCAGTGCTTAAACTCATGAACCGTGAGATCATGA